>NC_064853.1:40958916-41322666 GCF_024139225.1 Suncus etruscus
TGTGAGGAGAGGCCTCTGTCCGCGGAGTGCCACAACATTTCTGATTTGTGAAAAGCTCATTTCCAGTCCACCAGCCATTTGGTACCTGGATACAACCACCTCCATGGGACAATCCAGGAGAAAGGCAAGGGGAGAAAGAGGAGCAGTACTGTACATGTACATGTATTGCTATGAGCATGATCTCTAGAGCTTCTGAGCGACCATGCAAGAGGGTCAAATATTCCCACACAGAGGCCCCAAGAGTGTGAGGAGTGCTGAAGGCTCCAATGGGAGCAGAGAAGAGAGGGATGGTAGATGCCACACCTGCAGTGCAAAACTGTGCCTACTCCCACCCTTATTGCTGTCATCCATGGTCATTGTCATCATGACTACAGAGACCTCCAGAGATCTGCACCCAAAACTAGGGGTATACTGGCCCCATACTGCCTGCCCATTTCCACTGCCCACAGGGGCCTACTGATGGTCCCTGGCTCATCTGCCCCACACTGCTGCTCCCTTGGCTGGGGCATCTGTGATCCTTTAGCAGGGCTTACCCTGGAAATATTCATGCATGTGCAAACCATCCATCCAAGGAGCCCATGTGCCAGGGGACATCCTTTAACCAGTAAGCAAATGGAACCAGTGAATAGTTCCTCTGTTCCAGTTAGGAGATAAATTGTTCTATGAGTGGCTAGTTCTGAACTGTTCTTCATGGCTCCTTGAAAAGTTTCAGAAGGCTCGAGCCCATGGTCCATAGAGGAGATCAGCTCAATGACAGGCCCCTGGATCATCTCATCATCACCCTCCTTCTGATTCCTTCTTCCCACACTCTCCCTCAATTCCTGGGATCTTCCCAAAAATAAACTAGCTTCAAGCAAGCCCTAACATTGGGCTCAGTCCCCTTGGGGGCTCACAGTCAAGCTATAAGAGAAAAAGAAAGAACACTGATCCCTCTGCCCCTTCCCTGCTCCCTTCTAGAATGTACTTGGAGCAGCTACAGTCCTTTAATCACTCAAGGGAGGGACTAAGCCAGATTTGAAGCCCTCACGGCTTCTTCCCAAAGCCCAAAGCAGTATAAGCAATGGCCTCCTCAAACAGAGGAACATGGGCCTGGAGAGATAGCACAGCGGTGTTTGCCTTGCAAGCAGCCGATCCAGAACCAAAGGTGGTTGGTTCGAATCCCGGTGTCCCATATGGTCCCCCGTGCCTGCCAGGAGCTATTTCTGAGCAGACAGCCAGGAGTAACCCCTGAGCACCGCCGGGTGTGGCCCAAAAACAAAAACAAAAACAAAAACAAAAAAAAAAACAGAGGAACATGAGGATGGAAAACAGAGAGGTCAGGTGTCTGGCCAGAACTGTGCGGTGGCAGGGAAAGGATAAGCTCAGTGCTGGCCCCAAGCCCCTGTCCTGAACTGTGTGCCCTCTGCCTCCAGGTGAATGCCAGACGGGCACAATGGTGGGGCTGGGAACTGGAAACCTGGCTAGAGCTGCCCTCATCATCCTGCTTCTCCCAGAAAGTGAGTACGGCTGGGGATGGGCAAGGAGTGTGATCACTTTCAAGCATGATCTGGAGAGAAAGAAGAGAGAGGGGCCAGAGAGATAGCATGGAAGTAAGGTGTTTGCCTTGCATGAAGAAGGTCAGTGGTTTGAATCCCGATATCCCATACGGTCCCCCAAGCTTGCCAGAAGCAATTTCTGAGTGTAGAGCCAGGAGTAACCACTGAGCGCTGCCGAGTGTGACCCAAAAACAAAGAAAAACAACAAAAAAAGAAGAGTGGTAGTCATTTCCTGGGCTGGGGAAGTCTCACAGGACTCAAGACCCCACCCACAGCCTTTAGCCGGCAAACTATCAGCCAGGAAACTGGAATGAAAAACTAACACACAGTTAGACCTCTGCCAAGCTACCAATGAAAACTCTGAGGTAGAAGCCAACAAGATGCAGGGCTCTCCTTAAAGAAAATCTCAGACCCAATTAGTCTGGAAATATTCTCTAGAGAGGCCTCTGGTATGGACACATACTTTGTAACAGGGTGTGTGAATGACAGTCTCTGTTGCATGTACTTTTCTGGTTGTATGTCTTTCTTCTAAAGTAAACAGTTTTGCAAGAATCTTTCCGCTCTGCTATTCTGAGTCCGTAATATAGAAGATGCCTCACATAGAGAGCCATAAACTTGTCCTGTGACCCTGGGAAAATAGCCCTTCCATCAGCAAAGGGGGCCCAAGAACCCACGAGAGTTGGCTGTGGGTGTCTCCACAGGCTGAGTTCAGGCTTTACACGCAGGAGGCCCAGATTTGACCACTGATATCACATGCCAGGAGTGGCCCTCAGCACCAAGCTAGGAGTACCCATAAACACCACCAGATGTGGCCCAAAAGTAAACAAGCAAACAAAAACTTCCTGGAGCTGAATGATAGTACAGTGGATAGGATATATGCCTTGCATGTGGGTTCAATCCTCAGCATCCCAAATGGTTCCCTGAAGCACTGCTGGGAGTAATTCTTGAGCAACTCTTGAGTACAGAGCCAGGAATAATCCATGAGTAACACCAAGTGTGACCCCCAAAAAAGAAAGAATTCCTAAGCAAGGAAAGAAGCCACAAAGGGAGCCATAACATGGGCAAAGAGTATTTATTTGTTAGCGTTTTGTTAACACATCTTCAATATTTCCATAACCTGGGTGAGGCACTAGAAGTACAGTATCAAGTAAGAAAGTCAGGGCATCTAGCCTGAGAGAACCCACAAGACAGGGGAGATGGAGAGGCAGATGATCATACAACTCCCATAATTAGAAAGAAAATTCTAAGATTTCTATAGCTGAGCCTGGTTCTTAGCAAGGTTCTTATCATCCAGATTACTGCTTTCACCACCCTTGGGGAGGACTTCGAGTCGGGGGACATTGTCCTTCTGAGAGTACCTGGAACTGGCACACCAAATTGTCAAGTCCACATTGGCTGAGGCCGGGCAAGAAGTGTGCAGTCAGCCTGGTGGGATATGGACACCCAGAAAGTTGCTGAGTGCTCCTGCCACCAGCAGAGAGTGGGCCTCAGTGTCTAGATCCAGACATCACACCTTCCTATTCCAGCCCCCAGGACTTGGGAGTTGGAAACCTCTAGGAGCAAGCACCAAAGGTCTCAGTCAAGCCCATTGATTCTCTTCTACTTTAGGCCTGGAGCAGTGTGGGCACATCAGCCTCTCAGCCCCCGTGGTCCACCTGGAGGACCTCGTCACAGCCTCATGCACCATCAGTCAGAAATGCCTCCAGACGGAATCAAAGTCGAAGATTCTGTGGAGGTTGGGAAACAAGTTTCAAGCTGGTGACAGACAGCAGAGCCTGCCAGATGGGAGTCAAGAATCCACCATCACTTTTTACCCCCTCAACCACTCCCGGACCCTGCTCTTCTGCTACCTGCTCTGGAGCAATCATTCGCAGATCCTGGACCAGGTTGAGCTGTGGGCAGGCTGTAAGTTCTTCCCCATGTGCCACCATGCACTTCACCCCCAGTACTCACCTGCCAATCCCAATACAAGTTACTGTTGAGGGAGGATTTGTTCAATAAGCACTGATGGACATCATTTTGAGTCATGTCCCTACTGATAAGTGGTAGATCTTAGCTCCATTTTGCAAATGAGAAAATCAAAACCCACTGAGGGTAAGTAACTTGCTGAAGGCCACAAATAAGAAGGAAGCCCAATTTTTTTTTTTTTTTGTTTTTGGGCCACACCCGGTAACGCTCAGGGGTTACTCCTGGCTATGTGCTCAGAAATCGCCCCTGGCTTGGGGGGACCATATGGGACGCCGGGGGATCGAACCGCGGTCCTTCCTTGGCTAGCGCTTGCAAGGCAGACACCTTACCTCCAGCGCCACCTACCCGGCCCAAGGAAGCCCAATTTTTAATCATGAACGCAGTGCTGCTCACCAGATAAGGCAGGAACCAAAATTCTTTTTTTGTTTTTGTTTTTGTTTTTGTTTTTGGGTCACACCCGGCAATGCTCAAGGGTTACTCCTGGCTGTCTGCTCAGAAATAGCTCCTGGCAGGCACGGGGGACCATATGGGACACCAGGATTCGAACCAACCACCTTTGGTCCTGGATCGACTGCTTGCAAGGCAAACGCCGCTGTGCTATCTCTCCGGGCCCAGGAACCAAAATTCTATATGACTCCCTAGTCCACACAAGTTCCAGCTATGGAGACTGACCCAGGGAAGGTTGTGTCCACCCTCGTCTCTAACTAAAAAGGTGGCATTTGTGTTAAGTCAGTATATAAGGAAAAATAAGATACTAAGATTTTGTTTAAGAATTAATCACAAGTTGGAGCAGGAAAGATAGCACAGCGATAGGGCGCTTGCCCTGCACGTAGCCAATTCAGGATAAACAGTGGTTTGAATCCCAGCATCCCATATGGTCCCCCGAGCCTACCAGGAGCGATTTCTGAGCACAGAGCCAAGAGTAACCACAGACCACTGCCGGGTGTGACCCAAAAACGAAAACAAAAAGAATTAATCATAAGGTACTATAGTGATGATACAGTGTATTAATAGGGAGTTTGCCTTGCAGACAGCTGACCCAGGTTCAATCCCTATAACCCCATTGGTCCCCCAAACTTGCCAGGAATAATTTCTGAGCGCAAAGCCAGAAGTAACCCCTGAGCCCTACCAGGGGTGGCCCAAAGGCCAAAAAAAAAAAAAATAGAGAATTAATCATAAAGCCAAGGATGTGGCATGGTGACTTACCTATATGGGAGGACAGATGTGACCTCCCAGGACCACAGTACCACAACAACGAAAAAATTACAGTGGAGGACTGTAGAGATGTCACAGTGAGTAGGATGCTGGCCTTGCAGGCAGTCAACTGAGATTCAATCCCTGGCACCACATATGCTTCCCCTGAATCCTGCCAGGTATGATCCCAGAGCATAGAACCAGAACTAAGTCCTAACCCACATGATATGGCCCAAAACAAAAACAAACAAAAGAGAATCACTGTACACTAACACTGCTCTGACCACATGCTCCACAATAAGTCATCAGCCTTCCCCAGAACCCTAAGGGATAAGTGCATTCCCATATTACAAATGAGAAAGTGAGACACAGAAATCCTCCCAAGATTACATGGATAGGATGGAGGTAAAGTGTTTGCCTTGTATGCAGAAGGTTGGTGGTTCGAATCCTGGCATCCCATATGGTCCCCCAAGCCTACCAGGAACGATTTCTGAGTGTAGAGCGAGGAGGAACCCCTGAGCGCTGCCAGGTCTGACCCAAAAACAAACAAACAAACAAAAAAGATTACATGGATAATGACTGGCAGGACTTGGAATAACAAGAAGCTCTGGGATTACTGTCAGGAAGCCAAGGCTAGAGACTAGATTTTCCTAAAATAGCCCTTCCAGGGCCATCCTACCTGGGAGCAGGAACAGAGAGACAGGGACACTGCCAAGGGAATGACCCAGAGTGAGAAAGCAAAGTCATCAAGCCTTAAAGGTATAGGAGGGGGGATTTTCCTTTTCTTCCCTCCTTCCTTTCCTTCTTCCTTTCTTTTCTTATTCCTTCCTTCCCTCCCTTTCTTCCTGCCTTCTTTCCTTCCTCCCTCCCCCCTTCCCTTCCTTTCTTTTCTCCCTCCCGTCCTTCCTAGAAAAAGATTTAAAAAAGGTATAGGAGGAGGGGCTTTCTGAGGGTCTGACTCCTCAAAAACTCTCTCCTCCCTGCATGAAGACCCTCCCTCAGCGCCCCATAACTTGTCCTGCATCCTGAACGTCACAACCAACAGCCTCACCTGCCAGTGGGAGCCAGGACCCGATAGCTACTTGCCCACTAACTTCACCCTAAAGAGTGTTTGGTGAGTAGGGCTCTGTGCCAATCCTGGAGCAAGGACAAGCCAGGACAGAGGGGATGGGGGCTGAAATGGACCTCCCTTTCCTTCCCTCCTCTACTGACACCCATCTGGCCTATTGACAGGAATCAGAATAACTACCAGATCTCTGAGGTGATTCTCCCCGACTGTGTGCCTGAGGCCGGGCAGAGCCACTGCACTATCCCACGAGAACAACTGCAGTTGTACCAGAACATGAGCCTATGGGTGCAGGCGGAGAACATGCTGGGCACCAGCAAGTCCTCACCACTGTGCCTCACACCCAGCGATGTGGGTGAGGGACATGGAAGGCTGGAAAGAAGGGTCCCTCTTCTTCCACTTTTCACTTCTTTCACTTAGCTGACTAAGTGAGGCAGAGGCATCTGGGAGGAGAGAGAGGAGACAGCCAGTGGGTTAAGCTGGAGATAGACCTGGGAATAATCCCCAATGCAAAACCAGAAGCAAGCCTGAGCACTATCAGGTGTGACCCAAAAACAAAAATACACAACAGACTCTCAGGGGGTACTAAGTGTGATGGAGAAATGAGGACACAGGGAAAGGCCTGATCTACCAGATGACTTCAAGAAGATCCTGAGAGGAAGTGAGGGAGCAACCAACCTTCTGGTCATCTGGAGGGAATGTGTTCCAGGAGAGAGAACAACCAGAATGAGGGTCTGGCCCAGAGGTCTCTAAAGTAGCAGATGGCAGAAAGACCAGAAGCATGGAGACAAGGCATGGAGATGGAGAGATGGTTCCCAGGGAGGAACCATCATTCCCAGGGACGAGGCAGAGCAGTCAGGCAAGAGGGAGCTAAGAAAGGCAGAGCTGTAGCTCTGTGGCAGGGAGCCCGCCTGGTGTGTATGAGGCCTGGATGTAATCCCCAGCACTCCCAAACAAAAGTGAGAACAGGGTGGGGGAAGTTAAAGTTGAGCCTGATCAAATTAAGTAGGAAATGGCCTGGTACCCACTCTCCTGGCAGTGAAAGTGGAGCCCCCCACACTGTGGGCCCTGAAGCCACACCCCGAAGCTTTGCCGCCCCACTGCCTGCAGCTGCGCTGGGAAATAGGGAAGCAGAGCCTGTACATACGTCAGAAGTGTGAGCTGCGCTACCAGCCCCACCTTGTGGGGGCCAACTGGACTGTGGTGAGGCAGAGAGTCACCAGTCACGCAGGGGAGGGGACGGTTTCTACCAGGGCCCCGGGGTCCAGGCTCACAGCTGTGCTCCCACCAGGTGGGCCCCTTGATCGCCAGTTCTCTCCAGCATGAGCTCTGCGGACTCCGCGTCTCCACAGTTTACACCCTGCAGATGCGCTGCACGCGCTGGCCCCTGCCTGGTCTCTGGAGCAGCTGGAGTGCCAGTCTGGAACTGACCACCGCAGATCAGGGTACGTGGGAGGCTTGGGGCTGGAGCAGCCATCAGGTCACAGTCCCACTACCAGGCCAGCTCCTGACCAACTCCACTCTTGCTCCACCCACAGTTCCTATCATCAGGCTGGACACATGGTGGCGGCGGCAGAGGCAGCAGAACCCCAGGACAGTGACCATACAGTTGTTTTGGAAGGTGCCACTCTTTGATGACCACCATCACCCCACCCCACTCCGAAGTGGGGGCCTGATGTGTGAAAATCTGTGATACCCTTTGTGTCTGTGGCTGTTCAGCGAGGGAGACCTTCACCCTTCTCCCTTCTTCCAGTCTTGGCCCCCAGGAACAGAAAGAAGCTGGGAGGGAAGATGACTTAAGGCTGGGGCCAGTTCCTGTGACCCATACACCCCACCCAGGCATGCTCCCCCAATTCCAGATGAGCTGCATATCCTCTTCTCCTTTTCCTTCTGTGCCCTCCATAGCCAGTTCCCCTGGAAGAAGACAGCAGTCAGATCCAGGGATACCTAGTCTCCTGGCACCCCCCAGGCCAGAATGTGACAGCCATAATTCTCTGCAACACCTCAGCGCTGGGCTGTAACTTCGACTTGCCATGGCACGTGCGGCAGGTGAAGCTGGTGGCCTACAACTCTGCTGGAACCTCAGCTCCTACCCCAGTGGTCTTCTTGGAGAACGAAGGTAAAGGGAGTGAGGGTGTCCATGTAGTTAGGCAATGATCCAAGGGGTACACTGCCTGGTACACTGTACCAACTAAGGTTGGTGCACAACCTTAGTCCTGCCACGCACTACTAGGCAAGTCACTAGTCTAGCAAATGGGGAAGATACAGCACCCAGACTCCAGAGTGCCTGTGAAGGTTCCATGGTTACGACATGCCAGGCAGGTACTAAAGAGATATTACAGCAGCTAGGGCATTTGTCTTACATGTTGCCAACTACAGTTCAAACTAGCACCCCATATGGACATCCAAGACCCATCAGAAATAATTCCCCAAGTAGTTAGAAGTAAGCCTTGAGCACTGCCAGATGTAGCCCCAAAACAAAACAGACATGTTAGACCTGGGGCCAGAGAGAAAGATAGTACAGGAGTTAAGATCCTTGCCATGCATGCAGCCAACCCCGGTTTTATCTATCTACATATTGTCCCCAAAGCATTACAGACAGTCCCCTGAGGACGACCAGGAGTGATCCCTGAGTGTAGAGCCAGAATAACCCCTAAGCATCACCAAGTATGGTCCAAGCCTTCACCCCAAAAATATGTGCCAGACCCAAAAAAACTGTTCCATATGTGTTAGCTATTTTTATCACTGACGAGTACCAGGTTAAGCTGCTATTTGTGTCTACACAGATACACATGCATACATGCACATGCACATACATGCTCTAAAAAAAAACCTATGTTTTTCTAACTAGAATATAGTCCTTGAATTAATTCCTCAGATTCAGGAGATTGTCCACCCCTATTTCCACATTCCTCTCACAAAATAAAACTAATATTAGCAACATATAATATTCCCACTCATCAACCTTGTGAATTTAGCCAGTCATTTAACCTCTGTCTCTGTTTTCTCATTGAAAACAGGCAGGAGTGTGGAGCCATATTCTTTGAGTGGATTTAGAGGACTGCTGAATGAACATTTACCAGGGACCATCTCACACACACACACACACACACACACACACACACACACACACACACACACCACAAAGTTAGACTTTATCATGCTCTGTCTTCTCTCCCCAACATCAGCTGGCTCTATGCTAGGACCCTATTCAGCAGTTTTTTATTTTTTAATCTCATCTTCTACTTTACCAATAAGGAAAGCAAGGGACCAGAGCTATAGCACAGCAGTAGGGCATTTGCCTAGCACACAGCCAATCCAGGACAGACAGTGGTTCAAATTCTGGCGTTCCATATGGTCCCCCAAGGCAGGAGTAATTTCTGAGCGCATAACCAGGAGTAACCCCTAAGCATCATTGGGTGTGCCCCCCCCAAAAAAATCAAAACCAAAACCAATAAGGAAAGCAAAACAGAAATCAGTCGCCACTTGAGATAGGAATTAGACCAAGGACCTGGCATTACTTAGAGAGTAGGTGGCAAGATCACCTCACAAGTAATACAATTTTTGACTCCAGGACGAACTCCCTTCTTCACTTTCATTCTGTTTCCTTCTACTCTGCCTGCAGGTCCACCGCTGGCCAGACTCCACATCCTGGCCCAGGACCCTCACAGTCTCTGGGTGGGCTGGGAGCCACCCAGTCCTCGGCCTCGGGGTTACGTGATTGAGTGGGGTCTGGCTCCTTCCAGCCCCAGCAGCAGCAATACCAGCTGGAAGATAGAACCAAATGGGAGCATCACAGGGACCCTCCTGCAGGGTGAGGCTGGTCTGGGGGAACTGGGCCAAGGGCAGGGTTTAAAAAAAGAGAGATGCAGGGGGCCAGAGGGATAGCATGGATGTAAGGCATTTGCCTTGCATGCAGAAGGACGGTGGTTCAAATCCCGGCATCCCATATGGTCCCCCAAGCCTGCCAGGGGCAATTTCTGAGCATAGAGCCAGGAGTAGCCCATGAGCGCTGCCTGGTGTGACCCAAAAACAAGAGAAGAGAAAGGGGGGGGCCGGAGCAGTGGTGCAGAGTTGTAAGGCGCTAGCCTAGGACGGACTATGGTTCAATCCCCCAGCATCCAATATGGTCCCCCAAACCAGGAACGATTTCTAAGCACATAGTCAGGAATAACCCCTGAGCATCATTGGGTGTGGTGTGGCCAAAAAAATAAAGAGAGATGCAGGGTTTGACAACCAGTGGCCAACCTGCATACCCCAGAGAGCTAGGTCTGCAGTTGTTCTTCAATCTTCAGTGTTCTCATCTCAAATCCTGAAAATTGGCTTCCCTTTCTACCTCTGTCTCCTTCCTATAGCTCTGACCTGTCCCTCTACATACTTCCTTCCTTATCCCAGTGAAGGCTCTGAAGAAAAAATTGCAAAGAAAGCTACAGACAGGCCAGGTTAGAGCTGCAGCTCTCACTGGCTCAGCTGTCTCCCATGCCTATCACCTGCTCCATCTTCTCTCCACAGAGAACATCAGGCCATTTCAGCTCTATGAGATCACCGTGACTCCCCTATACCAGGACACCAGGGGTCCCTCCAAGCACATCTATGCCTATTCCCAAGAGACAGGTTCGTCAGCTTCCTGACTCCACAGAATCCCTCCCCCTCTCTGCCTGGGCCCCCAGGACCAGGAAAATGCGGGACCATTTCATTCCCTACCTCGGCACCATCTCTTCCGGCCCTGATACTTAACAGCAGCAGAAGAGAGCCAGGGCAGGGATGGGGCCCAGGCAGTGAGTCTGATGAAATTCAGAGTGAGCCTGACAAAAGAAACCAGCTGGACCATGTAGAAATTAGATGGACCGGGGCCAGAGAGATAGCATGGAGGTTAAGCATTTGCCTTGCATGCAGAAGGTCAGTGGTTCGAATCCCGGCATCCTATATAGTCCCCCGAGCCTGCTAGGAGCGATTTCTGAGTGTAGAGCCAGAAGTAACCCCTGAGCGCTGCCAGGTGTGACCAAAAAAAAAAAAAAAAAAGAAAAGAAATTAGATCGACCATAGGGGGTTAGCCCAAGTCAATCTATAAGTAAAATGAGGCTGTACTTCTCAGAATTCAGGTAACTGGGCTTCAGTTCAGAGAACTTGGTCCTCGGCCTGCCCTACTACTATCTGATAGTTGAAGGAATTCAGTGGCGGGTTCCTGGAAATGGGGCTGGGGTGCAAGGCTCCTTGGACATTCCTTCCTCCTTCACCCCACTATGTCCTAGTTCTTGGAAAGCACATTTCAACACTTCACCCAACTGGCTCTCCATCAACCCTAACTACTCTCTCCATCTCACTACTCTCTCCATCTCCCCCATAGCCCCTTCCCATGCCCCAAAACTGCATCTGAGGCGCATTGAAAAGGCATGGGCCCATCTAGAATGGGTACCCGAAGCTCCTGAACCTGGAAAGAGTCCCCTGACCTACACCATCTTCTGGACCAATGAGAAGAACCAGTCCTTCTGTGAGTCCCACTCATGACCCCACTGCAGGAGGGGGTGCTTGTGGTAATGGCAGGATCTCCAGCTGACCCCTGTCTTATGCACCAGTCTCCTATCTGAATGCCTCTGCCAACAATTGTATCCTCCGCGACTTGGAACCAGCCAGCTTATACCATGTCCACCTGATGGCTGCCAACCAGGCTGGGACCATCAACAGCACTGTCCTCACCCTTATGACCCTGACCTCAGGTATGGAGAGGAGGGCAGGGGTTACCTTGTTGGGAAAGGTGCTTCACTCCATGCTTGAGAGTATATAGGCCTGGCTCCCCTGATCTGATGGAGGAGACCCAAGCATGTCTTTACCCCAGTCTGAGAGCAGAGACAGTCTGTGACTCACTCACATTCCTCTTCTGGCTCTCCCAAGACCCAGACCTTTCAGAGATGCACATCATCCTAGGCCTTTTAGGCATCATGCTACTTTTCAGCTGCCTCTGTGGAGTTTGGTGGTTCTGCTGCAAACACAAGTGAGTTCTTTCCAGGATCTCTCCCCTCTGGCTGTGTGGAGTGAGTGGGGGCAAGGCTTGGAAAGTGCAGGCCTGCCTGAATTCGGCTCTTTGGCTTCCATCTACAGCAGGAAGAATCCCCTCTGGCCCACTGTCCCTGACCCAGCTCACAGCAGCCTAGGCTCCTGGGTGCCTCCCATCACATCAGAGGTGAGAACCCCTGAGGAAGGGGCAATGGAGCTCAAGGTATTATGATAAGGGTATGTCTGAGGCTTTCTAGCAAGATCCCCTCCCTCTGGATTCCCAGTTTAATTTTCATCATAGCTCTATCCATTTCAAAGTCTTCTATCCTTCAAAGGCTGACTTGAGCTCATTCTCTCACTGCTCCCAGCTAAGAATAAACAGCAGGGGCAGCAGATAATGTGCCAAGCTCTTCAAGCGGAACCTTCTGAGTCCCAACAGAGAGCTATGGGAATGGCCCCACCATGGACCCCACTCCAAAGGCACGGGGGCTGGGGTGGAGAGGAAAGGATGCACATCCTCATCTGACATCCTTGTATCCAGGAGACCTTCCAGCTGCCTAGCCTTCGAGACTCCGGCACTGCCCCAATCACCAAGATCACAGTGCTAGAAGAAGAAGAGAAGAAGCCAGGGGCCCTTGAGCTCCCTGACAACTCAGGGACCTGTATGCTTCCCACCCTGGTCCAGAGCTATGTGCTCCAAGGAAACCCCCAAAGTCCTATACCCCAGCTCCAGCCCCAGCCCAATCCCAGTGACCCCATCCTGTATGGACAGGTGCTGGGCAGCCCCTCTGGGTCAGGGTCAGGCCCAGGGCACTACCTCCGCTATGACTCCATGCAGCCCCTTTTGGAGGGTTTCACCCCCAGCCCCAAATCCTATGAGAACCTTTGGTTCCAGGCCAGCCCTCTGGGAACCCCAGAACCCCTGGTCCCAAGCCAGGAAGATGACTGTGTCTTTGGGCCACTGCTTGACTTTCCCCTCTTGCAAGGCCTCTGGATACATGGTGTGGAGGAATTGGGGGCCCACTAGGGCTTTGGAGGATCCTTTGGAGGATCTGGGCCTGCCTCTGGGCTATGGGAAAGAAGAGGGTCAACTCAGTAAGGACAGGACTGGAAAACCCCACTCTAGAAAACACAGAAAGGCACATTCCCTGTCTACCTCCTCTCTTCCCTCTGGAAAGGACAGAACATCCTTCCTCCAGCCCACACTTTCACACTTATTCCTAGTTATTTCCATCTCTCAAGCTGGTTTGTGACTAAGATTTACTTAAGAAACTCCAGTGTGTCTGAGTCTTTTGTTGGGCAAGAGGGAGTGTTCTCAGAACTGTTTTCCCTTTGCTTTATTGTTGTGTAGAATGGTTACGAGGTCTTTAGAAACTCCCCCAATATAACTGCGGCTGAAGGCAAAGAACATAAAGGGGTGGTTAGATTAAGGGCCATATGCTTGCCTGAAGAACGCATAGTTTTAAAATTCAGACAGTACTTGCTGGATCTGAGCAAGGGTGCTTGCCTGGCACGTGGCCGACCCAGATTCAATCCCCAGCATCCCTTATGGTTCCCCCAAGCCCGTCAAGAGTAACTCCTGAATACTCTGCGGGTGTGGACCAAAAAAAAAGAAATGTTTTTCAAAAATTTAGAGTGATTGTTCTTGGTAAATAGACATCAGGTTAGAGGTACCCATGCCAGGGGCAAAAATAATTCCTTCTTTATCCCAGCATAGCTTTGGGTTTGCCCTGTGCCCTGGCTTGGCTCTTGCCCGGGTCACAAACTGAAAAAAAAAAAAAAAAAAACACCAGGCGTGGAGGGAAAGAAAAGAAAAATAACAACATAGCACACTCTCCCGAAGAGTAGGGGCAAAGCTCTCCACTTCCGCATAGCAACGCACCAGACCGCGCCCTCCCATTGGTTCCGCCCTCCAATCCGTCTTCTCGGCGTTCGACTGCTCTCGTCTGCGACTGCGCTCGATGGGTCGGGCCTAGATCATCATGGCGGCGCCCATGTAATCCAGCCCGTCCCCTAAACCCACGGCGGTCGGATCGCGACCCCCGGGTTAAAGGTCACCATGCTGAGGGCCACATGCCGCGCACTTAGATGGATTCGGACCCCCGCGCTGGCCGACGCCCCCAGCTTTGGGTCCCTTGGCAGAGACTGGGCCAGACTTTCTTCCCACCCGCGGGGCTTCCTTTCACCTGCTCGAGGTGAGAAGCCCCGGGCTGCGGGAATGGGGCGTTCGAGAGCGGCACAAGGAAAGAAGGGTGGCGGGTGCAGAATAGAAAAGTGGGAGAGACATTGGGGCAGCGGGGAGGGAAGGATGCTTAAAGCGTCAGGGTGCAAAGCCTTGAGCTGTATAGCAAGGGTTCGAGGCTGCCTTCGTCGCCCAGTTTAGCCGCTTGTCTTCCTTGCAGCTCTCCCCCTCCAGGCCGCCCGTGGATATGCCCTCCAGAAGCCAGGTAAGGCAGGGCACCTGGGGCAAAGAGATGCTGCTGGGAGGTTAGGCGGCCACTGGGCAGAGGTTGCTAGAAACCGTAGGATGGACGCCCAAGGAGGAAGCCAAAATGTTCTAACAGGAATCCCCCACATCCAATTTGTCACTGAGCCCAGATCAGGTGCAGAAGGGAAGTGTAGTGTGAGGACACAAATCTTAGTGCTAGGTAGAGAGAAACCAGTAGTGTGAGCCAGAGGGAGTGTGGATGCCATCTGCAAGGTGGTCTGTGTTTTGTTTGTTTGGTTGGTTTTTGGGTCACACCCAGGGGCGCTCAGGGGTTACTCCTGGCTCTGCGCTCAAAAATCGCTCCTAGCTGGCTCTGGGGACCGTACTGGGTACCCGGTTTCGAACCTCCGTCCGTCTTGGGTCAGCTGCGTGCAAGGCACATGCCCTACCGCTGTGCTATGCTATCTCTCCGATCCCTG
The DNA here is from genome assembly GCF_024139225.1 of Suncus etruscus. Classification (NCBI taxonomy): domain Eukaryota; kingdom Metazoa; phylum Chordata; class Mammalia; order Eulipotyphla; family Soricidae; genus Suncus; species Suncus etruscus. Next base: position 40,973,581 of record NC_064853.1, read on the forward strand.
TTTTAATGAGGTGTTTTGATGAGGGAAAATAGCCCTAGGAGTCGCATTCTGTGTTGCTCCAAGAGTACTCAACCTGGGATAAGAAGGAGAGGAAAGATCAAGACACTGGGTGGGCATGGCAAAAGCCACGCAGTCTCAGGATGAAATAGCAAGGTGGGTGTCCAAAGGTTGGCCAAACTCATAAAGGTTCAGTGCCTTAAGGGAGAATCTAAATGTCTGACATAACCCGGACAGGAACAGGTGAAAGGTGGTATGCCTGGGAGGATGGGCAATTAGACCTGACTCACAGGATTTCCTATCCCTGCTCTTGACAGTACCACCCAGCCAAGATGCTGACCCAGCCCCTTCCACACTTCTCAAGGACTACCAGAATGTTCCTGGAATTGACAAGTAAGAAATCTCTCTGGGAAGATTTGCAGGGAAAGGAGAAAGACTGTGACTTCTGGCCTATACCTTACAGGATGTGTCAGGGAGCTATAGAGGCCCAGACAGAGGGAACTCTTGGAACTCAGTTGGTTATTTTTTTAATATATTTTTTTATTTAAGTAACATGATCATAGTTGGGTTACAGTCATAACCAGAACACCCCCCTTCACCAGTGTAACATTACCCCCTCCCCCCTTCCCATCCCCTGCCTATATTCGAGACAGGCATTCTACTACAGTTATTTGTTTTTAATTTCAGTAAGTTGTATTTTTTTTTCCTTAAAGGATAAGAGTAAAAAAATATAGTAAAGGGGCCGGAGAGATAGCATGGAGGTAAGGCATTTGCCTTTCATGCAGAAGGTCATCTGTTCGAATCCCTGCGTCCCATATGGTCCCCGTGCCTGCCAGGAGCAATTTCTGAGCCTGGAGCCAGGAATAACCCCTGAGCACTGCCGGATGTGACCCAAAAACCACCAAAAAAAAAAAAATATATATATATATATATAGTAAAGGTGTGATAAAGGCAATCACCGTTGTTTGCATAGGTCCAGAAAAATGGGGAAAATGGAAAAAAATCCTTTGACCTGATTACAAAAAGGCCTTACCCAAGAAGTTTATTGGCATAAGACCGATTCTGGGTTCCAGGCATACCAGTCCCAGTGGTTATTTTTTGTTCATATGCTTGTTTGTTTTTTGTATGCTGGGTGAAACCTATACCATCAATCAACAAGGCAGGGATTTTTTCTTTTTTTTTGGGGGGGGGGGCCACACGCATTTGATGCTCAGGGGTTACTCCTGGCTAAGCACCCAGAAATTGCCCCTGGCTTGGGGGGACCATATGGGATGTCGGGGGATCGAACCATGGTCCTTCCTTGGCTAGCGCTTGCAAGGCAGACACCTTACCTCTAGTGCCACCTCGCCGGCCCCAACAAGACAGTTTTATAGATGTTTCTCATCTCTTGATCCACAACCAAAGCCCAATGAAAGGGACTGGAGAGATTGTACAGTGGGGTAGCAAGTACTTGGCCTTGCATGTAGCTGACCCCAGTTTGATCTCCAGCACTATATATGGTCCCCTGAGCGTTGCCAGTGGACAAAAAATGAACAAAAATTTAAAGTCCTATGAGAGAAAAATTTGTCCCCATTTTTAGATTATCAAACTACCTAATTTCATATAGCTCTAAAGATGTTCAGTTTGAATCTAGATTGAATGACACCACAGCCAGGATTTTTTTCTTTAGCTCATGTTCAATGTGGTGGAAGCTGGCAGTCTCTCCAGTCCCTCTCACTGTTTCAGAGTGACTTGAGAAAGAAAATTATATGTCTCGGGCCCAGAGAGATAGCACAGCGGCGTTTGCCTTGGGTTCTATCCCAGCGTCCCCCGAGCCAGGAGCAGTTTCTGAGCACATAGTCAGGAGTAACCCCTGAGCATCACTGGGTGTGGTCCCAAAATAAAAACAAAATCCCCTTCCTGAATGAATGACCCCTGAGTACTGCCAGATGTGGCACCAAAACAACTAAAAGGTAGCTCTCCACGCTAGCAGGATAATACAGTGGGTAGGGGTTCATAGCCAAACCAAAGCAGTTGCAGTCTCCATCAGAGAGCCAAAGAAGCCCTGAACAGCACGGGTGTGAACCAAAAGCTTTATAAAAAAAAGTCTTTAGGTTGGGAGTGAGATGCCAACAGGCAGGAACACATACTTTGTGTGCAGGAGACTCTCATTCAATTCCCGGCATGGTCCCCTAAGCACTAATGAAAACAAATCCCCAAGCACTAAGGTAAGAGTAATCCCTGAGCACTTGGCCATCACCCCATACCTGTTCTTTATCTCTCTGGTTTTTCCATAGGGTTGATGATGTCGTGAAAAAACTCTTATCTTTGGAAATGGCCAGCAAGGTGAGCAACCTGAGCCAGACCTCCACCTCCCTCAGTCTCCTCAAAGATTCCCTCCCCCTACCCCCATGATACCTCCCATTGAGGCTTCTCAAGTCATCATTGTCATTCTGAGTGTACTTACCCATATGCCCATCTTGAGCATCTTGAAGACAAGGACAGTCCTGTTTCCCATTGTAACTGAGGCACCCAATAAATAGCAGGTGCTCATAAAGATCCACTGCCTGAATGAATGAGCTCATATGGGGGCGATTCCTCCAACAAGCCATTTATCTCCCTTGCTTTGGTCTTGGCCTCACTTCACTTTGGCTACCTCAGAGAAGCCGTGCCCTGGTGGACTAGAGTGAGGTTAGATTAAGAGTGTTGCTATAGCCTTGGAGGTGTGAAAGGGTCTAAGTGGGGGCCGAGAGATAGCATGGAGGTAAGATGTTTTCCTTTCATGCAGAAGGTCGGTGGTTCGAATCCCGGCATCCCATATGGTCCCCCGAGCCTGCCTGGAGCGATTTCTGAGCATAGAGCCAGGAGTAACCCCTGAGCACTGCCGGGTGTGCCCCAAAAACCAAAAAAAAAAAAAAAAAAAAAAGGGTCTAAGTGGTGGCACCCCAAGTCAGTGTTTCTCTGTCTTTTTCTTCAACAGAAAGAAACACTGAAAATCAAGAAAGAGCAACTGATGCACAAGGTCGTGGCCAACCCTGAAGACAAAACCTCCCTGGAAGCTAGAAGTTGGTCATGGGACTCTTTGGGAGGGGGTGTGCATGGGAGTGTTTTTATGGGTATCTGGTTTTGGATCCTTGTCTAAGTTGCACTATGGCATCTGTGGCTTGAAGAAGCAGAGGAAGGACCAAGGAAAATAATAGCTGAACTTTTTGGGGGGAGGGAGTTTACACCCAGCAGTGCTCAGGGGTTACTCCTGGCTCTGTACTCAGAAATTGCCCCTGTCAGGCATGGGGGACCATATGGGATGCCGGGATTCGAACCACCATTCGTCCTGAATCGTCTGCATGCAAGGCAAACGCCCTACCACTGTGCTATCTCTTCGGCCCTTCCTCTTGTGTGTGTGGGGTTTTGTTTTTGTTGTTGTTGTTGTTGTTGTTGTTGTTCCCATCTTTGCAATATAGGCGAGAATCAAACAAGAACATGCCCCAAAATAGGCCATTCTGAAACACCAGGAGATGAGTGGCAACTGATCATTATAGAAATCTATTAGTGGGCCAAAGGGCTAGCTCAATGGCTAACCGAGGACAATCCCCAGCATCCCATATGGTTCCCCAAGCGAGGAGCAATTCGCAGAGCCAGGAGTAACCCGTGAGCATCATTGGGTGAGACCCAAAAAACAAAAACGAAACAAACTAACAAAAAGAAACTGTTAGTGAAGAACAGATAAAAATAGCGGCTGGTGCAGGGCAGGGCACAAGGAAATAGTACAGCAGGTAAGGTGTTTGCTTGCAGCGATCCCTGACACCTGAGCACTGTGAGTAGTGATGACTAAGTGTAGAGTCAAAAGTAACACCAGGTGTAGCCCAAAAAAGATTACAACTAGAAGGGGAGAGGAAAAAAGTGATTGATACTTTGGAATCATTGTGTACACTGTTTGGTACCTCCAGTATGTTGCTGAAGTATATCCACAGTTATTGCATCCTGGACTAACTTATGAATTATAGGAGTACACTTAAGTTTTATAAACAAGAATGTTTGGAAGTTATACCTTTATAAGAGATCTAGTATGTTTGGAAGTTATACCTTTTAATACCTTCCTTGAACTTTACTTTGAAAAATAATCTAGGAAGTGGAGAGAGAGCTCAAAGGACTGAGTTTATGTTTTGTATGCTGAAAGCCCAGGTTCAAATTTCAGTTATTGCATGTTCTTCTCCCCAACAGACATCAGCACTAAGCCCATACATAGCCCATGAGCACTGCCAGATGTGGCCCAAAAACTAAAATAAAAATAATCACAGTCACTAAGATCTTAAAATTTAGAGAGCTGTATAAGAACATAACTTACTGTTGTTCCTTGAGGTTTTAAAACATAACCGAGACTGGGGCCCTTCCTTCCTCTGTGCCCAGTCCTCATCCTCTGTGGTTTGTGGTTTCAGTTGTTGCCTTGACTGTCAAGATCCAAAGTTATGAAGAGCACATGAAGAAACATCGAAAGGTAAGGGGCCAGAGGGATGGTAAAATGGGTAGGGCACTTATATTGTAGGCTTCTGACCCAGATTCGATCCCTGGCATCCCCCAAGCCCAGCCAGGAGTGATCCCTGAGTGCAGAGACAGGAGTAGTAAGCCCCATGCACTGCCGAGTGTGACACAAAAATAAAAATGAGGGGCCAGAGAGATAGCATGGAGGTAGGGCATTTGCCTCGCATGAGAAGGACGGTGGTTCGAATCCCGGCATCCCATATGGTCCCCCCGAGCCTGCCAGGAGCAATTTCTGAGCATGGAGCCAAGAGTAACGCCTGAGTGCTGCCGAGTGTGACCCAAAAATAAATAAATAAGAGGAAGAGACAGAGAGAGATGAAGGGTTCAATCCAGAGAAACAGATTGACAAACTTCTCCTCCCGTTGGAGAAACAGGAGTCCAAGGTTGGTGCCAAGTATGAAGTGCAATATTAAGACAGTATGCAAAGCTGAGTCTGTTTCCAACACAGAGCCACTTAGTGTGTGCACTCTGGAAATTCTCCAATAGCACAGATGAAGCCATATTTTCAAATCCCAGCTCTGTCACTCCCACCATCTGTGTGACCTTGGGGAAGTTACTTCATATGTCTGAGCCTCTATTCTCTTATCTGTACAATGGAAGTCTGATAGCACCTGCTGACAGGATTGCAAAGACAGATAATGAGTCAGCACAGCGCATTGAAGCCTTAAGGGAAGTACTTCTTAGGCCTCTTCTCATTGTGCTCACATAGCTATCTTTCTTTTTGGGTCACACCCAGCAGTGCTCAGGGGCTATTCCTGGCTCTATGCTCAGAAATCAACCCTGGCAGGCTCAGGAGACCACTGTATGGGATGCTGGAATTCGAACCACCATCCTTCTGCATGCAAGGCATGCTATCTCTCCGGGCCCACATAGCAATCTTTCTGACCCATTTTACAGAAAAATCAGCTAGTAGGGATGGTGAAGTGCTTCCACCACCTTTTTAATTTTAGGGTCATACCTGGCATGTCAAGTGCTTATTCCTGACTCAGCATTCAAGGATTACTCCTGGCAGGCTTAAGGAACCATAAGAGGTGCCAAGGATTGAAATTGGGTCAGCTGCCTTATGTGGCTTTACAGTACTACCCACTATATTACCACTCCACCCTAGGAAATGATATGCTGGGTCTTGAAATAGAGTTCTGTCACTCCCAAGGCCATCTTTTTTGGTTTTTTGGGCCACACCCGGTGAAGCTCAGGTTACTCCTGGCTATGCACTCAGAAAACACTCATGGCTTGGGGCACCATATGGGACACCAGGGGATCAAACCACAGTCCGTCCTAGGCTAGCACTGGCACGGCAGATGCCTTATTGCTCCACATCACTGCTACAGACCCCCAAGGCCATCTTTTACTCTCTTGCATTCTTGTTTTTTTAAATATTTAATTTGGTTTTGGGGCCACATCTGGCAGTGCTCAGGGGTTACTCCTGGTTCTGCACTCAGAAATCATTCCTGGCAGGTTCAGGGGATCATATGGGATACAGGGAATCAAACCCGGGTCTGTCCCGAGTCGGCTATATGCAAGGAGAAAGCCCTACCGCTGTGCTATCTTTCCAGCCCCCATCCTTTTTTTTTTTTTTTTTTTTTTTTGACTCTGTGATCAGGGACCATGCTCTGGCTAGGGGACCGGTGAAGTACAGGATTTTCAGCATTGTTGTGGCCACATACAAGTGACTATGCTCTATCCTATCTCTGGCCACCCCCAAGAGCATATTCTCAGAGTCAGGCACAGAACTGGTCTAATGAGGCAGCTGCTTCTCTTTTTTCATAAATACATGGTCATGAACACACTGTCTCAGATCTCTGTTTGCTGGAACCAGTGGAGGCTGCAGCACTGAGTTTGTTTACTTAAGAGTATTGAGGGGCCAGTGTAGTGAAGGGCATTTGCCTTGCACACGGCTAATCTAGGACATATTGTGATCAATCCACCGGCGTCCTAGATGGTCCCCCAAATCAGGAGCGATTTCTGAGCAAAATGCCAGGAGTAAACCCTGAGTGTCACCAGGTGAGACCCAAAAAGCAAAACAAAACAAAATAAAACAAAAATGAGTATTTAGCTACAGGGGCCGGAGCAGTAGCACAGCGGTAGGGCATTTGCGTGGCATGCAGCCAACCCTGGACAGACTGGGTTTGGTTCCCAGCATCCCATCTGGTCCCCCAGCCTGCCAGGAGGGATTTTGAAGTGCAGAGCCAGGAGTAACCCCTGAGCACCGCCAGGTAAGGCCTAAAAACCAAAAAAGAAAAAAAAAAAAAAAAAAAGATAAAAGAGTATTTAGCTTCAGAAGCTGCTGAAGTTCCTCCAAGTAACCTGTGGCCATGGGTGGCTCTGGGAAGAGTGCCAGGTCTTCCCCACCCCTCGACACTCCCCACCACTTTCCATCCAACCTGACAGTAGCTGAGCTACAGTGAGGCTCAGTGGGCAGTGTAGAAAAGCATGAGATTCAGGCTTAGACCCCAAAACTGAGACTCAAAACCTAACCTCTTAAGGTCCTTTCCTCAGCACTCTAGCAGGGCCTTTTCTAGATCAGAGAATATCTTTGACCATCTGCCAGATGGCAGTGTCAGTAAGAATACTTCCCTTGGGCCCGGAGAGATAGCACAGCGGCGTTTGCCTTGCAAGCAGCCGATCCAGGACCAAAGGTGGTTGGTTCGAATCCTGGTGTCCCATATGGTCCCCCGTGCCTGCCAGGAGCTATTTCTGAGCAGACAGCCAGGAGTAACCCCTGAGCACCGCCGGGTGTGGCCCAAAAACCAAAAACAAACAAAAAAAAACTTCCCTCAATGTTTCTTTAGTACTTGCCAAAGATTATTGGGAGGTTTTATGACTCACTAAGATGACCCTCCATGGTTGTCAGGCAATGGCACATCACTCATTTATGTGATATTTAACGAGATATCCACTGTCTCACAGGACAAAGCCCACAAGCGCTATCTGCTGATGAGCCTCGACCAGAGGAAAAAGATGCTCAAAAACCTCCGGAACACCAACTATGAGGTTTTTGAGAAGACGTGCAGGGAGCTGGGGATTGAGTACACTATTCCCCCTCAGTATTCTCGGAAAGTCCACCGTCGCATGGCGGCCAAGAAGGCGCTGTGCATTCGGGTGCGTGTCAGATTGTTTGGATTGGTTGTTCTGGGTCTGTGGTGGATAAAGTAGGAGAGAGGGGTGGTGTTGTTTCCCAGAGGTCTGGGGTGAGCCCTGGGATCTTTGACGGTATTGACACAAGGCTACATGCTATGGAGAAAGGCTCAGGCAATCTTGGGGAATCAGCTACCACCCCAATGCTCCAAGGTGGGGGTTTGCAGAAGCTCACAAAGTCATCTCTTGCCTCTCTTCATCTCCAGGTTTTCCAGGAAACTCAAAAACTAAAGAAGGAAAGAAGGGCTTTGAAAGCTGCAGCAGCAGCCGAGAAACAAAAACTGAGGAGGCCAGAAAGCCCTTCCAAAACCGAACCCAAGGCAGTCCAAGAGAACCAATAAAATCTGGTGAAGCGTGTCATTTTACCTTATTTCTACAAGCTGGGGATCAATTGTGGCTCATGGTGGCCTGAGGAGAAATCCATCCCACACTTCAGCTGTGTGATCCTAGGATGTATTGAGGGCAAGTCCTCGACACTCATCACACACCTCAGCACTCACAGGAACAGCTCCCTGTCACTCATTGTGTCCATGGAAGTGACAGCACACAGCAAAGGAGATGTGGCAGGATGGCTGCGAAGAGCAGCAGGTAGGGCCCTACCTAGGTTCAATACCTGGCATCCCCTATGGTTCCCTGTGCACTGCCAGGAGTACTTGAGCACAGAGCTAGGAATAAACTAAGCACTTCTGGGTGTGGCCGAAAAAGCAAAGAGAGAGAGACTGGAAGAGGCAGTGTTTGGCTAGCACCTCCAGAAACAGGGAAGGCTGCTTATCTGGCAGGGTTTGTGAGTGACACAACCTGGCCACATGGTCTCCAGAATCAGTTGCCAACATTTAAGGGGGCTGGGGAAGAAGATGGAGTGATCTAGGTCTGTGTTGCCCTAGTAGATCCTAGACCTTTCTCTCAGAAAAAAATTTCAGGAAATGAGCAGTGAAATAAAAATGGATTTTATTTGCTTATTTTGTTTTTGTTTTTTTGTCACACCCATCACTGCTCCGGTTACTCCTGGCTCGGGAGACCATATGGGATGCCGAGAATTGAACCACCTTCTGTCTTGGATCGACTTTGTGCAAGTCAAACACCCTACCGCTATGCTCTCTCTCCAGCCCCATGGGTTTTATTTGTTGAGAGAATTGTAATGGGCTCTAGAGAGAACATAGGATTCTCCAAAGTAGAGACCCCACTACCTATCCCAGTGTGCAACTAATCTCAAAAGGGGAAATGTGTGTGACAAGTGCATAGGGACACTATGTATACCCAATACATACACATCACACAACAAGCTGATCAAAACACCTGCCCAGGAGCTGGAGAAATACCATGGAGGTAGGGCATTTGCCTTGCATGCAAAAGGGCGGTGGTTAAATCCCGGCATCCCATGTGGTCCCCCGAGCCTGCTTGGAGGGATTTCTGAGTGTAGAGCCAGGAGTAACCCCTGAGCACTGCCGGGTGTGACACCCCACCCCCCGAAAAAAAAAAAAACTGCCCAAGGGCCAGAGCAATAGCACAATGGTAAGGTGTTTGCCTTGAACATGTCCAACACAGGATAGACCCTGGTTCAAATCCTAGCATCCCATATGGTTCCCTGAGCCTGTCAGGAATGACTTCTGAGCATAGAGCCAGAAGTAACCCTTGGGCATCATCGGATGTGACCCAAAAAAAAAAAAAAATCTGCCCAAAGATATACTAAAAACAGCAGAGACGTAATTAAAAAAAAATGTCAAAAAAAAAAAATTGCCAATGGAACCAGAGTAATATCACAGCAGTAGGGCAATTGCCTTGCACGCGGCCAACCCAGAATGGACCCGGTTCGATCCCTAACATCTCATAAGGTCCCCCAAGCCAGGAGCAATTTCAGAGCACATAGCCAGGAATAACCCCAGAGCGTTTGGGGTGTGGCCCAAAAACAAAAAAAATCCATCAAGCCAGAGTCGACTGTGAAGGTATTTTCTTAGGTTCCCCTTGTCCAGCCAGAGTGGTCCCTAGAGCTTCCGAAACTCGAGGCGCGCGCTCCCGGCCCGGCCTAGGCCCTGGCCAATCCGCTCGCAGAGTTCGGTACTCGAACCAATAAGCGTCCTCCCTCGGAGCCTCCCAACAAGGAGACTTCTCATTAGCTGCTTCTCCGCCCGCCGCGTTGCCTTAGTAACCAGCCCGTGGGGACGCCTCTGTGGGAATCCGGGGTCTCTGGTTACCTACACCCCGGCTTCGCCTCCCAGCATCATGTCGGTGCGCACGCTGCCGTTGCTCTTCTTGAACTTGGGCGGGGAGATGCTTTATATCCTGGACCAGCGGCTGCGGGCTCAGAACATCCCCGGAGACAAGGCCCGCAAAGGTGAGAGGCGCCCGGCCCCCCGCAGACTGCCTTGCCCACCACCCGCAGCCCGGCCCGCACACACCCGGCTTCCATAGCCACCAGGCGCCGGGAACCCCTCACCCATCCGGCACCCACCCAGCCAGACCCTGTGGCCCACAGTCCGGACCCCTCAAACACCTGGCACCCACAACCCGGCCTCCTTAGCCAGACCCCTGGGGGACCCGTTGACCAGCACCCACACACTTAGCTGCAGTCGGGTTCATGGGGTCTGAGCCCCCTCAAGTGTGAGATTCCACCCCCACCCCAAAATATTCCCCTTTTCAGCAAGAGCACTAAAGGCCCCCGCTGAATATTGGTAGAGCACCTGACATCTTCTTGTTATATACTCACCCCTTCAAACTGGGGCGATGGCATGTCTCTTGGTAACTGTCTCTTGATAACTGGTTGCTCCCAAAGGTAGCAGCACACCTTTTCTCCTGGACTACATGCCCTTTGCTGGTTCTGAATCTCACTCAGTTCTTACTGTCCTCTCCTCCTTTATCAGCTGCAGGCCGGTTCACACTCATTTCAGAAGGGATTTCCAGAATTGCAGGGTTCTGCAGTAGCATAGACAAATGAAAATAAGGAGGTGTCAGGCCGAGAGAATATGCAGAACGCTGAGAGCATGTTTTGCACACAGGAGGCAATATTAGTCATCTTCAGGAAGTCAGGGCCTATGCATACTCCCACAGCATCTCATGTCCTCCTTCTTATGGTGTGTTCTCTGGCAGCAACAGGGGGCTCGGAGCATCCTGGGGAGGGACCCCAGTGCAGAGAGGCAGGAGTAGCCCTTAAGCAGGTGCCCCTAAAACTAAAACAAAGTAATGTCACTGTTGCCACAGTGATTGATTAGACAGTGCAAGTTGTAGGGGAAATTATGTGTCTTTTTGGTTAGTTTGTTTTGGCCACACCTGACACTGCCAGGATTTTAGGACCTTATCAGGTATTGCTCTTGGCAGACTTAGGAGACCATACTAAGTTTCATTCCGCTGCGTGAAAGCTAAAAACCTTGGCTGCTATAACACTTCCAGTACCAGAATTATAGGTTTCTAAATTGCATGATCTTTCTCTCTTAGACACAGTGTCCAACCCCCAGATGGTCAAATGACCATCCAGAAGCCACACACTTTTTTCCTTTCTCTCCTTTCTCTTCCCCTTTCTCAACCTACAATCACTTTCACTAAGTTTCCTGGGATTAAGTATGAAGGAACTATTGTATTTCAAGGGAGAGGAATCTATCAAACTATAGCTGACCTGGCACTGATAAAAACATTCTCTGCTGACTATCTGCCTGTGTTAACCACACATGCCCAAATAGTCTCTTTTGCATCTGTGACTGAGTCCACATCCATGTAGAAAGATAAAAATAGGGCCCGGAGAGCTAGCACAGCGGTGTTTGCCTTGCAAGCAGCCGATCCAGAACCAAAGGTGGTTGGTCCGAATCCCGGTGTCCCATATGGTTCCCCGTGCCTGCCAGGAGCTATTTCTGAGCAGACAGCCAGGAGTAACCCCTGAGCACCGCCGGGTGTGGCCCAAAAACCAAAAAAAGAAAAAAAAAAAAGAAAGAAAGAAAAAAATAACTACTTGACTAATGTTTCTCAACCTTCTTCCTTGGCTCTTTCCAGTCTTGTTTCCTTCCCATGGCCCTTGTATCCTTTCAGTTGACCCCTTATGTTATATCATGTTCCCCCTTTTATGCAGTTTCTCCCTGTGGCCGTATTAAAATGTCTTCTTCGGCTTTGTAATTGAGAAATGCTACCCTCAAGCTGTACACATAGCCAGAGAGTCTTCTAAGTTGCCCCACTAAGAACCCAGTGTCAGCTGTCTATGTCGTCTTCATAGAGGCCAAGTCCTGGTTGGACAGTACGAGGTCATCCTTGGTCTGAATCCTGTTTGCCTTAGCAGTAACCTTCCTGCCACTGTACACCATCTGCTTTGTATCCTAACACCAGACTGCCTTACGTCTCCCCTTAAAGTTTTTTCATTTGTGTTTACATGCTAGTACTTCCCAACCCCTGTGACCTGTTTTCTTCCTCGTAATTTCACCTCCAGTCAGCTTCACAATCATCTTTAGGTAAAGTCCAGACCTGTGCATATTCCCACAGCATTCCAAGTGTCCTCTCTACCCCATCATTGGCTCTTATCACTGAAGTGGCCTGTGTATGTGACCATCTCCTCAGTGTAATCACCTTACTCAACCCCACACATCTCTACTTCAGTACCTAAACCAGAAGGAACTATTTATAGTATTGTATTAAATGTATAGTGCCTGAACCAAACTCAACTTTAGCTGGCAATTCAGCAAATATTTGATGACTGAGATGACCTAAATTGATTATTTTGTATGATGCTGCTCTTTCTTCCTCGAGAGGTTCTGTTTACCTTGAGATGTTATTTTGTATAGGCTAACAGTACCAGGTAGTTAACTGGTGTTTCTTGAACTGGTAACCTGTTTCCTAAAGTTAGCATAACCTAACAACAAAGAACATGCTCTTGGGAGTCATAAATGAGTCCCAGCTTTGTTGATTTAACTAGCAGCATGACCTTGGAGTATAACCTCTATAAACTTGTTTCTTTTTCCATAAATTGTGAATGATCATGGGCCAGGAAGATAGCTTAAGTGGTAGAGCATATGCCAAGTATGTGCAAGGCACATACTTCATACTCTATCACCACTGGCCATGACCTGACCAGCATTGCACTGCCTAGCACCAACTGTCATATCATGGCTGGAATGGCCCCAGAGTTCCCCTCCCCAAACTCTGTTGCCTAAGACCACTAAATATATATTAAATGGGTAGGGACAGGCAGAAAGATAATAAAAGCAAGGTACTTATTTGCTTTGCACATGCTACAGTTGATACTAGCTTGATCCTCTCAGTACAACATATGGTTCCCCATATCCCATCAGGAGTGACCCCTGAGCAAAGAACCAGGAGTAAGCCCTGAGCACTTTTGGGTATGACCCCCAAATCCCCAAATATGCATGTATTTATGAATTCCAAATTTAATTAATTATGCATACCTTATAGCAATGTATGTATTGCTATATATATACATATATATGTATATATATGCAATGTTGTAGTGATTAAATGAAAGATGCACTAAGTAATGACATTGTCTTTCAAGAGGTCTGGGCAGCACTCTGTGAGCACAGGAAACTACCTCCTTCATCTTCCAGAGCTATAGGCCTTGTATTTACAAATAACTTTAAGACTTTTTTTATTCTTCACTGGGTCACACATTCCTTTCATAGTGCCAACTGAGATGTTTAACTGTGCACTGACTAGAACAGCCCCATAACAAACAAACGAACAAAACACAGATCTTTGGGCTCCAGAATTCATCTCAGCCAATAAGTCCTAACATACTCTGCTGATATTTAATTTTTTTGTTTTTTCTGGGTTCTACCCCACTGGCAATACTCAGGACTCATTGCTGGTGCTAGCTCAGGGATTACTCCCTGCATGGATCAGAAGATCATATAGGATGCACGGAATCAAATGCAGTCAGCCTTGTGAAAGGCAAGTGTCCTACCCACTTGTGCTATCTCTCCAGCCCCCTTTCTGCTGTTTAGAATTGGGGCAGCAGCAGAAACAAGAGTGTCTGACAGATGCCTGTGCACAGGAGCCTGTCAGAGGCCAAACATGGGAATTGGTCTTAGTGGAAGCTTTGGCTGGAAATCCTATGTCTTCTAGATGTTTCCATTATCTTGCCAATTAAGTGGTCTCCGGGAGGCCCTTCTGCTCCCAATGGTACAGACATTGCCGTGGTTTCCCATAACAGAGGCTGTGCCTGGTACTAACAGACAGGAAGTGCACTGTATGAGGCAACCTTGGAGTATTGCATAGTGAATGTTCCCCCAATTTTTTTTTTTTGGTTTTTGAGTCACACTTGGCAGTGCTCAGGGGTTCCTCCTGGCTCTACACTCAGAAATCGCACCCGGAAGGCTCTCGGGACCGTATGGGATGCCAGGATTTGAACCACCATCCTTCTGCATGCTAGGCAAACACCTTACTTCCATGCTACCTCTCCAGCCCCGTTCCCCCACTTTTTAATTAATCTTGAGAATAATAAAAACTTCCTTTGCCTCACTCACATTTTCTTAAAGTACTCCAAAATAAGCATCGCCTTTTGTTTATTCCCCTCATTTTGCAGAAGGTAAACTGAGGTGTGATTGAGGAGCAGGATGCATGGTGATCAGGGGCTATTCCTGACTCAGTAGTAGAGACTTCTTTTGGTGCACAGGAGGAACCATGTATAGCAACAGAGACAGAACTGTGGTTGCAGCCTGAAGAGAAGCACAGTAAATCCTGTACTATCTCTCCTGCTACAAAAATGATTTATCTCAAGTGTATTCAGATCACTTTAAGTTGCAACCACATGGTAGCCAGGCTCTGTTTTTATATGTTGTTGTTGTTGTTTCATTTTAATAGTCAACTCTATGCAGCCTTGGACCTTCCTCCCACTCAAATAATAACAAAAGTGAAATTCTCACAAATTCTTTGAAGAAACAGAACAGAACATGGTTTCTGGTCTCCTGCAGCCTAGGGGGAAAAAGAGGGCTCTACAATGTCCCCTGCTGGAGCTGAGCATCACTGCCAGTGGGAGGGCACCCCTGAGCATACATTCTCCAGCACCCTAAGCAGTTCCCTATTTCCAAATGATCATCTTTTTATTTTATTTTATTTTTTTTGGGGGGGGTCACACCCGGCAGCGCTCAGGGGTTACTCCTGGCTCTACGCTCAGAAATCACCCCTGTTAGGCTCGGAGGACCATATGGGATGCCGGGATTCAAACCACCAACCTTCTGCATGATAGGCAAACGCCTTATCTCCATGCTATCTCTCCGGCCCCCCCAAATGACCTTCTAAGGGTAGAAATTCCTCATCTCTAAATTCCCACGAGCTTGTCAGGAAAGACTGCCTATTCAATAAATGCCACCGAAAGATAGGAGTTGCAGACATTATGCCTGAGAAACTAGTATTTGTTTTAAGGATAAACATTTGGACTAGTGAGATTAGCTCAAAGATCAGAGGTGTAAGATCTTGATTGGTCCCTGGCACTAAATTACACCCCACCCCCAAACACCATAGATATTATCTCTAATTTCCCAGCGCTCTGCCAGGCCTGTGCAATGCCACATCCTTGGACTCAAGCATTTAGTTATTCAGTCTGGATTACCAGACTAAAAATTCTTAGGAGCATCCCCCCATTACACACTCCCACAAAAAGAAGGTTGGACTTTTGGTTGCCACTTCTACAACTGTTTTATTTCCAAAAGTCTGTGTCTTGTGAGGACAAAGCAGTGAATTTTGCTAAAATGTTTAACAGAGCATCTAGTTAAGTCTACACTTAACTGTGCTTTCAGACTACCTCATAGAGCCCTAAAATGACACACTTACCTGGCAAGTTGCTGCGGCTGTAACACTAGTTCAATTCCTGGCATTGCATATGGTACTCTGAGGACAGCCAGACTATGTACAAAAGAAAGTGTGCGCTGTTGAGTGTGACCTAAAAACAAAAAATAGACTATCTTTAAGAAACTTTAGGTTGAGTCGAAGTGATAGTACAGCAGTAGGGCATTTCCCTTGCATATGGCCAACCTGGAACGGACCCGGGTTCGATCCCTGGCATCCTATATGGTCCCCCAAGCCTGCCAGGTGAGATTTCTGAGCACAGAGCCAGGAGTAACACCTAAACTTGCCAGGTGTGGCCAAAAAAAAAAAAACCTTTAAGTTATATATTGAAGATACATAATGCTTGGATTTTAATATTAGAAATTGGGATCAGCATAATAGTAAAAGAGGTGAGAAAGGTAGTTGCCTTACCCATGGCCAAACCTAGCCCTGAGCATCACCAGGAATGTTGCCTAAACATAGAATCAGAAATAAGCTCTGATGGCAGCTGGGGATGGCCCAAAAACAAAAATAAACCAATAAAAAGTAAAGCACAGATAAACTATTTTTCCTTTCATTTACTTTGTTTTTTGTTTGTTTGTTTTGTTTTTGTTTTGTGGCCACACCCATTGACGCACAGGGGTTACTCCTGGCTATGCACTCAGAAATTGCTCCTGGCTTGGGGGACCATATGGGATGCCAGGGGATCTAACCGAGGTCTGTCCTAGGCTAGCGCTTGCAAGGCAGATGCCTTACCTCTAGCGCCACTTCTCCGGCCCTTCCTTTCATTTACTTTGAATTTTTTTTTTTGTTCTGTTTTTTTTGTGGTCTTTGGGTCACACCCGGCAGTGCTCAGGGGTTTTTCCTGGCTCCGTGCTCAGAAATTGCTCCTGGCCAGCACGGGGAACCATATGGGACGCTGGGATTTGAACCAATGACGTTCTGCATGAAAGGTAAACGCCTTACCTCTATGCTATCTCTCCGGCCCCGCCAATTTGTAATTTCTAAGCTTAGAGCCAGAAGTAACTGCTGATCACAACCAAGTATGGCAAATAATAATAATAATAATAATAATAATAATAATAATAATATGTATACATACTAAAAGTTTAAGTTGTAGGGCCAAACAAATTTACCTTGCATGCAGCCAACCCCAGTTCAATCCACAGCACCACATGGTTTCTTGAACCCTGCCAAAAGCACTCCCTGAGCACAGAGTCAGGAGTAACATTTGAACACCTCCAGATGTGACCCAAACCCTTCCCCTAACCAAAAAAAAAAAAAAAATCAAGTTAGACACAAAGAGGTTCCTTTCTCTCCTGTGGAGGTCACCACATTACTCTCATCATTCTTCACTCTCCCACTATTGGCAGTGACTGCTTGGGCTTTTCTATATGAGCCCAGGGGAGTTAGTCCTTCTGCTGTCCTCTCCCGCTTCTCCCAGGCAATACATCCTGTTGAGGGCTATGTGGGGAACTAGTGATCCAACATCCTCTCAAGAGTTTCAATGGGAATGCATAAATGCAAACATGAAAAGTCTCCTCAGGGCCAGAGCAATTACACAGTGAGTAGGGTAGTACAGAGCCATGAGCATCACTGGGTGTGACCAAAAGAACAAAACAAAAAACAACAACAATAACAACAACAACAATGAAAAGAAAGTCTCCTGGGCTGGAAGTGGAATTTAAAAACCTCTGTGGGGGCCGGGCGGTGGCGCTAAAGGTAAGGTGCCTGCCTTGCCTGCGCTAGCCTTGGACGGACCTCGGTTCGATCCCCCGGTGTCCCATATGGTCCCCCAAGCCAGGAGCAACTTCTGAGCACATAGCCAGGAGTAACCCCTGAGCGTTACCAGGTGTGGCCCAAAAAACCAAAAAAAAAAAAAAAAAAACCTCTGTGAAAATAATGTTTTGCTTCATGGACTGGTGTTTTCTCTTTGTATGCTTCTTATAGATGAATGGACAGAGTTGGACAGAAAACGAGGTACGCTCTGGGGGCCGCATGCGTTCATTCTGCACCACAGGCTCCCCCTGCCCTTTATCCATGGGGTTATCCACTGTGGAGCCCCTCAGTGATTCACTGAAAAAAGAGGCATAAAGAACCAGGAGGTAGTACAGTGGTTAGATAGTACATGCCTCTGACATGGGTTTAAGTTCCAGCACACAGGGCTCCCCAAGCATTTCTGGGTATAGACCTAGAGACCCCAATCACCATTGGAAGGGCCTAGGTACTCCCTAGCACTGCAGAGCCTAAATATTATCTCATCTTCAGATCCTTGCTCTGAACTAACAAACTAGTTGGCTGAGAATCACCAGTGTGGGCTCCCAAACATTTGGGAGCCTCTCAGCCCTCCAAAAAAACCAAGACACTAGATATATATTTGACTTTTTTTTTAAAATAAAGACATTATACCAAAAATGGGGGACAGCCAGAACAGTGGCACAAGGGGTAAGGCATCTGCCTTACCTGCGCTAGCCTAGAATGGGCCACATTTGATCCCCCAGGCATTCCATATGGTCCCCCAAGCCAGGAGCAATTTCTGAGCGCATAGCCAGGAGTAACCCCTGAGCGTCACCGGGTGTGGCCCAAAAACAAAAACAAAAAAAGACATTGTAGGAGAAGAAAATCAAGCAAACTTTAACCCAAGAACCAAGTGAGACACTGTTCCCTCAGTTAGTTCTGTTTTCTTGGGACAGCTGGGTATGTTGTCCTCTCTGTCCTGTCTGTGATAGATAGTACTAGGTCACTGAAGCATTGAACATCAACCCCCATTATTTTCCTGCACCCCACTCCTGAGCATCCAGAGAGACTGTGGAGCAGCCAAGAACATTGTGTGCATGTGAATGCATGGCTGCCAGGTCTGGGGAGGAGGGCATGAAACTGTGCATGCGGGCAGGGCCTTAGCTTTCCAGATCTGAGGCCGCCTCCAACCAGCAGCACTCTGAAACAACCAGCCATTCATTAGACTCCAACCTTGGACTTAGTTACAGGCTTTGTCACCCTTCCTACTGTTTGACATAGGTCCAGTTACATGTGTCATTAGCCATGGGCCTATATTGTTGTTTTTTTTTTTTGGGGGGGGGGAATTTGGGGTCATACCTGATGACGCTCAGGGGTACTCCTGGTTCTGTGCTCCTGCCATTTCTGGCAGGCACTGGGCACCACATGGGATGCCTGAATTGACTGTATGCAAGGCAAACACCCTATGGCTGTGCTATCTCTCTGGCCCTTTGTCATTGTTAATGCTCAAGGGTTGTTCCTGGTTCTGCTCTCCGGAATCACTCTGGCAGGGAACCACATGGGATGCTAGAGATCGAACTGGGATGGCCACATTTAAGGCAAGAGCCTACCCACTGTGCTGTCACTCTGGCCCTATATTTTTTTTTGTTTTTGTTTTTGTTTTTGTTTGGGGGAGGTCACACATGGCAGCACTCAGGGGTTACTCCTGGCTCTACACTCAGAAATTGCTCCTGGGGCTGGAGAGATAGCATGGAGATAGGCGTTTCCCTTTCATACAGAAGGACTGTGGTTCGAATCCCAGCATCCCAGCGATTTCTGAGCCAGGAGTAACCCCTGAGCACTGCCAGGTGTGACCCAAAAACCAAAAAAAAAAAAAAAGAAATTGCTCCTGGCAGGCTCGGGGGACCATATGGGATGCCGGGATTCGAACCACTGCCCTTCTGCATGCAAGGCAAACACCCTACTTCCATGCTATCTCTCCAGCCTCCCCTGTATTTTTTGTTTGTATTTTTTGGGGGGGGCCACACCCAGCAGCCCTCAGGGGTTACTCCTGACTCTGCTCAGATATTGCTCCTGGCAGGCTAGAGGGACTATATGGGATGCTGGCAATTGAATCCATCCCAGGTCTGCCACATGCAAGGCAAACACCTTTACCTCTGTGCTATCACTCTGGCCCCAGTGTTTTAAATGCTCTCTACATACCAAATCTGCTGAGAAGGCATTCTGTATGCCCACTAAGAGTACAGGCATTAGATATCTGTGCTAATTTCATACACATGCACACTAGCTGTGGAACATTGGGCCTTAGCCTCTCTAAGACTCTGGTGTGTTGTTTTTTTTTTAATAATTTTGAGTTGTGGAATTTTTTTAAAAGCCACATTTTAATGATTTACTACTAGTTGACTAATTTATGCAATCTCAGAAGAACAGCTTCCTCCCCTTCCATGCATGTTAATCTCACCAAAGTTCTAGTGCTATCACACAGCCAAAATGATTCCCATGGGCACTGTCCAGGGAATTTAAATGAAAGCATTCACTAAATGTATCTAAGCTCATGGCCTGGAACATAGCCAGGCAGCAAAACATGGACTATCCAGCAATAGGAGTTTCTCTCTTCAATCCCAAATTCTGAATTGCATGTTCGAAAGGAAGGCAAGCAGAATTATAGCAGAGTTCGTGGTGAAAACTCTGTTGCTTTTAAGAGAATCCTTTCTTCAGGCCAGACAAAGAATCCAGCTGAAGTGCATGGTGTACTAAATGATTCCACTGCATGACCATCTTTGCCACTAGCACTTTCTGACTCATTTTTCAGGGGAGCTGGGTAGATTTGAAAGGCTTTTACATTGTGGTCCTACCACTTATTATACACATTTTCTTTTTGGGTTTTTTTTTTTTGTGTGTGTGTGTGTCACACCCAGCGGCACTCAGGCATTACTCCTGGCTCTGTGCTCAGAAATCACTCCTAGCAGGCTCGGGGGACCGTATAGGATGCCGGAATTCTAACCAGGGTCCTTCCTGTGTTGGCCGCGTGCAAGACAAATGCCTTACCACCGTGCTATTGCTCCAGCCCCTATCATACATATTTAAAAAAAATCATAAGCAAGAGCCAGAACAATAGCACAGCAGATAGGGTCTTTGCTTTGCACTTTGCCAACCCAGATTCAATCCCTGGCATCCCATATGGTCCCTCGAGTCTGCCATGACTGAGCACAGAGCCAGTAGTAATCTCTGAGCACTGCTAGATATGGCCCCCCAAATTACAAATAAGTAAAAATTAAAAAAATTTTAAAAAGGGGGTCAAAGCAATAAGGCATTTGCCTTGTATGTGGCTGACCCAGGACGGACTGCTGTTCAATCCCCTGGCATCCCATATAGTCCCCCAAGCCAGGAGCAATTTCTGAATGCATAGCAGGAGTAACACTTTTTGGCCCCCCCAAAAAAATATTTTTAAAAACATGGGCAGAAAGAAGCTGAGTTCGGGGCCAGCGTGGTGGCGCTAGAGGTAAGGTGCCTGCCTTGCCTGCACTAGCCTAGGACAGCCTAGGTTCGATCCCCCGGCATCCCATATGGTTCCCCAAGCCAGGCGCGATTTCTGAGCTCATAGCCAGGAGGAACCCCTGAGCATCACCGGGTGTGGCCCAAAAACCAAATAAAAAAAAGAAAGAAAGAAAGGGAGGGAGGGAGGGAGGGAGAAAGGAAGGAAGAGAGGGAGGGAGGGAGGGAGAAAGGAAGGAAGAGAGGGAGGGAGGGAGGGAGGAAGAAAGGGAGGGAGGGAGGAAGAAAGGAAGGGAGGGAGGAAGAAAGGAAGGGAGGGAGGGAAGGAGGGAGGGAGGGAGGGAGGGAGGGAGGGAGGGAGGAAGGAAGGAAGGAAGGAAGGAAGGAAGGAAGGAAGGAAGGAAGGAAGGAAGGAAGGAAGGAAGGAAGGAAGGAAGGAAGGAAGGAAGGAAGGAAGGAGCCGAGTTCATAATGAGTTAGTAATAATGGAAACCTGGGTGTGGAGATTTCTGTTGCCGTTACCCTCCTGGTACACCATCTATGATCATTAGTCATTACTTCTCTCTCCCACTGGCCTTAGTCTCATGCTGATGAGATCTGCTCCAAGTACAGTCCTACCTGGAGAAATGACACAGAGTTCACAGGAGTGCCAAAACTAACACCAGGACAAATTAGCAGGTCAACTTTAAACTCCACATCTCAAGTTCCACTTCAATAATACTGCGTTGGCTGCTTCTCCAGGGCCAGGCCATTTCTTCCTCTTTTGTGCCTGGAATCTAACTTAGTGTCTGCTCTTGGCAGGTAGACCTGCTTCTGCCAGGGCTGCATGACTGAAGCTTTGGAGGAGGTGGACACTGGGTCATTTGTGCCCCATTTTTCTTTTCAAAGACTCAAACAAGTGGCGGAAGCCCTGGGCAGCAGGACCC
Source organism: Suncus etruscus (assembly GCF_024139225.1). Lineage (NCBI taxonomy): Eukaryota > Metazoa > Chordata > Mammalia > Eulipotyphla > Soricidae > Suncus > Suncus etruscus. The sequence goes on from NC_064853.1 coordinate 40,995,147, forward strand.
CACGTCAAACCACCATCTCTTCTTTGAGGATAATTGAGTTCACTATTCTGGCCATCTGAGACAGGGCCTGCTGTATTTTCTTTCCAACAGGGGACTTTCTAAATGTTCTTGTGCAAGGAGCCATGGTGATATATAGCTTATTACTTCCCCAGGGAAATGCTTCGTTTGCTTTTTACTTTGCCAGAATGACTAACAATCACCTTGGGGTTTTCCTTCTTTTAGAACCAACCTATTTGGGTCTAAGCTTCCTACATCCTGCTAAGGCGCAAAGACCTGAGGGAAATAATTTAGTACCTTGATGAATAGAGACAGTTTGAAAACATGAATATAATCAGGGCTTAGAGGCTTCTTTAACTTGAATTCTTCCTCTCTGATGCTTTTTCCCAGACTTCACAAGTCTGGAAAAGTTTTCAGAGTCTTTCTTTTTTTTTTTTTTTTTTTTTTTTTTTTTTTTGGCTTTTTTGGGTCACACACGGCACTGCTCAGAGGTTATTCCTGGCTCCATGCTCAGAAATTGCTCCTGGCAGGCACGGGGGACCATATGGGACGCCGGGATTCGAACTGATGACCTCCTGCATGAAAGGCAAATGCCTTACCTCCATGCTATCTCTCCGGGCCCCCAGAGTCTTTCTTTTGAGGTCTGCTATATGGTTGTATTTCTCCTTGCAAATTTATGCATTTTATATAGACTGAAGCCAGAAAAAATGAGGGGCTGGGGAAATAACTCAGAAGATTAGAGCTCATCCCTAGGATGAGAGAGGTCTGTATGATTCTTGATTCCTCAAGGCCCTTGAGTTCCAAGCACAGCTGGGGAGGCCCCAAACACAGATGAAAGTAAGAATGATCTGTATTTAGCCATACCTGTTTGGGTTTTGGGGGGGGGGTTGTTTTGGTTTTTGGTTTTTGGGCCACAGCCGGCAGTGCTCAGGGGTTACTCCTGGTTGTCTACTCAGAAATAGCTCCTGGCAGGCACAGGGGACCATATGGAACGCCGGGATTCGAACTAACCACCTTAGGTCCTGGATCGACTGCTTGCAAGGCAAATGCCACTGTGCTATCTCTCCGGTCCCAGCCATACCTGTTTCTATTTCTTATAGGAACTCAGATTTTTCTACCTCTCAACTGTTATTTGAGTGGCACAAACATTGACAAGTATGAGTGGAAGCAGAACTGAAATCACAGAGATGTTAGTTTGTAACTTCCATGGATCTTCTATTCTTGCCAGGTGGAAATTGTTCATTTGAATAACATAGGATATATCAGTATAGAGTGTGATGTCAGTATTTGTGATGGAATCTAGAAATGAAGGCAATAAAAACCAGCATGACTTTTAAGTGTGCCTTATAAAATTAGAAATCATTACTTCTGGGGCCAGAGAGATAGCACAGCAGTAGGGCATTTGCCTTTCACGCTGCTGACCCAGGACAAACCTGGGTTCAATCCTCAGCATCCCATATTGACTCCCGAGCCTGCCAGGAGAGTGATTTCTGAGCAGAGCCAGGAGTAACCCCTGAGCACCACTAGGTGTGTCTGCTTTCTTAAAATGCTTGGGGTAGGGGGAATCAATGGTATATTATTGGTACCATTTCTTTTTTTTTTTTTTTTTTTGGTTTTTGGGCAGTGCTCAGGGGTTACTCCTGGCTGACTGCTCAGAAATAGCTCCTGGCAGGCTCAGGGGACCACATGGGACACCGGGATTCGAACCAACCACCTTAGGTCCTGGATTGGCTGCTTGCAAGGCAAACGCCACTGTGCTATCTCTTCGGGCCCGATACCATTTCTTAAAAATAAGTTTGTTTTTTGTTTGGGGACTACACCCAGCTGTGCTCAGTGATCACTCCTAGAAGCATTCAGAGGACTCCTAGCAGTATCCAGAATCAAAAGTTAGCTGCTGGCAAGGCAAATAATTTGTCCCTGTCCTAGTTCTCTGACCCACAATTTCTTCATTTTAAGTTAAAATTTTTTAATTTATTGAGCTGTTTGTTGTTGTTGTTTTGCCACACCTGGCAATAATCAGGGGTTGCTCTTGGCCCTTTGCTTAGGGATCATTCCTGGCAGAGTTTAGGGAATCATATATAGGGGGTATCAGGGATGGAACCTGAGTCAACCATGTGCAAGGCAAGAATCCTATCCACTGTACTTTCTCTCCAGAACCATAAAATGTTACAGTTATTTCTTTTGTTTGGGGGCCACACCCAGCTGTGCTCAGGGCACACTCAAACTCCTGGTTCTAAGATCACTACTGGTTAGACTCAGGTGGTATCAAGATCAAACCAGGTCAGCTGCGTGCAAGACAAGTACCCTACTTATTGTACTATCTCTTTACACCATGTCACAGATGTGTTTTTTTCTTTTATATTTTTGATTTGGGGCCACACCCAGAAGCATTCAGGAGTTACTCCTGGCTCTGTGGTCAGAAGTCACTCCTGGTAGGCTCGGAGGATCATATGGGATGCCAGGGATCGAACCTGGTTTGTCCCAGGTTGGTCACATGCAAGGCAAATGCCTTACCACTATGTTATCACTCCAGCCTCACACAGATTTTTTTTAATGATGCTTTTTTCCTTAGATTAAATTGGAGGTTCAATATAAAATGCTAAGGGGAATATTTCTTAAAAAGGATTAATTTTCCCTGGCTTCAGTGAAGTGATGCCATGAGAGTGACTCATGATGCCTGAAGCACAGTACATCCTGTGTTGTCCCCAGTATGTTTGCTGAATGGCTTCACTGCATTCTGGGCCCTTCCATCAAGGCCAGCACACTGGCACAGTGTCTCCCCAAGTCCCTTCAACCTCCCATTTGGCACAGGCCTAGTCCCCCAGTCCATTTGTAGACACAAAGTATGTCTGAATAAAACATCCTCCAGATCTAGCTCAGCTCTCTTCTGGCTGTCTCTGCAGTTCTGAATGACATCATCTCTACCATGTTCAATCGGAAATTTATGGAGGAATTATTCAAGCCCCAGGAGCTCTACTCTAAGAAGGCTCTGAGGACTGTCTATGACCGCCTGGCCCACTCCTCTATTATGAGACTCAACCAGGCCAGCATGGACAAGGTGAGCAGACAATGACCTGTGTCCCCTTAACCAAGGAATTTCTTGAACCTTTATGGGTGATCATGGACTGGAGTCCAATGTGAGAAGGCATGCAGTGGCACCCTGCATAAATCAGGCATATGTCAATATTACTTGCTCAAAGTTGGGTTGGGTCCCTGAAGTCATCTACAGCAGTCCTTCTTGTTTATTTGTAATGACAACTGCCCAAAGGGTTGATGGTATCCATGCCCATGCTGATGAACAACTTAACCCTATATAAACTCCTAACCCTAAAACCTCCTATTCTACTTCAATCTCACCTCTATAAAGTAAGCATTATTTAAAGCAAATCCAGATCTCCTCAGTCTTTTCTTATTGTATAAACATATCTGTTTGTTTGGGGACCATACCCAGTAGTGTTCAGAGGCTGCTCCTGTTCAGTGCTCTAGGAGGTTAAACAAGTTGAACCTGGGGGCCCGGAGAGATAGCACAGCGGTGTTTGCCTTGCAAGCAGCTGATCCAGGACCAAAGGTGGTTGGTTCGAATCCCAGTGTCCCATATGGTCCCCTGTGCCTGCCAAGAGCTATTTCTGAGCAGACCGCTAGGAGTAACCCCTGAGCATCACCGGGTGTGGCCCCCCCAAAAAAAAAAAACAAGTTGAACATGGAGCTTCTGCTTGCAAAGTCTATTAGCTATTTCCAAAGTCTTTTTTTCTCTTTTTTTTTTTTTGGGGGGGGGGGTACCACACCTGGTGGTGCTCAGGGGTTACTCCTGGCTATCTGCTCAGAAATAGCTCCTGGCAGGCATGGGGGACCATATGGGACACCGGGATTCCAACCAACCACCTTAGGTCCTAGGTCAGCTGCTTGCAAGACAAACACCACTGTGCTATCTCTCCGGCCCCTAAAGTCTTTTTTTTTTTTCTAAAAGTCTTATTTTCAAAGTCTTTTAGCTATTTCCCTGAAGATATTCATTTATTTGGGAAATGATTATTAGGGTACCCAGGAGATAGTTCAGTAAGCTGGAATTTATGCTTTGAGTAAATCCCCCAGCTGTGCACGTGACTGAATTTGGGAGCCACTGCTGGGTGTATAAACCAATTTACTCTGTTTTGAAAAGTGATCATTCTAGGGACTGGAGAGAATATGTAAGGCCCTTCCTTGTTCATGGCCAAATCAGGTTTGATACCCAGAACAGCATAGGATCCCATGAATATCACCAGGAATGATCCCTGAGCATAAGAAACAGGAATAAGCCCTGAGCAAATTGGGTGTGGCCCAAAAAACAAAAGAAAAAAGAAAAAAATTAATAAATAAAATAAATAAATGTCAAAGAATAGACAAATCTCAGAAGAATTTGTCAATAGAGTTTGTTCAGAAAAATTCCAAATGAGGGTTGGAGCAGTGGCACAAGCCGTAGGCATCTGCCTTGTGCGTTCTAGCCTAAGTCAGACCGTGGTTCGATCCCCTGGTGTCCCATATGGCCCCCCCAAACCAGGATCGATTCTGAGCACATAGCCAGGTGTAACCCCTGAGCGTCACCGAGTGTGACCCAAAAAACAAAGACAAAAAAATTCCAAATGATTTACAGACATACTCTGCCCACAAAGGGGAGAACAGGAGAGCATAATTCAGTTTGGAGGGTCAGGAGAGAAGCAGGGAATCCAGATGCAATATTTGTACTTTTTCTGCTGAGCCACACCCCAGTCTCAAGCCCCAATGCCTCACCTTCTGAGTGTGAGTAGCAGTGAGCAACCTGCCCAGAAATAGGGGTAGTATGGAAACGAAGAGGAAATAGTTTTCTTGGCCAAGGAGAATCCTAATAAACATGACCTTAACTAAGTGATCGAAGTCAATATCATGAGTGATTAGACAGGGCCAAAAAGATGGTGCAGTAGCTTAAGGCATTTACCTGACCAGTGAAAAGTTGTGAGTTCAAACTCCTGATAGCTCTACATTAGGGACCCTGACAAGGCAGGGCTTAATGGCTTGAGAGTGCCTGAGCTAATGTGAGGTCATGAGCTTGATCCCTCACTGTCTTTTGTACATCTATAGCATCTGGACCCCCTAACCCCATTATCTAGCATGGAAAGATCATGCAAGTAGTAGGTATGTGATAAGGACAGAAAGTTACCTCAGTGATCTTTTCTAAAAACTCCCCACAAATTCAGTATAAACAGGAGAAAAATATAAATATACCATTAGCAGATCATATAACAAAACACCTGACCAGAACTAAAGTCTGTCAAGGACACCCAAATCAAAAATGTCAGAGAAGGGGGCCAGAGAGATAGCATATAGGTAAGGCATTTGCCTTGCATGCAGGACGGTGGTTCGAATCCCAGCATCCTATATGGTTCCCCGAGCCTGCCAGGAGCGATTTCTGAGCGTAGAGCAGTGGTTCTCAAATAGTGGGGCGCGCCCCCCAGGGGGAGCGCAAGGCTCCATAAAGGGGGGCGCGTTTGACCTCAGCAAACACTGTCATAATAAGCTAAGCCCTGTGTTTATGTCTCTGTATGTCTTGTTTTGTTTTGTTTTTGTGCCACACCCAGCAATATTTAAGTATAATCTCTCCAGCCCCTGTCATGTGAAATTTTAATTTCTCTCTCTTTTTTGTGGAGAGCCACACCCAGCAGTGTCCATGGTGTACTCCTAGTTCTGCATTCAAAGATCACTCCTGGCAGCTCGCTCAGGTGACCATATGGGATGCTGAGGATTGAACTCAGGTTGGCTATTTATAGCTCAAGTCCCCTACCGCTATATATATATATATATATATATATATATATATATATATATATATATATATATATATATATATATATATATATATATATCTCCACCCAAAAATTTTAATTTCTTGAATTTTATTTTATTTTCCCCTTATCTCAGGTTTTTGTTTTTGTTTTTGTTTTTGTTTTTGTTTTTTTTGTGGTTTTTGGGTCACACCCGGCAGTGCTCAGGGGTTACTCCTGGCTCCATGCTCAGAAATTGCTCCTGACAGGTACGGGGGACCATATGGGACACCGGGATTTGAAACAATGACCTTCTGCATGCAAGGCAAACGCCTTACCTCCATGCTATCTCTCCAGCCCCTTATCTCAGTTTTTTGTTTTTTGTTTGTTTGCTTGTTTGTTTTGGTTCACACCTGGCAGTGCTGAGGGGTTACTCCTGGCTCTCTGCTCACAAATCACTCCTGTAGGCACACTGAGGGACCATATGGGATATCAGGATTCGAACTACCATCCTTCTGTATGCAGGGCAAAGTCTTACCTTCATGCTATCTCTCTAGCCCCAGGTTTTGTTTTGTTTTGTTTTTGAGGGGGGGGGTTTGGTTGTTTGGTTTGGTTTTTGGGGCCACACCCATTGGTGCTCTAGGATTATTCCTGGATTACTCAGAGTGATCCTGGCTTTATTCAGAAATCACTTCTTCTAGGAGACCCTCTAGGGATCTCACTATGTCTCCAGCCCCTCTCTTTATCTTAGTTTTTATTGTTGTGATGACCTGGCATTGTAAAGAGTTGGCACATTTTTGGGGCCAGAGCAATGGCGCAAGCGGTAGGGTGTTTGCCTTGCACACGTTAACCTAGGACAGACTGCATTCTATATGGTCCCCCAAGCGAGGAGCGATTCATGAGCACATAGCCAGGAGTAACCCCTGAGCATCACCAGGTGTGGCCCAAAAACAAAAAAAAAAAAAGAAAGAAAAGAAAAAGAGTTGGCACATTTTATTGTGACTCTTGGCATACCAAACATTATGCTGCTAGGATCACAGTCAGCATGCTGGGGTCGAATTCATAACTTCACACCTGAAAGATAGGTACCCTACCACTGACCATCATCCCTGGGCACATTTCCTGAGGTTTATCTTTTCTTTGGCTTTTGAGACACAACTGACTGTGTTCAGGGCCTACTCATGGCTTTGTGTTGACGGATCACTCCTGGCAGGGCTCAGAAGATTATATGTGGTGCTGGAGATGGAACTTGGGTTGGCTATCTCTCTAGCCCAGACCTGAGCAATTTTATCCTGAAGCCCCACAGTGGATGCTAGGAGTGTAAAGTCAGCGCTGTCTGCTTGCTGGAGGTGCACCACTGACTAGAGACTGTTGCTGTTAGTGACATTTTCTCACCTTCTGCCACTTGCTTTTCTCTCCCTGAGCCTCTCTTTTCTCACTTATAAAATGGGGGAACCATCATAGCTTAGTTACTTCATAAGATACTGGGAGTATTTGATGAGAGCCATATTATAATAACACTCCTAGGCCTGGCACATGTCTGATATGTGTTATCTTCTCCCTCTGCCATTAAGAAGGCTTAAATTGGGGCTGGAGAGATAGCATGGAGGTAAGGCATTTGCCTTTCATGCAGGAGGTCATCGGTTCGAATCCCGGCATCCCATATGTCCCCCGTGCCTGCCACGAGAAATTTCTGAGCCTAGAGGCAGGAGTAATCCCTGAGCACTGCCGGGTGTGACCCAAAAACCACCAAAAAAAAAAAAAGAAGAAGAAGGCTTAAATTGGGGCCAAAGTGATGATAGCACAGCCATAGGGCATTTGCCCAGACCCAGGCTCAGTCCCTAGAATCCCATAGGGCAGGGGTCTCAAACTCAATTTATTTGGGGGCCGCAGGAGGCAAAGTTGGGGTGATCCTTGAGAGCAAAGTCAGTAGTAAGCCTTGAACATTGGGGGGTGTGACCCAAACAACTAAAACAAAACAAAACAAAAGATTCCTCTAGGGCAGGGCCACAAAATGTTGTACGGAGGGCCACAGATGCCCGCAGGCCTCGAGTTTGAAACCCCTGCCATAAGGTCTCCTGATCCTGCCAGGAGCAATTTCTGAGTGCAGAGCCAGGAGTAACCTGTGTGCCATCAGGTGTGGCCAAAAAAACAAAAAACAAAAACAGAAGATTTAAATTTAAGTTTCAGTGAGAAATGAGACAATATTTAGAATTTAGGTCTGAGTTCACCAGTAACCAGGTATGGAACCCATTTTATGGAATAACTGGAAACTTTCTTGTTTTTGTTTTTGTTTTTTTTGGGGGGGCAGCCACACCTGGTGACACTCAAGAGTTACTCCTGGCTATGTACTCAGAAATCATTCCTGGCGAGGGGAACCATATGGGACACCGGGGATCGAACCAGGTCTGTCCTGGATCTGCTGTGTGCAAGGCAAACGCCCTACCGCTGTGCTATCACTCCAGCCCCAACTGAAAACTTTTATTTCTTCACCTCACACACTCTTCTACACTGCTTTGGGCCTCCAGTCCAGCACTCACAGGCCCTATGTTCAATGGAAGGATGGGGAAACTGGTCTCGAGCACTGTGCTCACCCCAATTTGACCTGTTGCAGGCAACTTTCTCAGACTTGTTGGCTATTTGCATATGGGAGTGGGATTGTGGGACTGTGTAAAAAGTTCTAACCAAGTTCTCCAGAAGATCTTGGTAGCCACATACTGCCAGCTATATCAAACCAGGCAACTTCCTTCCTTCCTTAATTTCTTTCTTTCTTTCTCTTTTTTAATACAATAGTTTTATTTAGGAAATGTGAGGGCATGGAAGAGGGGGAAGAGAGAGGGGGGAGAGAGGAGAAAGGAAGGAAGGAAGGAAGGAAGGAAGGAAGGAAGGAAGGAAGGAAGGAAGGAAGGAAGGAAGGAAGGAAGGAAGGAAGGAAGGAAGGAAGGAAGGAAGGAAGGAAGGAAGGAAGGAAGGAAGGAAGGAAGGAGGAAGGAGGGAGGGAGGAAGGAAGGAAGGAAGGAAGGAAGGAAGGAAGGAAGGAAGGAAGGAAGGAAGGAAGGAAGGAAGGAAGGAAGGAAAGAGAGAGAGAGAAAGAAAGAAAGAAAGAAAGAAAGAAAGAAAGAAAGAAAGAAAGAAAGAAAGAAGGAAGAAAGAAAGAAAGAAAGAAAGAAGAAAGAAAGAAAGAAAGAAAGAAAGAAAGAAAGAAAGAAAGAAAGAAAGAAAGAAAAGAGAGAGAAAGAAAGAAAGAAAGGGAGAGAGAGAGGGAGGGAGGGAGGGAGGAAGGAAGGAAGGAAGGAAGGAAGGAAGGAAGGAAGGAAGGAAGGAAGGAAGGAAGGAAGGAAGGAAGGAAGGAAAGAGAGAATCAATGAGTAAAAATCAAAATCAATGCATGACAAGTTGAGATGTGCAGGAAACTCCAGAATGGGGAGAGAAGAGAGAAAGGGAGGGAGGGAGGGAGGCAGGGAGAGGGAGGGAGGGAGAGAGAGAATCAATGAGTAAAAATTAAAATCAATGCATGACAAGTTGAGATGTACAGGAAACTCCAGAATGGATCAGCCTCAGTTGGTGTAGTCTCCCTTCCCTTCCTCCTTTTGCTCTAACCCTAACCCTTTTGCTCCTGCCATTGTTGCATTAAACACTTGGTTAGGTTGTGGTGCTCACAGTTGTGTTACACACACAGTTGTGCTCACACACATGGTTGTAGTGCTCACATATGGTTGGCTATTGGTGGTGCTAGGGCTAGAGTCCAGAGCCTCATATCATACATGCAAGGCAAGTGCTTTGCCACTGAGCCACTTCCACAACTTGGAATTTGGAACTGACCTCAGCTTCACCCAATCTGGTCAGGTAACCACCATGGGCTGGAAACTCATTTCTAAATATCGCACCATCTTCCTTGCCCTGCCTTGTCCATTCCCACCATAGACCTTAAGTCTGAAATGTTCTTTCATCCTACGATCAGTAGATATTATTGCGAACTAATTAGGAGCTTAAATAATGACCCAGCTAATCTCCCTATGTGGTGGCTCTTCCTTCTTTCACCTTTTATCCTTGCCAGACTAACCAGACTTGTTTAATCACCACTTTTATGTGGCCTGCCCAGAAAATATCAGTGATTCCAATTCTACTGCCTTTGTCCCATAGTAGTTTTTTTGGTGGGTGCTCAGTGATACTTAGGGGTTATTCCTGGGTCTGTATTCAGGAATTTTTCCTGGCGGTGCTCAGGGAGCCACATGGGATGCTGGGGATTGAACTCAGGTTCAGGTTGGCTGCATGCAAAGCAAGCACCTTACCTGCTAAAAATCTCGACGGCCTCCAGCCCCATAGTTTTTCCTGTATCTCTACAGCCTTTCCTGTCCTAGTCTGGCCATACTTAGTCATTTACTTAGCTTCTTTTGTTACAGTCGCCAGCAGGACCTGGGCCATCCAGTCAGGCTCTCCTCCCCCCCTCAGGAAAATGGTACCTCATGGCCCAAAGACAAGTGGAAGCTGTTCCCTCAACAGAATCCCTCTTCTGGCCACAGTCTGTATGTGCCCAAAGGAGGCTCTTTTTAGGGAGGGGCTGTCACACCTGGCAGCTCTCAGGGGTTACTCATGGTTCTGTGCTCAGAAATTGTTCCTGGCTTTCGCCATGACCACAAAGAATGACTCAGGGGTTGGACAACCTAGGATGCCTGGAACTCAGAGTCAGTCTCATGCCAGAAAACTTCAGAGATAAGGTCTCTTTGTATTTAGGGTAAGGTGTTTTTTTTTTCCCCCATTTTACCCATATTTTGCTGGGCCAATGCAAACAACAGTTGCCACTCTCACACCATTATTACTGCATTTTTTAACTCTTATTCTTTTTTCTTAATTATCTTTATTCAAACACCGTGATTACAAATATAATTGTACTTGTATGATTACAGTCATGTAAAGAACACCCCCCTTCACCAGTGCAGAATTCCCACCACCAATTTCCCAGATCTACCCACTCCCCACCCCATCCACACCTGTACAGACAAGAAAAGACGGGCTTTCTTTTTCCCTCATTCATTCACGTTGTTATGATAGTTTTCAGTGTAGTTATTTCTCTAACTGCACTTATTCTATGTGGTGAGCTTCATGTCATTAGCTACACCTACATGGGAGGATGGGGGGAAGTAAGAGTTGAGACTGAGGCAGTAAAATATTATAAATGAGCTTTGTAGGGCAGTATCAAGATCCCAATACAAGATGGATATTATGGATATATAGAATATATGCACACAATAATATCAATATAAAAAAGAGAAAAAATTTCCACTGACTGTCCCAATATAAACCAGTGCTAGAACAGCCTGCCCTCCTCCCAGAGTGCATTCCCATTAGTGTAGGAAGAGATAGGGGGAAAGCCTGTTGACCCTATAGAGTCCACCTAGACCGGTGTCCAGGGAAAGACTGAAGTCCAGGGGAGAAAAACCCTATACCTAGCAAGAGCTGGTCTCCAGAATCAAGGACGAAATCGGAAGCCAGATGTCTGCCCGCCCTCCTCCCCATGCACCCCCCCCTGGAGTACGGAGGGAGGGGGGAACCTGAGGACCACTAAGAGTCCACCTGAACCCACTTCTGGCCATCTGAGCTGGCACCCAGGGAAGGCCTGGAGTCAGGGGAAAAAGACAAGGACGGCTGGGGGCCTGCCATGCCTCCCAGCACTCTCCAGGCTAGGGAGAAAAGCTCTGGTATGGGGCTTCCCCAAACCCTATACCTGGCAAGAGCTGGTCTCCAGAATCAAAGAGGAAACCAGAAGCCAGATGTCTGCCTGCCCTCCTCCCCATGCACCTCCCCCCTGGAGTACGGAGGGAGGGGGGAACCTGAGGACCACTAAGAGTCTACCTGAACCCACTTCTGGCCATCTGAGCTGGCACCCAGGGAAGGCCTTAACTCTTATTCTTTTTTATTTTTGTTTTTTTTTGTTTGTTTGTTTTTGGGTCACACCTGGCAGTGCTCAGGGGTTACTCCTGGCTCTACACTCAGAAATCGCTCCTGGCGGGCCCGGAGAGATAGCACAGTGGCATTTGCCTTGCAAGCAGCTGATCCAGGACCAAAGGTGGTTGGTTCGAATCCCGGTGTCCCATATGGTCCCCCATGCCTGCCAGGAGCTATTTCTGAGCAGACAGCCAGGAGTAACCCCTGAGCACCGCCGAGTGTGGTCCAAAATCAAAAAAAAAAAAAAAGAAAGAAAGAAAGAAATCGCTCCTGGCAGGCTCAGGGGACCATATGGGATGCCGGGATTCGAACCACTGTCCTGCATGCAAGGCAAACGCCTTACTTGATAAGGGGCCAGAGAGATAGCATGGAGGTAGCGTATAAAAAGTGTATTATTATCAGTTTTGTTAACTATGTAATGCATTTTCTTTAAATAAGTTAATTAAAAGAAGAAATTGCTCCTGGCAGGCTGGGGACCATATGGAATGCTGGGATTCAAACCACTGTCCATCCTGGGTTGGCTGCATGCAAGGCAAATGCCCTACCACTGTGCTATCTCTCCGGCTCCTCTAGGGAGGCTCTTTTCTTGTAGTCTTTATCTCTGGGAGAATCTCTTTGATGATGTCTTTGACAGTTGATTCTTCCTGGAGATCTCCTTCCTGGGCCTCTGGGACTCCAATGATTCTTATGTTGTTTCTGTTGAGTTTATCAAAGATTTCTATTTTCATCTGTTCACATTCCTTGAGTACTTTTTCCATTGCCTGATCGTTTGTCTTAAGGTTCTTTTCCAATTTCTTCTGTTTTGTTGAGTTTTTCTGCATCGCATCTTCCAGCACGCTGATTCTGTCCTCAGCTGATGTTACCCTGCTGGTGAGGCCATCCACTGAGTTTTTCAGTTCAACTACCATGTTTTTCAGATCTGTTATTTCAGTTTTGAGTTTTCTGATTTCTGTCTTTGTGTTTTCTTTATATCGATCTATGCTTTCTTTGAGTTCTATAAACATCTTCCATATTGCTATTCTAAACTCTTTATCCGAGAGGTTAATCAGATGGTTGGAATTTTTTAGGTCATCCGAGCTATTGTCTTCATTCTCTGTGCATGGTGTTTGCCTGCGAGGTTTCCCCATTGTCACGCTTGTAGTGTGATTTTTTTCTGCGTGTTGTGGTGGGGTTCATTGGTTAGAAAGAGTGTGTGGCCGTGAAGCGAAGTGGAGCGGCCGTGCTCTTCTGGAGCCTTTGGGAGAGCTATTTTTGTGGGCCCTTTTCGGCCCACTCCCAAGAGGTTTTGGAGACAGACAGTGGAAAAACACGCACAGGAAACACTCACAGTCGGGAATCACTCAAGAGGCTCTTTTCTACACAATCTATCTGCCTGCTCTGGCCCTCACCAGTTTCTCATCTCCATCATTCCCAATTAGGGTGAGGGATGGACTTCTTGTTACATGAGAAGTAGTCTGATGCCATGAGAGAACTAATTCTCTGCTTCTTCCACATTGCTTTGCACCTGCTAATATAAGATGGAGTTAGGAGCTGAGGGAGTCATAGTTGTTTTTGTAGGTGTTTTGTTGTTGTTGTTGTTGTTTTAGGAAGTGCTCAGGGATTACTCCTGACTTTGCCCACAGGGAACACTCCTGGCATTTCTCAGAGGACTATATGGGATGCCAAACATCAATCCTAGGTTGGTGCATGCAAGACAAGAGCCCTACTCACTATACTATCACTCCAAGTCCTTAATAACATCATTTTTGGGGTTTTGGGGGAGCACACTGAGTGGCCTTTAGGGGTTACTCCTAGCTCTGTACTCAGAAATTGCTCTTGGTAGGCTTGGGGGACCAAATGGGATACAGCATTCAAAACACCATCTGTCCTGGATCTGCTGGATACAAGGCACATGCACTACAGCTGTGCTATCTCTCCAGCCCCGATAACATTGTTTTATAAGTGAGAAAACTTGGGCTTTGAGATTTGAAGGAGCTACCAACAAACTCACTGTCACAGAGGGTTTGATTTGTACTTTCACTCCCTGAGCCCAGTGTCCACCCCAGGGTTCCGTAGCAACACATTTTACGGGTCTCTAGCAAAATTCTGATTAGCTTCTGTGTCCTGACTATGTTACTTATAATGCTACTCAGCTTCATTCTTCAAACTCTCTTGGTTGGTGTGGCCCCTGATAGATCGATCGCCCAGGCTGAATGATGAACCCAGAATGGGTTCCAGGAAATGCCTGCTGATTCTGTGGGAATGTCTCACCTCTGCTTTTATAGTTTGATTTGCTCTGTCCTTATCTTCTTGGCAGCTCTATGACCTAATGACAATGGCTTTCAAATACCAAGTGTTGCTGTGTCCCCGCCCCAAGGATGTGTTGCTGATCACTTTCAATCACTTAGATGCCATCAAAGGATTCATACAAGACTCGCCAACTATCCTTTATCAAGTGGATGAGACCTTCCGGCAGCTGATGGATGTAAGAGAATCACCAGCCCTTCCCCACTTGGCCCCACTGCTGGGTCTCACTCTCCTCTGATAAAGCATTCGAGGGCCAGAGCACATGCCTTGTACGCAGAGGCCCTAAATTCCATCCCTGGCACTGCAGTGTCCCCCAGATACCATCAGGTATAGTTCTGGTGGTTTCCAGTATGCTGGACACCAAACCATCAAGTCCTTGAGGCCAAATCAAGAGCACAAGGGCTTGGGGCTAGAGAGATAGCACAGCAGAAGGACGTGTGCCTTGCACGCAGCCAACACAGGACGGATGGTGGTTCAGTTCCTGGCATCCCATATGATCCCCCAGCCTGCCAGGTGCGATTCTGAGTGCATAGCCAGGAGTAACCCCTGAGCAATAACCAATCATAATCAATATAAACAAAGTTAAAAAAAAAAAGAGCACAGGGCTGTCTGAGTATGCTTGGGAACACACACACCCCAAGAGAGTCTGAGAAAAAAACAGGGACAGACAGATTCTTTGATAGAGAAGACAGAGTGGGAGAAGACAAAGGAGCACCAGAGACCTGGTCATTGCAGGTGATCTGGGTGAGGCTTTAGAAGAGGAAGCAATGACCCAGAACACAGCCATTTCCTCCGGACCCTGCAAGGAGTCGTAGCATGTATATTCTGCTACGTCCTAGAGAAGAAAGTCCCCTGGCCTACTGGAGGACAGGAGAGGTAAAGTGTCCCCTCTTGATCGGGGGATAGTGTTGCCTCTTTGCAGCTGAGTCTTACTGAGTTCTCTGGCCCATTCTTGAGCACCTGCCAAACCCATCTGTCTGCACTTCTCTCATTTCTCATTTCTCACAAAGGAAAATGTCCTTTCTGCTCTACAGATATATGGAACCCTCTCTGCTGGAGAATTCCAGCTGATCCGGCAGACGCTCCTCATCTTCTTTCAGGACCTGCACATCCGGGTGAGTGCAGGCACAGCCTAGCCATACATATACTTGCCTCTGCTATCCTAGGGAAATGAAGACGGGAGCTGGGATGGCCCAGTTGGTGATACCCTCTGGGTTTGGCTCCTTTATGATAAACTTTCTGACACTAAATGTCAATAGTGTTCAACTGAGCTAAGGAAAGTTATGGCTCCACCATTCCTTCCTAGTTACCTCATGCCCAGGCCACACCAACTGGTACTCACCAATCCCAGTGGAGCCCAGAGACCACTCCCCTCCTTGCTTGAGAAACCATGAAGTTCTAGGATAGAACCTGAGGCTCTGGCATGCAAAGCATGCTCTTTAACCCAATGAGTAGTCTTCCAGTCATCCAGAGCTTGACCTCTGTTAATTGACACTGGTAGAAGCTGCCCCGTTATCCCCAAAGCTCTTTGACAGAAGCATGCCAGTTCCACTTTTCCCTGCCTCTACATGTTCCCTGTCTTTCACTTCTGGAACCAGATAATTCAGTGGGTTGAGTGTGTTTGCATCAGGAGGCCCAGGTTCAATCCCCAAGAACCTCCAAGAACAACCCCAAGCATAAGTCCAGGAGTAACTCCTGACTACTGCCAGGTGTGGCCTTAAAAAATAAGCTGGGGCCAGAGAAGTAGTCAAATGTGACCAACCAGGGTTTTATCCCTGGCACCACATATGGTGAGCCCTGCCAAGACTAACCCCTGAGCAGAAACAAGAGAAAACCCTGAACACAGCCAGATCTGGCTCAAAATAATAATAATAATAATAATAATAATAATAATAATGCCTTATTCTTTCTTTTCCATCTTTCTGGTTCCAAACTTTCTTCTTCTGCCTCCTCTCATCCTTGCTCTTTGTACCTATTGGCTGAAGGTCTCCCTGACTAGCCCACAGACAGAGTCTACAGCTTAATGACTATCGGTGGACTGATTTTTAAAATCTTGCCCCAGCTTCCCTATCTCTCTAGATAGACCCTCATGACTCAGAACAAGAGCATCACCTCTGATCCTTTGTCTCTGGCTTGCTTCTGCTCCTTTCTTAAAGTCCACAAAGTAACCCTTTCACAACCTTCTTCCCCCCTCCTGTCCCATCTGCCTGCAAAAGCTACCACACACTCTGTCCTGGCTCAGCATGGCCTCCCCTTTGACCTCCTATCCTATCTAGACAATTCTACACCTGAAGTTCTGACTACAGTAGACTCTGATCCTTCCCCTGGTTTAACACACTGATACAGGAAAGATGGGTAATATAGTGAGATTAACCCAACCTCTTGCTTACAAACCTCTTGCATATAAACCCAAGCTCCAGCACAGTCAATTCCAGGTCCTTAGAATATTACTTCACAGGCCAGAGAAATAGCATGGAGGTAAGGCATTTGCCTTGCATGCAGAAGGACGGTTGTTCGAATCCCAGCATCCCATATGGTCCCCCAAGCCTGCCAGGAGCGATTTTTGAGCATAGAGCCAGGAGGAACCCATGAGCGCTGCTGGGTGTGACCCAAAAACAAAAAAAACAAAAAAAAAAAAGAAAAGAAAAGAAAAGAATATTACTTCACTTGAGGCTTAGTTTTTGTATCAGAAAAATGAAAATGAGGAGCCAGAGAGATGGCACAGCAGTAGGGCATTTGCCTTGCATGCAGCCATACCAAGATGGAGGGTAGTTCGAATCCCAGCATCCCACGTGGTCCGCCAAGCCTACCAGGAGTAACCCCTGAGTGCCACTGGGTGTGCCCCCCAAAAAAACAAAGAAAGAATGAAAATAATTATGCCTGATTTTGAATTTGGAGGATCAACTGAGGCAGCAAATGTCGTACAGAGGTGTTACTCATCTCTTTCTGGTTTGAGTGCTAGAAAGATAGACAAGAAAAATAGCTCCAGGCGGGCACGATAATGCAGTTGGAGGGCGTTTGCTCTTCATGCAGCTGACCCAGGACCTGGGTTCTATCCCTGGCATTCCATATGATCCCTCAAGACAGGAGTGATTTCTGAGTATATAGCCAGGAGTAACCTTTGAGTGTCACTGGATGTGACCTAAAAACAAAACAAAACAAAAAAGAAAAATAGGGGGCTGGAGAGATAGCATAGCGGTAAGCAGGACGGTGGTTCGAACCCCGGCATCCCCTATGGTCCCTCGAGCCTGCCAGGAGCGATTTCTGAGCATAGATCCAGGAGTAACCCCTGAGCACTGCCAGGTGTGACCCAAAAAAACAAAAACAAAAAAATAGCTCCCACAGCTATCCCTTGAGGTGTATGGAGGGCAGGGGTAAAAGAAGACATAGTTCCGGGCCCGGAGAGATAGCACAGCGGTGTTTGCCTTGCAAGCAGCTGATTAAGGACCAAAGGTGGTTGGTTCGAATCCCGATGTCCCATATGGTCCCCCGTGCCTGCCAGGAGCTATTTCTGAGCAGACAGCCAGGAGTAACCCCTGAGCATTGCCAGGTATGGCCCAAAAACCAAAAACCAAAAAAAAAAAAAAAAAAAGAAGAAGAAGACATAGTTTCTTGTTTGCACCCTGTGAACCTTTTTAACTTGGTTTATGTGCATGGATATTATGTTCACAAATATGATACAAAAACAAAAGAAATTGAACATATTCACAGACTGATTGTCAGTCATTACATTACCTTGGACCAAAGTAAATACACAGATTTTAGCTCTGAGACCAATTTTACTTTTAGCCCCCATGAATAATTTTATTTGCAATGGATGGAGCAATAATAAAATCAACATAATTAAGATCTCTAGTAGTCATTGATTAATATTTAAAATATGAGAGAAAAATAAGATTAAGTTCTGCATTACTGTAAAATATTGAAAAGATCTGCATTGGGGGCCGGGCGGTGGCGCTAGAGGTAAGGTGCCTGCCTTGCCTGCGATAGCCTTGGACGGACTGCGGTTCGATCCCCCGGTGTCCCATATGGTCCCCCAAGCCAGGAGCGACTTCTGAGCACATAGCCAGGAGTAACCCCTGAGCGTCACCGGGTGTGGCCCAAAAACCAAAAAAACAAAACAAAACAAAAGAAAAGATCTGCATCACGGTGCTACCAAGACTGAGCATATTTGGACGTTATCTTTATGGATCATAGTCATCTAAGCAGCTGTATTGATTTCTCAGTTCTGATAAGATAAAATCCATTATAATGAAAAGACTTTCATAATAATAAGTCTGTACAAAAGTCATTATATTATATTAAACCACAAAGTATATTAAACTTTAATTGCTAAGTGGACAAGTAGTGAAACATTGTAGAATATTTCAAGAGAAATAG
Source organism: Suncus etruscus (assembly GCF_024139225.1). NCBI lineage: Eukaryota > Metazoa > Chordata > Mammalia > Eulipotyphla > Soricidae > Suncus > Suncus etruscus. The sequence continues at coordinate 41,013,527 of NC_064853.1, forward strand.
GACTCTTTCCTTGCCAATACTCAGTCACTGATCTGCAGCCTCGCTGGTCTATTATAGGTCACTGGTCTATAATCTTGGTTGGTTCCCTGGTCTGCTCCCTGCTTACTGATCTATAGCCTCAGCTGTTCTCCAGTGAAGTTCATGATTGCCTCTACATATTTTTTGCTTTCAAAACAGGCTGCATAGTTTTTATATTTACTATGAAAACAACCCACTAAGCCAAGATTACATAGCTCTGATCTAATATGCCCTTGTTCATTGTTTAATCAGAGCAAATACAAAAATTCCTAGGGTTAGAGAGATGGTACAGGGGTTAAGCCTTCCTTGCTGGGAAGGAACCGGGGTCAGCCTCGTGCTCCTTAATCCCAGTACTGTCTGCCCAGCCACATGTGTCACTGTTGATGTCATCATTGAAGTAACTGAGGGTTACACACTTGCCTGTCTGTGTGCTTGCACACTTTTAGCTGTGGCACTTCCCAGATACCACCCATCCCTCTGCAGAGCTCACCGTGATCCTTTTGCTATGGCTCTTACACACATGCTCACTTTAGTAAAAGTCTTTAGTAAAAGTCTGAGCAGCATGGTGTGGCACTCACAGGGGCACACTGTGGTACTGGCCACTCTTCCTGGCTGTGGCACTTGCACATAATTTTTGTTGTACTGCTCATGAGGGCCCACACTGTGGCACCAGGGCTCACAGATAGCATGGCTGCCAGAATGGCCCTCAGTGGTGAGGGGACACAATGACCTCATGACTCATGACCAGACATTCACAAGGCAAGTGTTCTAAGCCCCAGAGCTGTTACTCCAGGCCAGATCCTGCTTTGATTTTGATGTTTGGACCACACCCTGTAGTGTCCAAAAGTGGCTTCTAGTGGTACTCGGGAACATATGTGGCAGCAGGGGTGTGAAATGCGGGGTAGGATGAAAGACAAGTTTCTTAAACCCTGTTCTATCTCTCCACCCACAGAGAGATTATCTTCTTGAGATTACTAATATGATTTTACACAATTTTAGGGCCTTTGAAGGGACCTTCAAGTTGATCTCATTTTACAGATGAGGAAACTAATATCCAATAACAACAATTAACTGCTACAAAATTATTTTAGCATTTAATAGGACCAAAATCCCGATACAGAATACAAAAGCAGGGGGTAGGAATAAGCACCATGATGTTTTCAGCCTCATAAAACCCTTCTAAAACTAGTGGCCACAGATGCACCCACGGCAGCCCTTGCACACCAGGTCAGCCACCAGCTTGGAGCTCAGGGCTTTAGTCCTGCTCTGCCCCATGGGAGCCGACAGGCCTTGAAGCAGCACCTACTACCCTCCTCTGTGGAGTGGAGACAGGATTCTTGCTCCTCAACTGCACAGTGTGGTGGATGTGAGCCATGACGTGGCCATGGAGTCACAGCCTTGCCTTTGTCTACTAGTCCTGTCACTGAGCCTTCTCTTGGTGTCTTGTTTTGTTTATTCAATTTTGGGGTCACACCAAGTTGTTCTCATCAGTCACAGCCAGCTATACTTAGGGCTCATTCCTGGCCCTGTGTTCAAGAATCACTTCTGGAAAGGCTCATGGGACCATATGTGGTGCCAGAGATTGAACTCAGGCCAGTTACATGCAAGGCAAGTACCCCATTCACTGTCCTATTTCTCTGGCTTCTGAACCCTCTCTTTGGGTAAGTCATATCTCTGTTCATCTGTTTTCTATCAGAAAAGGGGTAGCATGGAGCTGGAGTGATAGTGCAGCAGTAGGGCATTTTCCTTGCATATGGCTGACTCAGGATGGACCTGGGTTCAATTCCCAGCATCCCATAAGGTCCCCTAAGCCAAGAATGACTTCTGAGCACATAGCAAAGAGTAACCCCTGAGTATCATCAGATGTGGCCCGAAAGAAAGAGAGAGAGAGAGAGAGAGAGAGAGAGAGAGAGAGAGGGAGGGAGGGAGGGAGGGAGGGAGAGAGAGAGAGAGGGAGAGAGAAAAGGAGGGAAGGAGGGAGGGAAGGAAGGAAGGGAGAGAGGGAGGGGAGGAGGGAGGGAAGGAAGGGAGGGAGAGAGGAAGAGGGGGGGAGAAGAAGAAGGGGGGAGGGAGGGAGGGAAGAAGAAGGAAGGAAGGGAGGGAGGGAGGGAAGAAGAAGGAAGGGAGGGAGGGAGGGAGGGAGGAAAAAGGAAGGAGGGAAGAAGGAAGGGAGGGAGGAAGAAGGAAGGGAGGGAGGGAGGAAGGAAGAAGAAAGGAAGGGAAGAAGCAAGGAAGGAAGGGAGGGAGGGAGGGAGGGAGGGAGGGAGGGAGGGAGGGAGGGAGGGAGAAAGGAGGGAAGGAAAGAAGGAAGGAAGGAAGGGAAGGAAGGAAGGAAGGAAGGAAGGAAGGAAGGAAGGAAGGAAGGAAGGAAGGAAGGAAGAACCACAGGTCACCTTGAATCTTCACTCTGAGCTTCTGTCAGCATGCTGACCTTGGAGGTGTATGACCGAGAGGCCCACTCTTCTCCCCATTCCTCCTAAACTCCTGCAGGAGCTTCACACACTCCCAGGACTCACACTCACCTCAGAGAGCCTGTGCACACACACCCAGATCACCCTCTGTCCCTATCTCTCTTTTCCAGGTGTCCATATTCCTCAAGGATAAAGTTCAGAATTCTAATGGGCGCTTTGTGTTACCAGTGTCTGGGCCTGTTCCCTGGGGGACTGAAGTTCCCGGACTTATCAGGTGAATTCTGCACAGTCACTATCAGATCACTATAATTTTAGGACCTTTGAAGGGAATCCAGAAACCAACCAATCTATGGTTTCTGGCCACCACCCAGAATGCAAAGACCACTCCTTTGCCTCTGTAACTCCCAGAATTACTATGTCCTTCAACCTCACAGGAACCCTCTTAAGGCATAAGGAGATGGAGTTCAGGTTGGAGACTAGGCTCCCAGGCCAGCTCTGTCACTTGGCAGACACTTGGAGCAAACCACCCAGTTCTCCATGATTTGTTTTCTTATCCATAAAAGGGTTTCTGTGAGCATAGGTGAGATAACGAATGCTTCAGCACTGGGTACACATGTATGTGCGCACATGCATGGAGATATACACTCTAAAGGTGTATTATTATTAATAATAATTAGTAGTAGTATTGTATTCTTAGTACCACAAATGACATCTTTATCTTAAAGGAAGTGCATGGATTCCCTTTCTGTCCCATAGTGCAAAGAAAAAAGCCTCCTCCAGGACTAACGATGATTGGGGAACCTCTCATCATGACCTACTTTATATTGTAGAATGTTCAACAGCAAAGGCCAAGAGGTGAAGAGGATAGAATTCAAGCACGGTGGAAGCTATGTTTCAGCCCCAAAAGAAGGTTCTTTGGAACTCTGTGGAGACCGAGTTCTGAAACTAGGAACTAATATGTAAGCAGATCTTCACCCCCTGAGTGCATGTTAATCCAAGGGAGGCCACAGCATTTAACCCACAGCTCGACTTCTGCTGTGGAAATCCTTGCAGACAAGCAAAGTCATTTTCCCTAAGAGGCAGCCCATGGGAAGCCCTGATACCTCCAAAGGGCACCTGAGATTGGTGGATGTGCAACTGGGACACACACACACACACACACACACACACACACACACACCTCACATATTTGTGAGCTTGCTGTGCAGTGCACTCTTTAAGTTGCCATTCTCACACACATGCTCACTAGGGGACGGGATGGGGAGGTGGCACAGTACCAGCCCTGGTCCTTACACCAGGAAGTGAAGCAGCTGGAAATTGCTTGTGGTGTTGAGGATAACAGACAAAACGATTGCTAGGCTGATCTCTGGTGCATGTGGACATCACTGGAAGTCAAACTCATGCTATCAGGCCCTCGAGACAGGCTCTTCAGTCACTGAACCATGTCCTAGCCCCAAGAAAAGTTGTTTGTTTGCTTGTATTTTGTTGTTGTTGTTGTTGTTGTTTTTGGTTTCTGAGTCATACCCAGTGACGCTCTCAGGGTTTACTCCTGGCTATACGCTCAGAAATCACTCCTGACTCGGGGGACCATATGGGACACTGAGGATTGAACCCAGGCCCATCCTAGGTCAGCCGCACGCAAGGCAAATGCCCTATCGCTGTACTATTGCTCTGGTCCCAGGAAAAAAAAATTTTTTTTTTTTTTTTTTGGTTTTTGGGACACACCCGGCGTTGCTCAGGGGTTACTCCTGGCTGTCTGCTCAGAAATAGCTCCTGGCAGGCACGGGGGACCATATGGGACACTGGGATTCGAACCAACCACCTTTGGCCCTGGATCGGCTTGCAAGGCAAACGCCGCTGTGCTATCTCTCCGGGCCCAGGAAAGATTATTTTAAATGGCCCCCAGGTCAGGCATATTTCACAGTGGTAGAGTATGAGGTTCTGAGTTTGATCTCTGGAACCAAATAAAAGAATGAATGGAAGGATGAAGTTGCCATGGATGAGTCAGCCAAAATTTTCTTTTGTCCTGTTTAGCCAGAAAGGTCTGGCCTTCATGTAATCTTTTTTTTTTTTTTTTTTTTTTTTTTTGGTTTTTGGTTTTTGGTTTTTGGGCCACACCTGGCAGTGCTCAGGGGTTACTCCTGGCTGTCTGCTCAGAAATAGCTCCTGGCAGGCACAGGGGACCATATGGGACACCGGGATTCGAACCAACCACCTTTGGTCCTGGATCGGCTGCTTGCAAGGCAAACGCCGCTGTGCTATCTCTCCGGGCCCCCTTTTTTTTTTTTTTTTTAACGATCATGCACATTACTTTGAAAAAGGAATCATTCTACACAACCAGGTCTTTCTCTGAAGTAAACCTAAGTGGGTTCCACCTACTTAGTCCTATTCTATCACAAAATCTGGGGAGTGAGAGCTCCACTTTTCAAAAACAAACCCCAAGTTTTTATTCCCAGTTAGAAGGAAAGCAGCACAGTCCTCTCTCTTCTGTTGCCCCAGGTACAGTGCAAATCGGGCCGTGGAGACCCACACATCTGAAACATCACATAGCATGGCTGCACAGACACAGGTGAGCCTCCCTCCTTATCTCCCTTCAGAGCTCATGTCTAAGATGCCAGATCAGTTGTAGACCTGCAGAGGTTGGGAGCACTTCGAAGCAGAGAGCTATAGTTCAGTTGCCATCTACTCCATTCAGCCTCCCAAGCACGCAGGTTTATAATTGTAGTTTCTCATGGAGATTTGCAGTGATTTGACTAATTAGCTAATGTTAGGCTTGGCTCCACAGCCCGCCATAATTTAGCAGGAGCCACCCAGCAAGACATGGAATAGCTGTGCCCTTGCACATGGACTGTCATGGTAAGGCCCAGCTTACATGTGTATTCTTGCCAGGTTGCTTTCCAGGGCTCCCTCCGTCTTTTGATATGGTGGCTAACTTCAGAAAGGAATCTTGACATGCTCTAGCTTCCTTCCATTTCTCACTGACCTCATTAGCCCTTGGATAGATCAAAATTAAAGAAACATTCTAGTAGCTGGACCACCAGGGACACAGACTATCTCAGATATGGTCCCTCACTGAATGGGCTCTGAGTGAACTGGGACAGAAAGGAAGGAAACAGGAACTTGGTAATAGTACTGCAGGAACCAGCTACCAGGCAACTAGAACTCAGTGCTGTGTTAGGGTCACATATGTTCTATCTTACGGGGTGAGACTGCAGAACAGGGACAGAAGAGTTGTACAAATAGGGTGACATCAAAGGAGGTTTGAGAAGGTCCATCACAATAGCTAGAGAGAAGGAAAAAGGAGGAGGCCAACAGGTAACAGAAGAGTCAGGGATGGAGAAGCAAAGAAGGATCATGTTGTGGAGAAGCAGAGAGGTGCGTCTCAACCTGTGACTATAGGACAGCAATACCAGAGACTAGTGGCCAAAGAGTCACTCGCACAGTCTCCTGGAGCCTGATTGGGAAAGAGCTTCACCAATACGATGTGGTTCTTTCAGCGGGAGGGTGAGAAGGATTGGTTTCAAGAAATCTCCTACCAATAAGCTCTCCCATCATTGGAGATAGAGGCAGATTAATTAGCAGGGGAAGACTGCATAGTGGATGGAGAGGAGGATTGTAGGTTAGAAGGGGAGAAGGTGAATGGAGGGAGAAAAGGAAAAGGAAACAAACGGGGTGTACATGCAGCCTAGTTACCACCAGGGGGCAGTGTGGTCATTCCTATGTGAAAAGTGGCTTGGCCTTGGAGCCTTTCCAGAGACCACTTGTAAAATACCCAGGGCCTGAAGAGTAAGCAAAGCTCTTCTCCTCCAAGGAAGAAGGCAGCTTAAGGAGGATCCCTGGGGCCTCCTAATCTTCTTGAAAGTGTGAAAATCCCTGGCTTGCTCCTTGGTTTATGCTATGCATTATTTCTCTTTGGGTTGAAGCCTGTTGTCTATACTTTATTTGGACCCCACCCTTCCTAGCAATAATGCAAACAGTTACTGGTGTTGCTTGTTTTATAAGACCACCAGTGCCTGGGGTTGGGCAGGATATATGATCACCTTCATGTGGCTAAGGTCCTGCTATTGTTCCTACAGGAGAGCCTTGTTCCCAACCCTCTTGCTAAAGAGGAACTGAACTTCTTGGCCAGGCTGATGGGAGGAATGGAGATTAAGAAATCCAGTGGCCCTGAGCCAGGATTCCGGTTGAATCTCTTTACCACTGATGAAGAGGAGGAGTATGTTTATTTCTTTAAAGTTATGTATTTGGGGAGAGGCAGAGCCACGGTATAGTGGGTAGGGCACTTGCCTTGTATGCAACCCCACTCACTTTGGTTCTATCTATGGCATTCCATGAGCACTGGCATCCCATGAGTCCCCTGAGCACTGCCAGGAATGATTCTTGAAGGCAGAATGAAGAGTAACCCTCAAACACCAAATGAGGTGTGGCCCTCAAACTAAAATTAAATAAATATATGTATTTGGGGAGGACAATTATGGGCACATTCAGTAGTAATTGGAGGTTACTTGGCTGCTCTGGGGTTGCTCTTGTTGCTCTTGGGGAACCATACAGTGCCAAGGATTGAACCAGATTTGGCTTTATATAAGGCCTTAACCTTATTTTGAGTTTTTTTCTTGGTTTTGTTTTGTTTTGTTTTGTTGGGGGGTCACACCCAGCTGGGTCACATCACAATCCATCCTATGTTGGCCTCGTGCAAGGCAAACACCTTATCGCTGTGCTATGGCTCAGACCCCAGGCCTTAATACTATCTCTCAAGTCCCTGAAGAGTTGTTTTTTTTTTTTGTTTTGTTTTGGATTTGGATTTGGGTTTTGTGCCACACCTAGCAGTATTTGGGGCTTACTCCTGGCTCTGAATTCAGGAATAAGTCCTAGCAGTATTTGGGGGACCATATTGCAGTACCAGGGATTAAACCCAAATTGGACACATGCAAGACAAGCACTTTACCCTCTGTATTATCTCTCCAACCCAAGAAGAATAGGTTTTAAACCTGTTTATTTAAAGATACACACACACACACACACACACACACACACACACAAATTGTGACAAGAACCAACAAATGACCATTATAAGTGAGTGATACTTGGGCCCGGAGAGATAGCACAGCGGCGTTTGCCTTGCAAGCAGCCGATCCAGGACCAAAGGTGGTTGGTTCGAATCCCAGTGTCCCATATGATCCCCCGTGCCTGCCAGGAGCTGCTTCTGAGCAGACAGCCAGGAGTAACCCCTGAGCAACGCCGGGTGTGGCCCAAAGACCAAAAAAAAAGAAAAAGAAAAACAGGAGCAAATTCCAAAGCCCTAGTTAAAGAATGATTCTCCACCATGATGGGGCTGGAGAGATAGCCAGTGGTAAAGCATTTGCCTTGCACGTGGCTGATCCAGGGTGGCCCTGGGTTCAATTCCTGGCATCCCATATGATCTCCTGAGCCTGCCATGAACAATTTCTGAGCGCAGAACTAGGAGTAACCCCTGAGCACTGCTGGGTATGGCCCCCCACAAAAACAATAAAAAGAATTCTTCACCATGAATAATCTGCACCTTCTGGATTCGTTTATGTTTTTTAATAATATCTTTATTTAAGCACCATAGTTACAAACATGATGGTAGTCAGATTTAGTCATAAAAAGAACACCGCCCTTCACCAGTGCAACATTCTGGATTCATTTAAAACAAGTTTAGGGGAGCTGGAGAGATAGCATGGAGGTAAGGCATTTGCCTTTCATGCAGGAGGTCATCAGTTCAAATCCCAGCGTCCCATATGGTCCCCCGTGCCTGCCAGGAGCAATTTCTGAGCATGGAGCCAGGAGTAACCCCTGAGCACTGCCGGGTGTGACCCAAAAACCACAAAACAAACAAACAAGTTTAGGGGTCAGAGTGATAGCACAACACAATAGGTAGGGCTTTTGTCTTGCACATTGCCAACCCAGATTCAACCTCTGGCATCCAATATAGATCCCTGAGCCTTCCAGGAGTGATTCCTAAATATAGATGCAGGAGTTACTCCTGAGCACAGCCAGTTGTGATCCACCCCAAAAAATACTATAATTCTAGGATTGGGAGATAGCTTGAAGGTTGGGAGCACATGTCCTGCATTGCAAGGAGCCCCATGTTGGATTCCCAGTACCTCATGGTCCCCCCCAAGCATCACTGGTGGTCTAAAAAGAAATCTAATGTTGGGGCCGGGCGGTGGCGCTAAAGGTAAGGTGCCTGCCTTGCCTTCGCTAGCCTTGGACGGAACGCGGTTCGATCCCCCGGTGTCCCATATGGTCCCCCAAGCCAGGAGCAACTTCTGAGCGCATAGCCAGGAGTAACCCCTGAGCGTTACCGGGTGTGGCCCAAAAACCAAAAAAAAAAAAAAAAAAAAAAAAAAAAAAAAAAAAAAGAAATCTAATGTTGGGCCAGAGTGGTGGCACAAACAGTAAGGCATCTGCATTGCCCGTGCTAGCCTAGGATGGACCGTGGTTCTATCCCCCGGTGTCCTATATGGTCCCCCAAGCCAGAAGCAATTTCTTTTTTTTTTTTTTTTTTGGTTTTTGGGCCACACCCGGTGACGCTCAGGGGTTACTCCTGGCTATGCGCTCAGAAGTCGCTCCTGGCTTGGGGGACTATATGGGACGCCGGGGGATCGAACCGCGGTCCGTCCGAGGCTAGCGCAGGCAAGGCAAGCACCTTACCTTTAGCGCCACCGCCCGGCCCCCAGAAGCAATTTCTGAACACATAGCCAGGAGTAACTCCTGAGCACTACCAGGTATGGCCCAAAAACAAAAACAAAAAAATCTAATGTTATACTTAGCAGAATACAGAAGGAACAAGAAGTATGGGTAAGGGGCAGGGAGGGCAGAAAGGACAGGGGCCATGGGATAATAGTAGAGGGTTTGATGCATGTATGCAGATGTAAAATAATGACTCTAACAGCACATAGGGCAATAGCAATTATTTTGGAGCCACACCCAGTAAAGCCCAGGGGTAATTGGAATTGTTCTTGGTAGTGCCCGGGGCTCATAGAATGAGGGATCAAACTTGGGTCTGCCACATACAAGGCAAATGCTCTACCCTCTGTACTATTGCTTTGGTCTCAGAATAAATTTTTTTTTTCTTTTTGGCCACCTAGCAGCATTCAGAGGTTACTTCTGGCTCTGCCCTCAGAAATCACTCCTGGCAGACAGGCAGAGGGTTGTGGGGAGGTAGGAAGTGTGTGTGGGACAATGGTGGTGGGAAAGTTGCACTGGTGAAGAGGGGATTGCATTTTATAGCTGAACCCAATTACGAACATATTTGTTAACCATTGTGCTTAAAAAAAGAAATTATTTTTTAAAAAATATCACACATGGCAGGCTCGGGGGACCATATGGTATATTGGGGATTAAACCCAATCAGCTGCGTGCAAGGCAGCTGTTATCACTCTGACCTCATTAGAATAAAAATTTTAGTGTGGCTTGTCAAGATAATTGCAGAAATGGCCAGGTTAGTAGCTCAGTGGGAGAGCTAATGCTTCACATGTCCTGGTTTTGATCCCGGGCATCAAAAAGGGGGAAAAAAAGAGGGAAAAAAGATAATCCTATTAAAACAGTCTGGGGCTGGAGCGATAGCATAGTGACAAGGCGATTGCCTTGCACATGGCCAACACAGGACAGACGGCATCCCATATGGTCCCCCAAGCCTGCCAGGAGTGACTTCTGAGCACAGAGTCAGGAGTAACCCCTGACCACCATCGGGTATGACAAACAAAAAAAACAAACAAAAAACAAACAAAAAAGTCTGGGGTTCAGAGAGATGGTGCAAGCGGTAAGGCATCTACCTTGCCCATGCTAGTCTAGGACAGACCTTGGTTCAATCCCCCGCCATCCCATATGGTCCCCTAAGCCAGGGAGCTATTTCTGAGCACATAGCGAGGAGTTAACCCTGAGCATCACCGGTGTGGCCCAAAAACAAAAACAAAAAAAAGTCTGGATGTTGGGTATAGAGATGGTATAGCATATTAAGTCCTATGCTTTGCTTGTGGTCAGCCCCAGGTCTGATGCCCAGTACCTCATGGTCCTCCAAGCCCTTTCAGGTATGGCCCTAGAAACCTCCAGGTACCACTGGGTTGGCCAGGTAATCCCCATCACCACAGGGCTGCATCCTCAGGCCCACCTATCAACCAAGAATTACTAGGAGGGGCTCCAAATCTCTTTAGTACTACTTGGAAAACCCCACAAAAGTCTGGAGCTTGCCTAACAGAAGAATGGGAGATCTCTCTTGGAGAAGGTGACGCAGTATGTGTAAAGGCACAGAAACAGGAAAGGACTTGTCTGTTTGGAGGCAAGGGCACAATTGGAAATGGGTGGAAGGTTGGAGGAGAAAGGGCAGAAGCTGAAACAGAAAAATAGATGACTGGCTGACACAAGCCAGTCTGCCAGGCTCAAAGGGACAAAAGCTTTGCCCTTCAACCCATTTTTCTGCTCTCATGCAGGCAAGCTGCTCTAACCAGACCTGAAGAGTTATCCTATGAAGTCATCAACATACAGGCAATCCAGGTATGGGGGGGAATTACCCAGGGCCAAACATCTCCTCATCTCCTAATAGCCTCAACTCTCCCTCCTGTAACTTGGAACTCCTGTCCCTCTTCCCACCCCAGAACAAGGAACATCCTGAAGCCTAGTGAAAACCAAGCTCCTGTGGCGCAGAAAGTTGCCCACAGCCACAGCCTCATGTTCTTCTGTCTCCCCTTTTCTTACAGGACCAGCAAAGGAACCAAGAGCTGGCACGGATCATGGGCGCATTTGAGCCCATGGAACAGCAGAAACAGAGTGCCAGCAAGGGGGATGATTTGCTTGCCATGATGGATGAGTTATAGCAGTATGTACCGTGCACCCTCTCCCCGTCAGGGCGAGGCTGCCTGAATCTGAGCCCCAGGGAAGGCCCAGGGTTCAGAACACTCTTCTAGACTCAAAGTTATTCCCTGCCATCCTGTTTCTGCTGTAAGAACTATGGGAGACCTCGAAAGCAGACTTCTTGGAGGCACACACCAAACTCTCAGCAAAATATACCCTGACTTTTAAATAGAACCTTTCTCTTTCTGGGCTTCTAGCAACCAGCCAAAGCATCCCCTGCTTTTCTGCATGTTGGGGACCAGGGAGCCATAGTTTCCAGGCTCCAAGAACATAAGCAGCATTCCTATTGCCATTTTAGTGTGACAGCTTTCCTTGGGGAAACTACAGCTCACCGGTGCCTATGTTTTGTGATACTTCAAAGCCTTTATGTGGGGTCAGGGAATGTTCTGTACCCCATAAATTAGTTTGAAAAAGTGAAAAGGCAGCCACCTCAACAGAGGCCATGTTTTTTGTTTATGGTTTCTTTTTCTATTTTCTTTTTGGGCCACACCCAGTTACACTCAGGGGTTACTCCTGGCTATGTGCTTAGGAATCGCTCCTGGCTTGGGGGACCATATGGGACTCCGGGGATCGAACCGAGGTCTGTCCTGGGTTAGCTGTGTGCAAGGCAAATGCCCTACAGCTCTGCTACCACTCCGGCCCCCAAAGGCCATTTTTTATATTATTTATTTATTTATTGGGATTTGGGGCCACACCTGGTGGTGCTTAGCACTTACTCCTGGCTCTGTGCTCAGGGTTATTCCTGGCAGTGGCTGGAATCTACCTGAGATTGGCCACATGTAATGCAACTACCTTACCCACTGTACTATCCCCTCCAGTCCCACAGGGCCCATGTAGACAGCCCTCATCTTGCCTCTGAGGCAGAGTCAGTGATGGGCATGCTCAGTGATACTCTGCACTGCTCTGAGCCCAGGCAATAGGGGCTTACTTCAGGCAAACTGGATATCACGGACAACAATGATGTGCATGTTGCTCTTCAACTGATGTGGACTCTGACGCTTGTGTTCTCAAGACAGCCAGCATGTTGCACTCAAGTATCAGTCTCCTTAGCTTCACCATCAGCAGCCAAGTAGAGCCATGGCTGGAGTCAAGATGGTGCTAAGGTGTGTTCCTTCTCCTTCCAGGTACCAGGTAAGCAACTTCTCTTGGCAGGATACAATCCTAATGGCAACCTGTCCAACTACCCTGTCCACTCCAGGCTTATCCTGAGCCCAAAAGAGAAGCTGATTTGTTCTGGCCATTTTCTGGGAGTGAACCAACTACATGGACTTCTCAGACCCCACACCTGGACAAGAGCAGAAGCACATCAGAGCTGGGAAGGACTCTTACAGGAATAAAGCCCTGGGTACCATTCCCAGTTTCCAAAGCAAAAGCAGAGGCAAAGTTCGGGAATGTGAGGGCCAAAGATGCTATGCTTTTATTGATCCAAGGCACACTAGAGGAAAAAAAAAGTAATTGTGGGGCTAGAGAGATAGTACAGCAGGTAGGGCACTTGCTTTGCATGCACCCAACCACAGTTCAACCCCAGTATCCCTTACGGTCCCCCAAACCTACCAGGAGTAATTCCTGAGTGCAGAGTCAGAAATAACCCCTGATGACCATCGGGTATGACCTCCAATAAAATGTAAATGTAAAAGTCATTGCCCTCCCTTGAAAATCATATTTCCATATTCACAAAGACCCCATAGAAGTCCATTGAGAAGGAAAAGTGGGGTACAGAGAGATAGCACAGCTGTAGGGCATTTGCCTTGCACATGGCAAACCCAGGAGACGGTTGTTCGATTCCCAGCCAGGAATCAATTCGCCTGCCAGGAGAAATTTTTTTGTTTGTTTGTTTGATTTTGTTTTTGTTTTTGGCCACACCCGGCGGTGCTCAGGAGTTACTCCTGGCTGTCTGCTCAGAAATAGCTCCAGGCAGGCACAGGGGACCATATGGGACACCAGGATTCGAATCAACCACCTTTGGTCCTGGATCGGCTGCTTACAAGGCAAACGCTGCTGTACTATCTCTCCGGGCCCCAGGAGCAATTTTTGAGCACAGATCCAAAATCAGCCCCTGGGGCCGGAGCAATAGCACAGCGGTAGGGCGTTTGCCTTGCACACGGCTGATCCAGGACGGACCTCATTTCAATCCCCAGCTTCCCATATGATCCCCCAAGCCAGGAGCAATTTCTGAGCACATAGCCAGGAGTAACCCTTGAGTGTCACCAAGTGTCCCCCCCCCCAAAAAAAAAAAAAAAAACAGAAATTGGTTCTCCAGTCGGGGGAACCTGGCCAGGTAACCAAGGCAGGAGAAAAGTTGAGGGTCTGCATGTGGTCCCTGCCACACAGTGGTGAACCTGCCTATGCTGTCCAGTAAAAGCACATCTGGAGCCCTGGGAGAGGGCCATGAGCTACCGAGAAATAGCACCTCCCTCCCTCCACCTAGCCCAAGCGATGCAGGTGATTTCCAAGGTATCTGTCCTCATGGTAAATAAACAAGATACAGATCTCTGGTAAGGCAGCCATAAGATGAGGCAATCTGAGTTTCATGTCTCCAGACTTGCACAAATAGAGAAAAACAAGTTTTATTTGCATGGTGGTTCAGGTCATGGAGAGAAAGCAAGGCAGTCAGGAGGGGAAAGAGAAAAGAACAGTTACCCTGGGATGACTGGCAAGAGGCGAACCAATTCTAACTCCCTCTCAGTGCTCATGGTTAGGGAGTCATCCAACCCTGCCCAGGGGCATCTGAGAAGTTCTCTCATCTTGAGTAGTTATTGTCGCCATGTGTCAGTTTTACCTCTACATGGGAAAGAGGGTGAGTTCCGGATGCAACTAGTCTGGAGGGATTACTCCTGGCTGTGCTCAGGGATTACTCCTGATGGGCTCTGGGAACCTTATAGGCTACTGGAGATCGAATCTGGATCAGCAACTTGCAAGGCAAGCACCTTACTCACTGTACTATTTCTCCTGCCTTTACTTTTTCATTCCTTCCTCCCTTCCCCTCTCTTTGTCATCATCAGGGTATGCATATATACCTGACTGGGTGGTTGCTCATTTTAAACTGTGCTCTCCAGGGGGTCACACATATGCTTGCAGTGCTTATATATTCAGTTGCAGTGTCCACTGAGGCTTGTGCTCCTTAAGCTGGTGTTACACTCTTTTTTTTTTAATATAAAATCTTTAGGGGCTGGAGAGATAGCACAGTGGTAGGGTCTTTGCCTTGCATGCAGCTGATTCAGGACAAATGGTGGTTCGAATCCCAGCATCCCATATGGTCCCCCATGCCTGCCAAGAGCAATTTCTGAGCACAGAGCCAGGAGTAATCCTGAGTGCCGCTGGGCGTAACCCAAAAACATATATATATATAAAATCTTTAAGGGGCCAGAGAGATAGCATGGAGTTAGGGTGTTTGCCTTGCATGCAGAAGGACTGTGGTTCAAATTCCATATGGTCCCCCGAGCCTGCCAGGAGTAATTTCTGAGCGTAGAGCTAGTAGTAACCCCTGAGTGCTGCCAGGTGTGACCCAAAAACAAAACAAAGAAATCTTTATTTAAGCACCGTGTTACACTCTTAACTCAGGAACACCTGCTTATGCTTGTGCTTCTTGCAGGAAGTCACTGTAGTTTTCACATATGTGCCTGCCTAAGATGGCACTTTAGTTTCAGGGCTTACCAGGAGTCACACCCAACTCGGGTATAGCCAGGTATCACTCAGCACTTTGGAATCAATGATGGTAGAACTGTCAGGCTGAGGCAACATATGTAGGACACTAGAGTTTAAATTTATGACCATATGCTTACATAGTCAGTGCTCTACCCTGAGCTGTTCTTTGGGCCCTAGTTCCTGAGCCTAATGTCGAGATATGAACCTGAGTGGATAATTAGACCCTTTTATCCCTAAGTCTAAATAAGATCCCATTCCCCCATCACTTCCATCTGACTTAACACTCTGATTTAAATCTGACTGGAAGACCAACTCTGGGGCAGTAGTGATAATAAAAGGGGTAAGGCGGTTGTCTTGCATGCAGACAACTTGGATTCAATCCCTGGCATCCCATATGGTTCTGAGCCTGCCAGAAGTAACTTATGAAAGCTGAGCCAAGAGTAGACCCTGAGGGGCCGGAGAGATAGCATGGAGGTAAGGCGTTTGCCTTTCATGCAGAAGGTCATCGGTTCAAATCCCGGAGTCCCATATGGTCCCCCGTGCCTGCCAGGAGCAATTTCTGAGCATGGAGCCAGGAGTAACCCCTGAGCACTGCCGGGTGTGACCCAAAAACCACAAAAAAAAAAAAAAGAGTAGACCCTGAGTGCCTCAGGTGTGGCCAAAAAACAAAGAAAAGCAGAAAGACCAACTCAAGCCAAAGAGTTGAAATGAAAATGTTAGTGTTATCACAATACCTAATCACAAAGACCTATATTAAATCTGAAAATGAGCACAACCTTTGCTTACCCATTTGGCTGCTAAATTCTAAACAAAGGATGTTTTTACAAGAATCAGGCTTAGGAAAGCTCCTTCATAGCTGTGTCTTCCCTGTGGAGGCCAGGACTTGAAATGAAGAAAATTCTCAGAAATTTTCACCCTTTTCCAAAGGAAAAGATCAAGATGCAGTCTAGGGTCAAGGGGGATTATTCTAGATTATTTGTTTACCTTAACACTTCACACACATACACAACACACACACACACACACACACACACAGATACATTTTATATCCTTTTACTTTCTGACCAACAGCATCTCTCTTAACAAAAAGACGAAGACGTATCACCACATAATTTTTTTTTTTTTGGTTTTTGGGCCACACCCATTTGACGCTCAGGGATTACTCCTGGCTATGTGCTCAGAAATCGCCCCTGGCTTGGGGGGACCATATGGGACACCGGGGGATCGAACCGCAGTATGTCCTACGCTAGCACTTGCAAGGCAGACACCTTACCTCTAGCACCACCTTCCTGGACCCCACATGATTTTTTTTGTGTTTTTTTTTACCCCCTTTGGCCACACCTGGCGGTGCTCAGGGTTACTCCTGGCTCTGCACTCAGAAATCGCTCCTGGCAGGCACCAGGGACCATATGGGATGCCGGGATTTGAATCACCATCCGTCCTGGATCGGCTGCTTGCAAGGCAAGCACCCTACTGCTGTATTATTTCTCCAGCCCCACCACGTTATTAATAACATAAGTAATGCATTTATTTTTGGGGACTAATTTTTTAATGTGTTTGAATTTAAATCACTAAAATCATGTATGTATATGTACATATCAAGCCTTCAAGCAAAAAATTATGCTTGTAATATTAATCCCTAGTTTTGTTTTGTTTTGTTTTGTTTTGTTTTGGCCACACTCAGCAGTGCTCAGGGGTTACTCCTGGCTGTCTGCTCAGAAATAGCTCCTGGCAGGCATGGGGGACTATACGGGACGCTGGGACCCGAACCAACCACCTTAGGTCCTGGATCGGCTGCTTGCAAGGCAAACGCCGCTGTGCTATCTCTCCAGCCCCGGTTTTTGGTTTTTGGGTCACACCCAGCAGCGCTCAGGGGGACCATATGGGATGCCAGGATTCAAACCACCATCCTTTTGCATACAAGGCAAAAAGCCTTACCTCCATGTTATCTCTCCGGCCTCTGAGTTTTCTTTTTTTTTTTTAAACAATTTTTATAAAATCTTTATTTAAGGGCCCGGAGAGATAGCACAGCAGCGTTTGCCTTGCAAGCAGCCCATGCAGAACCAAAGGTGGTTGGTTCGAATCCCGGTGTCCCATATGGTCCCCTGTGCCTGCCAGGAGCTATTTCTGAGCAGACAGCCAGGAGTAAGCCCTGAGCACCGCCAGGTGTGGCCCAAAAACCAAAAAAAAAAAAAATCTTTATTTAAGTACCATGATTACAAGCATGATTGTAGTTAGGTTAATGGGTTTAATTGAAGAAATATTACTTATACTGGGCTGGAGTGATAGCCCAGCGTGCACGTGCCATGCATGCAGCCAACCCAGGATAGATGGTGGTTCGAATCCCAGCATACCATATGGTCCCCGAGCCTGCCAGGAGTGATTTCTGAGTGCAGAGCCAGGAGTAACCCCTGAGCACCACCAGATGTGACCCAAAAATAAAAATATTACTTATTCTATTTTTAATATATAAGTCATTTATATAATGTTATAAATAATATATGATATTATGTTAAGGAGCTATAGGGAGTACAGGAATTAAGGTGCTGCCTTACACTCAACCCTGGTTCAATCCCAGTCACCACAAATGGTTCCCCGAGCATTAAAACCCCCTAGAGGAGGAGCAGGGGACAGAAACTGGGACTCCTAAATCCTTCACTTCCCACCACTTTCAAGCCTTGGGGCTCCTGGGGGTTTTTTTGGTTGTTGTTGTTTGGTTGGTTGGTTTTGGTTTTTGGAGCGATTTCTTTGTTTTGTTTTGTTTTGTTTTTTGGGTCACACAGGGCAGCATTCAGGGTTACTCCTGGCTCTATGCTCAGAAATCGCCCCTGGCAGGCCCGGGGGGCCTTATGGGATGCGGGGATTCTAACTACTGTCCTGCATGCAAGGCAAACACCTTACCTCCATGCTATCTCTCTGGCCCCACCAGGAGCGATTTCTAAGCGTAGAGCCAGGAGTAACCCCTGAGCACTGCCAGGTGTGACCCAAAAACAAAACAAAACAAAATAAAAAACTTGCTTTGTTATGTTCTCCCACAGCTCACCTGCCCACCTCAGGCAGTCTCCCCCCTTCCTTTTTCCTGCCACACCATTCCCACCCACACCTTCAGCCTCAGCTGCTCTGCTTCTCCAGGGATTTCTCACACCACTCCCAAGCATCCGGCAGCCTCTGATGCTCTTCTCACCAGCCCCAGTCCTGCCTCCTGCATGACCCTGCTGTCACTGCACAGAACCAGGTGCCCCGCACTGCATTTCATCTGCTTTACCTTGGAGCTTTTGAGGCTCTTGGCCTGTTAAACACCCTTTTCCCTTTTTTTTTTTTAAATTATTAATCTTTATTATTTTCCTTATGGACCACACCAAATGGTGGTCAAGGCTTATACTCCTGGTGGGCTCTGGATACCATATAGGATACCAGGAATCAAACCCAGTTTGGCCATGTGCAAGGCAAACACCTTTCTCCCTGTACTATCACTCTGGTCTCTAAACACCCTTTTTTTCCACTCTCTCAGATTTTGACTTTGGAAGTTCCCCCCCTAAGGAGTTTCAAAGGCTTCTGATCCAGGATAATTCTGTGTGATGCATAGGTTGGTGTAGCCAGTTTTTCAGTCTTTCAGAGACAGGTCAGTTGCTCCATGATCCTTATTCATCCCTGGCTCCCCCGTCCTCCCATTTCTCACCCGTCTTCCTCACCCCTCCATTCACCCCATCCTTACTCTCACCCGCCAACGCCAGATGGTCTCTGCCTTGGTGCCTGCCTGCCTGCCTGCATGATTTGCACTCCTGCTAACTGTTTTTGCATCACTTATTTCCTGGGAGACGATCACTTTCAACTATTTCTGCCAACTCGCAAGTCTCCCTGTTCCTCTCCCCTGAGCCACAGACAGACTTTCCCTGAATACACCCCCTCGCCTCACAGTTGGTATCCAACACTGATGTCATTTTTTTATTCAGTGGGTGAATTCAGTTTCACTTTAACATAGTAGGGGGGGGGAGTTGGGTACTTGCCTTACATGCTGCTGACCCTGGTTCAGAAACCCAGCACCACCTATGGTCTCTGAACTCTGCCAGGTCACCTCTGAGCATGGAACCAGGAATAGCCTTTAAGCATCACAGGGTATGACTCAACTGCTCACCTTATCCCAAAATGAAACATGATACAAAATAAAGCAGTTTTCTATAAGAAAAAAAAAAAAAAAGAACTAGAAGCAATGGGTAGAAATTACCCCAAACTCTTTTATGGGGGGCCATACCTGGCAGCACTGAGGGGTTATTCCTGGACTCTGAACTCAGAAATCACTCCTGGCAGGCTCGGGGAACCATATGGGATGCCGGGAATTGAGCCCAGGTTCATCCTGGGTCAGCTGCATGCAAGGTAAATGGCCTACCGCTGTGCTATCTCTCCAGCCCCTTACCACAGACTTTCTCGTCATGGAGTCCATCTCTGGTCAGAGAAGTGAGATGCTAGTGACAGGTTGGCTAAATAGTGATAGGGGAGTACTTGTGTATTGCTACAGGGGTGATTTGGGCTCTGGGGTAGTAAGTTGAGGAACATGACTTTGTTTTCTGTTTGTTCTACCTTTTTATTTTTGCAGGAAGGAGGTGCCTTCCAAGTTAGGCCCAGAGAGGCCCTAGGGCTGCTCCCTACACTTGTGGGCCTGGGTGTATATTCCTAAGTGTTCAGAGGTTGGACTGGCACTATGGACTGGGGTCTAGCCAAGCCCAACAGTGCTCAAACACCATGACTAGCTCATGCGCTCCATTTCAGACTCTGAGAAGAGTAAGAGTGAAACCTTACTTATAAAATATGAATAGAGAATGAGAAAAGGAGTCCTATAAAATGAGAAATTATGTTCCCAATTGGCTATGCAGGCATGCAGGAAACTGCAGCCTGGAGTGCAACCAAAGTGATCTCCAAGCCACTCCCTCTGATCTGAGAGTAATAGGCTGTTCCAACCTCCTTTTTAGATGGAGCTCCGCAAAAGCTAGTATTGGTAGTCATCCTTGAAAATAGCAGAGCCTAGTCTTGCCTTAGCAAGGAGGGGTTTGAGCCCAGCACTGTACCCAGAGCCTTGTTCTAATCAAGAAATCCTAAAAAAAAAAAAAAAGAAAGAAAGAAAGAAAGGAAGGAAAGAAAGAAAGAAAGAAAGAAAGAAAGAAACAAAGAAAGAAAGAAAGAAAGAAAGAAAGAAAGAAAGAAAGAAAGAAAGAGAGAAAGAAGAAAGAAAGAAAGAGAAAGAAGAAAGAAAGAAAGAGAAAGAAAGAAAGAAAGAAAGAAAGAAAGAAAGAAAGAAAGAAAGAAAGAAAGAAAGAAAGAAAGAAAGAAAGAAAAGAAAAGAAAAGAAAAGAAAAGAAAAGAAAAGAAAGAAAGAAAAAAATCCTGAGCCTTCTCCAAACTCACACAGTAGTCAACGCTCTGCCTCTGGTCTTCGCTACTGAGCTAGCTACTACATGTTTAACCCATCCAAGCTCATCTTGGCCAAGTACTCTCTACTTCTCTCTGCTCACAGTGCCCCTCTTCAAGGTTTCACAGGATTGTTTTCATGCCAACTATTCAGGCTTAAATATCACCACCTCGGGGACACACCAGGTCATTCGATAAACTAACATTAAATACCAGCTTTCATTCTCTGAAAACTATGATCATAGTTTCTTTGTTTCTTCTAGACAAGCTCCTGCTCCCTTTGTGTAAAATCACCCCCACGTGCCTTATCTTGAAACCCAGCTAAATGAGTCTAAATTAGGGTGCGAATGAAATAATCCAAACCAGGCTGAGGGTGAAACAACTGTAGTCTGCAGTCTTCTCCCTAGTCTGAAGCCTTCTGCCTGCCAGAACTATCGTTTTTATTGAATATAAAGACCACCCCAAAATGTGGCATCTATCCTGAGCCTGTCCCGCCCAGATTTACATATAAGACCATCTTTGTTTTGGATGAAACCAAATTGCAAACAAAAAGATACAAAGAAACTAGGGATAGGGGCCGAAGAGATAGCACTGCAGTAGGGCGTTTGCCTTGCAAGCATCCGACCCAGGACCAACAGTGGTTCGAATCCCGGCATCCTATATGGTTCCCCCGAACCTGCCAGGAGCGATGTCTGAGCTTAGAGCCAGGATTAACCCCTGAGCGCTGCCGGTGTGACCCAAAAACCAAAAAAAAAAGAAGAAGAAAAGAAAAAAGAAAGAAACTAGGGATAAACACCTTTGCTAACGTTTAAGGGTCTTTCGATCATGGATCGTGTCATACACTCTAAGTCTGGACTCCTCGATGGGGGCCCTACAAGGACCCATGAACATTTGGTGAATGAATAAAGGACCCCACCCTCACCCCCTTAGATCTAGGACCAAGCCTCGGCCCAAAACAAGCCGGACCGCGAGGTATTCTGGGAGTTGTAGTTTCTGGCGCTCTATGCTCCCGCGGGGCAGAGCGGCCCGCGTTTGCGGTGGCCCGTTAGTGCCGGAGGCCGACCAGCTAGGCGCTGGCGGACTTCGGTGGCGAACGAGAAAAAGAGAGACCCGGAAAGCGGAAGAGATCGGCGCTGTGGGGCCGGGAGCGCGAGGCGACCCGGAACCCTCCATGGCCGAGGTGAGCGCGCAGGAGAGGCTTTTTCATCTCCCCGAGCTCAGGGAGTGAGCGGGTCGTCCTCGCCCACTTGGCCGATTGGCTTCAGCCCTGCGGGAGCCGCGTGGCCTACTCGCCCGCCTAGGCACGGCAGAGCCCCGGGCCGCGGCCTGCTGCTTTGTGCCGCGCAGGCCTGGAGATGTCAGGTGCGGGGGAGGACCCCCAAGGCGCTGTGCCGAGTCCCCCAGACCCCACAGCTCGGGCCCATTTTAACGCCACTTGTCGGGGTTCTTGATGGGGATAAAAAATTCCTCAACTTGCCTCGCCGGGTCTGAGTCTAGGGTACCAGATGTCAAATGATGATGATACTGCCCCTACACTTTGGAAGTCAAGTGATTTCTGAGCGCAGAGCCAGGAGTGATCCCTGAGCACCGCCGGGTGTAGCCCAAAAACAAGAAAAGAAAAAAAAATCGTTCCTGGCAGGCTTGGAGGACCTTATGGAATGCCGGGAATCGAACCCAGTTCGTCCTGGGTCGGCCCACTTGCAAGGCAAATTGCCTTACCGTGTGCATCTCTCCAGCCCTTCTTTTCTTTTTTAATCAGCTTTTTTTTTTTTTTGCTTACCTGGTAGCTGTAAAATGGTTTTACAGACTGGTCCTCCAACCCTTGCACAAAGTTACTGCCAGACCACAAAAGTTATTCTCATTTAACTCATGGATGCCTGAATCATATGGCAAAACTATATAGATACTGATACGTTTTTACTTTTTGTATAATTTTTTTTTTTTTTTTTTGGTTCTTGGGTCACACCTGGCAGCACTCAGGTTACTCCTGGCTCTACACTCAGAAATCGCTCCTGGCAGACTCTGGGAACCATATGGGATGCCGGGATTCGAACCACCGTCCTTCTGCATGCAAGGCAATGCCCTACCTCCCTGCTATCTCTCCGGCCCTTTTTGTATAATTTTTATTTCTGCTGTAGCACAGGTGTAGAAAGGTTGAGATGTAGACCATTGTTTTCAGGGTGTGGTCTTTGACCACTGTTATCAAATGAGAGAATGTTAGAAATGCATTCTTGGGCCCGGAGAGATAGCACAACGGCGGCGGCATTTGCCCAAACGGCTGATCCAGGACCCAAGGTGGTTGGTTCGAATCCGGGTGTCCCATATGGTCCCCCGTGCCTGCCAGGAGCTATTTCTGAGCAGACAGCCAGGAGTAACCCCTGAGCAATGCCGGGTGTGACCCAAAAAACAAAAAACAAAAACAAAAAAAAATGCATTCTTGGGGGGCTGGAGAGATAGCACAGTGACGTTTGCCTTGCAAGCAGCCGATCCAGGACCAAAGGTGATTGGTTCAAATCCCGGTGTCCCATATGGTCCCCTGAGTCTGCCAGGAGCTATTTCTGAGCAGAGAGCCAGGAGAAACCCCTGAGCACCACCGGGTGTGGCCCCATAAAAACCAACAAAAAGAAAAATGCATTCTTGAACAATAGAGATGAGGGCTGGAAGGACCCGTTTACAATAGAAGCTCATCACAATGAGTGTAGTTAGAGAAATAACTAACAACTATCATGACAATGAGTGAAAGAAGTATAATGCCTGTCTCTAATACAGCAGGGTGTGGGGGAGTGGTGGGAATGTTGCATTGGTGAAGGGGGTGTTCTTTTTATGACTGAAACCCAACTACAACCATGTGTGTAATCATGCTGCTTAAATAAAGATAATTTAAAAAAAAAAAAAAGGGCCGGAGTGATAGCACAGTGGTAGGGCATTTGCATTGCTACATGGCTGACCCAGGATGGACCTGGAATCGATCCCCAGCATTCTATATGGTCCCCGAGCCAGGAGTGATTTCTGAGAGCATAGCTGGTAGTAACCCCTGAGCGTTACCACTTATGGCCCAAAAACCAAACAAAGAAATGCATTATTGGTGTCCAGGAGATGGCTCAGAGCTAGTGTGTGCTCGGCATATAGGAGCCCCAGGTTCAATTCCTGGCACTGAATAGTCCCTGTAGCACCACCAGGAGCAAGCACTGCTTGAGCCTCACCACTGAGTTAAGACACTGCAGTAATCTGGTGGATTTGGGGTTTTTGGACGGTTTATATTTTGGCACACCTGGTGGTGTTCAAGGGTTACTCCTGGCTCTGCTCTGAAGTCACTCCTGGCAGGCTCGGGACCATATGGGATGCCAGGAATCAAACCTGGATTTGTCCTAGGTTGGCCATGTGCAAGGCAAACACCCTACTGCTGTGCTACTCTCCAGTCCCAGTAATATGATATTTTTGGTGTTTTGTTTTGTTTTAGGGTCTGTACTAGCAGTGCTAATATAGACTGGGCGGGGGTGGGGGTGGGGGGGGGGACACTGCCATGGGGGTTGGAACCTCTCATTTGAGTATCTCTGCTCTGGCCCCATCTCAGTGATCTGGATTTAGTTAAGTCTTCCAGGTAATTCTCATGTAAACCTTTGGTGAGAGGTTCATTTGTGTTCATATGGAGGAGAAAAGGTCAGCAATTAGTCTCAGCATTTTTTTTTTGTTTGTTTGTTTTAGATTTTTAGGAACACACCTGGTGGTGCTCAGGGGTTTCTCCTGACTCTACTCTTAGGAATCACTCCCAGTGAGCTCGGGGGACCTTATGTGATTCCCAGAATAAATACCTAGGTCAGGTAAAAGTTCTACCTCTGTACTATGACTCTGGCCTAGACCCAGTATTTTTTTGGTGGTGGTGGTGGAATTTTTTTTCTACCACATCCAGAGATGTTCAGGGGTTACTCCTGGCTCTGTATTCAGGAATTACTTTTGGCAGTGCTCAGGGAACCATAGGGATGCCATGCCATAGGTAGGCCATGTGCTAAACAAGTGTCCTATCCATTCTACGATCTCTCCAGCTCACACAGTGAGAATTTCTAAAAAGTACCTAGGAGGTGCTGAAAATGTTGATTCACAGGTGAGACTCTCAGTAGCATGGTGCAGTCTACACTTTAGATCAGTGGTTCTCAAATTCATCTGCACATTACAATAAACTGGGGGACTTTTAGAAAATAGGAAACCTGGCCACATCCCTGAACAAATAAATGAATCAGAACCTCTGGGGTGGGTGTGTCAGCTGGGTATACATTCACCTATGCCTTCTACTCTGCTCCAGCTTCCATCTGAGCTTCTTCTCCAGTGAGCTGTCAGCAGTCTGGGAGGATGGCACTGAGTCACTCAGTGAAAGAGCGGACCATCTCCGAGAACAGTCTGATCATCCTTCTGCAGGGACTGCAAGGCCAGGTCACCACTGTGGACCTGCGGGATGAGAGTGTGGCTCGTGGACGCATAGACAATGTTGATGCTTTCATGAACATCCGCCTGGGCAAGGTCACCTACACGGACCGCTGGGGGCATCAGGTCGAGTTGGATGACCTTTTTGTGACAGGCCGAAATGTCCGTTATGTACATATCCCAGATGATGTGAACATCACCGCCACCATCGAGCACCAGCTGCAGCTTATCCACCGGGTTCGCAACTTTGGCGGCAAGGGCCAAGGCCAAGGCCGGCGAGAGTTTCCCACCAAGAAATATAAGTGAGCTTAGCCCTTGTGCAGGTCCCCACTTAGTTCTTAGACTCACTTAGTTCCACCTTGGTACTCTTGAACCACTTGTCCACGTTCTCTCCCTGCCCAGAACCAAGAAAGGGAGTAGAGCCAGTTTGAAAACTGGTGCCTGCCAACACCACCTGCCATAGCTGCCTTCACAGGATGTCCTCCCAGACTTCTTTCGGGACCCGGAATCCTGCTTATTCATATGTGGCCTTGCCATAGGCGACAATCCCTCCTTTGGATTCTTTGTTTCTGAAACATTGATTTGCTGATTTCAGGAATTTGTCGAATAGTTTTCAACTCTCTCCCATTCAGGATTATTAAATGTGCTCAGCCTGAGCCACTTCTGTGTATTTTCCCAGTTTCTCTTGCAAGTATTAAGTTTCTAAAAAATCTGAATTAAGGGGCCAGAGTAATAGGTAGCATAGTGAATAGAATGTTTGCCTTGCACATTGCCAATTCCTAATATTCCATATGGTCCCCCAAGCCTGCCAGGAGTCAGCCCTGAGCACTGCTGGTTGTGGCCAAAACAAAAAAAAACACAGGGCCAAAGCTATAGCACAGTGGTAGGGCATTTGCCTTGCATGCGGCTGACCCAGGACAGGCCTGGATTCAATCCCCGCATCCCTTAAGGTCCCCCGAGCCAGGAACGATTTCTGAGTGCATAGCCAGGAGTAACTCCTGAGCATCACTGGATGTGGCCCAAAAACAAACACACACACCCCCCCCCCCCCAGAAAAAACCACTTGAATTGGGATGCCAGCAGTTCTAGGCCTCAGGCTTTCCTGGAAGTGTTTGCAGCTCCCAATGATCCTATATCCTAAGAAACTGGGTCTCAAGTTTGGTTGCTCACAGAGTTACTACTCCTAACTCCCACCTATTTGGGTTTCATGAGTCTGGGGGTGCTGAGTGGTACATTTTTGCTTACCCCACAGCTGCTAATCTTCAGTAGATTGAAGTGGTAGAGTTTGGTCAAGTGGGATGTGGTTCTCCAGGCCCTGTGTTTCCTCACTCTTTTCAGCTATGAGAGGTTAGAATAATCCTGAGCATTCTACTCAGGTATAGGAGTCCATCTAACTGCAGAGAATTAGGCTGCAATGCTAGAAATTGGACCTCAGGGTCACCCCCCCTTTTTTCTGGGGAGTAGGGTTAGGTGCCTAGCTATTCCCATCAGTGCTCAGGGCTTACTCCTGGTTCTGTGCTCAGATATCACTACTCCTTTAACGCTGGTCAGGGAGGGGACAATCTGTAGTGCTGATGGAACCCCTGTTGATCATGTGCAAGTCAAGAACCCTATCCACTATTCTTTCTCTGGCCCCGAAAAAGGGCTTAGAATCCAAGTTGTTTTGTAGTAGCGGAATCCTGTGCATACGCTCCCCCACCTCAGTAAGAGCAGTTCCATTTCTTGCAGCCAGTTTCTCCTCCTCAAACACCCACAGACCACTGCTGGACCAGGCCTTCTGTTCAGCTCATGCTCCCAAGTAACATTTGGTTCCTTCCTGAGAGAAGATTATAATCTAATGGAGGAGGTTCTCCATTAAGGACCACAAAAATGAGATTCAGACTGATAGCTGCTGGGCCAAAGATTTGAATAAGGCAGGGCAGGCCAAGTATCCCTAGGGAGGGTCCTGAACACTCTCTCTAGGTCATATTTCCCTCTTGCCCCCACTAACAAGCACCAATCCAGGAGTAGCCATGAAACACTGCTGGGTCAGGCTATGTGGACCAAAAAGAAGAGACTCCATTTGATTTTCACATTTTGGCCACATCTTACAGGTTTCTGCTGTGGTACTTGGTAGCTACTCCCAATTGAGTTCAGGGGACTTGTGTCAGTGATCAAACCTGTGTCTCTGGCATGTAAAACATGTATTTCAGGGGCCGGAGAGATAGCATGCAGGTAAGGCATTTGCCTTTCATGCAGAAGGTCGGTGGTTCAAATCCCGGCATCTCATATGGTCCCCTGAGCATGCCAGGAGCAATATCTGAGCATAGAGCCAGGAGTAACCCCTGAGTGCTGCTGGGTGTAACCCCCACCCCACCCCCCAAAAAACCTCATGTATTTCACCCTTTGAACTGTCAGCAGTACAACAAACTTTTTTGAAGGGCATGTTGAGAGGGCCAATAGCCATGGTCTACCCAAGTCCTCCAAGTCCTGCTCTAAGCCCATCAGATGCTGCTGGGTTGTGTCTAGAAAAGACACTTTGCTACTTCCTCCCTGTTCAAAATATGTGAACCAGGATGGATCCTATGCCCGCCACTCCCACCCAACTGCAGGATTAGGCAGCACCCACCCACCAGAGCCCTTCCACAAATCTCAGTCTTTCATTCCCCATTTACTAGTAGGTAAAGCACAGCCAGAAACCTATGGGAAGAATACTTCGCTGAGCTTTCTGGGCCATTTTGGTAGGTTCAAGGAAATAAACATTACCCCCACTTCAGGGCTTCTTCAACTTTCCCACTCATAAGAGTGCATTTCTGGGCCGGGCGGTGGCGCAAGAGGTAAGGTGCCTGCCTTGCCTGCGCTAGCCTTGGACGGACCTCGGTTCGATCCCCCGGCGTCCCATATGGTCCCCCAAGCCAGGAGCAACTTCTGAGCGCATAGCCAGGAGTAACCCCTGAGCGTTACCGGGTGTGGCCCAAAAACCAAAAAAAAAAAAAAAAAGTGCATTTCTTACCTGAAACACAATACCTGAGAACATTACAGGAACCACTTCAAATATACAACATGCTTGATTTTGAATTTCTTTGCAGTAGTTGTGCCTTCAGAAACATTTTGCAGTTGCTAACATTTTGGTATTGCCCACATTCAGTTATATGACCCATGGGGGTCATGGTGACCTACCATTCAAGAATCTAGGTACCAGTTGATTGCTGGGAAGAAGATACTGGCAGACACAAAAGGGAGGTTTGGAAATATGACGTTACTGCCAGAAAGTTGGGGAGGGATACCTTTTCTATAGTGAAGAACTGGTATGAGTCTCCTAGAGATACATATAAATGAGCCACCAGGGGCTTCTTCATCCTTACCAAAGGAGAAGGGGACTCCCCCAGCCCAGGTCAGGAAGAAGAGCAGCAGTAGGAGACTCCAAACATTCTAGAAGCATTCTTTAACCCCAACAGCAGGCTCTTGTTTTAGGCAAGGCACTATTACTGTGTTTCC
The DNA here is from genome assembly GCF_024139225.1 of Suncus etruscus. Taxonomy (NCBI): domain Eukaryota; kingdom Metazoa; phylum Chordata; class Mammalia; order Eulipotyphla; family Soricidae; genus Suncus; species Suncus etruscus. The sequence goes on from NC_064853.1 coordinate 41,041,774, forward strand.
TATCAGAACTAGCAATACTTGGGGGATGAATGACCGGTGGCAGTTTGGAAATGCCTGACTTGCCATATGCCAGGGGATGCTGAATCCCTTCAAACACACCTGGGTACCTGCCAACCTCCCTTGTAGTCCAGGCCCAATTGTTGGAAGGCCTGAGTCCTTGGGTCTTGAAGACTTGTGCTTTGTTTACCCAAGGTAGCTTTTCAGCAATGTCAGTAAGGAAGTAAGCAGGGCACTTCAAGAATATAGAGTTTTTCTTTTGGAAAGTGATATTAAAAGGGGAGCAGAGCGATAGCAGAGCAGGTAAGGCATTTGCCTTGCACTCGGCTGACCTGGGTTCGATCCCCAGCATCCCATATGTTTCCCCAACCCTGGCAGGAGTGATTTCTGAGTACAGAGCCAGGAGTAACTCCTGAGTGCTGCCAGTATGCCACTTCCAGAAAAAGAAAAGAAAAAAGTGAAATTAAACCTATAAAGAAGCCTGCCATTTAGAGAGCCAAAGGAAGAGGCAGGGTTGTAGCAGAGTGATTGTGTGAAGCCCAGTGGGATTTGATCCTCTGGTACCATGCAGTCCCTCCTAGCACTGCTGAGAGTGGCCTCTGAGTTCTGCTGATACAGTCTAAAATGTAAAGTTAAGAAAAGAGGTGAGGAGGACTAGTGCCCCGGCCCTGGGGTGGGAGATAAGGAGAATAGATTTTGAAATATCTTCCTTTCACTCAGCATTTCATTATAAGGATTAGAGAAAAACCTGACTAGTGCTGTTGAGGGAAACATGACCTTGTAGAGAACCTGCTTTTGTTCTCCTGCTCTTCAATCAGTCACAGTTTTCAGTAACCTATGGCTGACATTGAAGAAGGAGTTTCTGTGGCACTGCCTGCCTCAGAGAGAGGTGAGTGAGAGTGGGGGAAACAGGAGAGGGACGAAGGTCATGTGGGGAAAAGATGTGTGGTTCTAATTTCTGCTGCACAGGAAACAGAACTTGAGTTTTCTCTCCTCCAACTCCCAGTCCTATTCCCTAGCTGCTGCCAAAATAAGTCCCACCTCCCTTGGAACTGTTTGAACTTGAGGACACATCTGTCAAGGTGCCACAGCCTGGGGATCTCATTGGCATTCACCTGTTATCCTCCTACTCTGGTTATTTTTTTGTTGGGTCTAGGTTTGGGGTGACTTTCCACAGCCACACCAGCGATGTTCAGTGAGGTCACACAGTACCAGGAACTGAACCTGGGCTCTATGTATACGTAACAGGCAGGTGCTACCTGCCTACCATCCTTGCTGTGGTCTTTTTTTTTTTTTTTTATCATCAGCCCATTCTGATTATTGCCAAGCCTCCTGACCAAATAACCCCTCAGGTATAACACATACCCCTCTTGATTTAGAGATTCTTTCTTTTTTTTTTTTTTTTTTTTTTTTTGGTTTTGGTTTTGGTTTTTGGTTTTTGGTTACTCCCGGCTCTGTGCTGAAAATCACTCCTGGGGGGCTGGAATGGTAGCACAATGGTAAAGCATTTGCTTGTACGTGGCCAACACAGGACAGACCCTTGTTCGAATCCCAGCATCCCCCATATGGTCCCCCAAGCCTGCCAGGAGTGACTTCTGATTGTAGAGCCAGGAGTAACCGCTGAGTTGCCAGGTATGACCCAAAAACCAAAAAAAAAAAAAAAAAAAAATCGCTCCTGGAAGGCAGAGGGGACCATATATATGGAATAGCCATCATCCGTCCTGGATTTGGCTACGTGCAAGGCAAACGTCCTACCACTGTGCTATCTCTCCAGGCCCTGGAGATTTCTTTTTTGTTGTTGTTTTTGTTTTATTTTGGGCAGCACTCAGGGCTACTCCTGGCTCTGCTCTCAGAAATCTCCCCTGTCAGGCTCAGGGGACTGTCACCCCACCCCTATCTTCCTGTGTTACCTACCTGAGGGTAAGACCTGCCCATTTCTGGTAGGGGCTTTGGGAGGTATCAAAGGAATCACCTCAGGGGCAGGAAGAGGATTCGGAAGGGAGATTGCAAGAGATTCAGCAAGAGAGATGGAGCAAGATGCAGGACCAATAATGGAGATGGCTTGAAAGGTTATGATAGGCCACACATGTGGTGGCTAGGGCCTGAATAAAGCTGATGTCTCCTGAAGCCTGATATCTGTGGATCATTTCCCTGCTGCTATCTTGAACCCTCAGACCTGCCTGCTGGAGAGGGTTGCAGACCAGTGGCCCGAGCTGGAGAACAAAGGCCGCACCCTCCATCCCGTCATCATCCAACCCTATCCAGGGCTGTTATTCAACAGGGGACCACATGAGATGCCAGGATTCAAACCACCTTTTGTCCTGGGTTGGCCACGTGCAAGGCAAACTCCTTTACCACTATGCTATTGCTCCAGCCCCTCTATTTTGAGATTTCTTTGCCTCTTGCCCAAACCAAAGTAGGCCCAGGGACTTCTCCAGGACCTGGGTTCCACTGCCCTTTTTGCCCCAATTTGACATACACAGCTATTTCTTTTGAGGATTTTGTCACTTCCTACCATTTGTTATACTCAGAAAAAGGACACCCTTCCCTGTGATTCAGTCCCACTGTCCCCTCCAGCTATCAAACTGAAAAGAAGTGTTTCTTCCCAGGAATCACCCACACCCCAGTCTCAGTTTCCCAGAGCTCCCCTTGTTTTAGAATTTATTTTGTTTTTTAGGGATTTTTTGGTGAGGAACCACACCCAGTGGCTCTCAGGGGTTACTCCTGGCTCTGTGCTCAGAAATCACTCCTGGGCTGGAGCAGTGGTGCAGCAGTAAGGCGTTTGCCTTGCACACGGCTGACCTAGGATGGACTGTGGTTCGATCCCCCTGGCATACCATATGGTCCCCCAAGCCAGGAGCGATTTTTGAGCACATAGCTAGAAATAACCCTTGAGCGTCACTGGGTGTGGCTCCCAAAAAAACAACAAGAAGCCCTATGCTTTAGCACACAGCTAATTTTTAGAGAGCTTTATTACTTGATAAAGAAAGCTTTAAAAACAACAACAACAACAACAACAACAACAAAGAAATCGCTCCTGACAGTGGGACCGTACAGGATACCGGATATCGAACATGAGTTGGTCTCAGGTTGACTACATGCAAGGCAAACGCCCTACCCACTGTACTATCACTTTAATCCCATTGTTTTAGAATTTAGAACAAGGGGGCCGGAGAGGTGGTGCTAGGGGTAAGGCATCTGTCTTGTACGCGCTAGCCTAAGACGGACCTCGGTTCGATCCCCTAGCATCCCATATGGTCCCCCCAAGCCAGGGGCGATTTCTGAGCACATAGCCAGGAATAACTCCTGAGTGTCAGATGAGTGTGCCCCCCCCCAAAAAAAAGAATTTAGAACAAGGGTTTCTAAATTCATATCTGCACAGGAATGCTTTCCCTTCCTCTCGGAAGGCTAAACCTTGGAATTCAATAGGTAGAAACAAATCCCCACATTTTGTGGGATCATTTTTTTTTTCTACAAATGAGGTAGCAAATGCATCTGTACCAAAAGCTGAGTGACACCAGAAGTAAAAACTTAAAATCTTGTCGCCACTGAGTCTAGGTTTTGTGCTACTCATCTCTATAACCTTGGTTGGAAATGACACATTCACTGTGAAGCCCCTTCCCTCCCAGGGCTCATTCATTTGCAGGAGGAGGCTTTGAGGAGAGGTGGATGTTTCTTGGATTGGAAGCTGGAAGCTTCCAATTCAGAACTTTCTTAGCCCTATAGGAGGCAAACTCCTGGATGGATAAGACTTGAAGGAAGGAGAACATTTTTTTTTAATTTGGGGCCACACCAAGTGGCACTCAGGATTTACTCCTGGCTCTGCGCTCAAAAATCGCTCCTGACAGGCTCAGGGGAACCATATGGGATGCCGGGAATCGACCCTGGGTTTGTCTCCGGTCAGCCACTTGCAAGGCAAACACCCTACTACTGTGCTATCTGTATGGACCCCAAGGTGAACATTTCTATTAATGAGATGCAGTCTGGCTTCCCCAGCTAAAAGCCTTCAGCCCTTATAGCAGTAGGAGTCCCCTGATTTTTTTTTTTTAGTTTTTGGGTCACACCCGGTGTTGCTCAGGGGTGACTCCTGGCTGTCTGCTCAGAAATAGCTCCTAGCAGGCACGGGGGACCATATGGGACACGGGGATTTGAACCAACCACCTTTGGTCCTGGGTCAGCTGTTTGCAAGGCAAACACCACTGTGCTATCTCTCCGGGCCCAGTCCCCTGATTTCTTACATTGTTTCACAACAGCCTAGTGAACAATATAAAGTAGGTAAAAAATCGTCTAGTTGGCTTGGTTCCTGCTTCTGGACTGGTGTTTCACAAAGTGGGAAATAAACTGCATATCTCCTACCCCCAATACCACTACCATCTGTTGTAAAAATCCAGAAGGGAAGGGAGTAATATCAGGTACAGCTAGAGGAGTATTTTTTGCTCTCTTAAAGAAGGTCCAGTTTCAGGGGACCTTGAGTACTTTTTTCCCTAAAAAGTGAGTGAGTAGACAAAACAAGTTTGGAAACTTCTGAATTAGACCTTCCGTGTTCACACTGGCTTGTCCTCATGGGTCACAACCTCCACTGACTATAGCTAAAGTTGCAGGTAACACAACAAAGAAAGGCCAAAAAATATGATATTGCATCTATATGGAGCTTCAAAATCTTATCAAACAGATGGCTGGTATAGGAGGAGCTATGCAGAGAGGCTGGAGGGTGAAGACATTGGAACTCTCAGTCCAACTGCCTCATTTCACAATGGAGGTCTAGTTTCCTCTGGGAGAGAGGAAGAGCTCTCCCTGGACTCCATGATTGATCTATTTATCATTATAAATAGCTACTGTTTGGACACAGCTGTATGCAGGCCCCTGATTGCTTAAGGTGGCCAGAGCTGGATCTCCAGCATCTAGTTCCATGGTCTGCACAGAGCAGGCACGCCATTAATCTTTTAGGAATATATATCTTTTTGAGAATATATGTCTTCTTTGGTCATTACAATGAATTGCCATTTTATCAACAGGCAAACATGCATAGAGAAGATTAGTGATTGAGTAAAAGTGAACATGAAAATTTTAAGTTAGATCTGTTTTTTCTCTCTCTGGTAATGCTGGAGACTAAGCCCATTGCATCATATAAGACATGAGCTATGCACTGAGCCACTTCCTCAGCCTGAACACAGTTCCAACTTCAATACCAAGACCCCAATCCCCATACCATGCCATTTGCCATCCCATTGATGACAAAGGGTAGCAGTGCCCTTACTTACCTCAAGGATGACTCAGGGCCGGAGCAGTGGTGCAAGCAGTAAGGCATTTGCCTTGCACATGCTAACCTAGGACGGACCACTGTTTGATCCCTGGTATCCTATATGTTCCCCCAAGCCAGGAGCGATTTATGAGTTCATATCCAGAAGCAATCCAGGGTGTCACCGAGTGTGGCCCAAAAACCAAAAAAAAAAAAAAAAAAAAAAGTAGGGACCAGAGCGATAGCACAGCGGTAGGGCATTTCATGTGGCTGACTCAAGATAGACCTGGATTCAAACCTCGATGTCCCATATGGTCCCCAAACCCCCAAAATCCCCAAGGAACGATTTCTGAGCACATAACCAGGAGTAACCCCTGAGCGTCATCGGGTGTGGCCCAAAAAGCAATAAATAAATAAATAAATAAGTAAATAAATAAATAAATAAAAGGATGACTCAGGGCACCAGATCCAGGCCTTGGGGCCTGAAAGTAACAAACAGAGCTGCTTATAAGGCTTCACAAGTTGAGGGAAACTTTCAGGATCAAAGGTCTCCTCCTGTGACAGACAGTTTTACCAGTACTTTGTCAAGCAACCATTTCTGATCTGTTGTGACAGGTGTCACTTCATTATGGCAGTAAAGAGCCAGCAGAATTTGCCATCATGTGTGTGACACTCAGCAATTTCTTTCTATTGCTTGCTCAAGCTAGCTTTGCATTTCCTCTGGCTGGCACTTTTAGTTTCTATTCTGCTTCTCCTCCTCTTCTCCTTTGTTAAAATCCTATATTTTGAATCAGCTGACAGTCTCTTGGGGGTGGGGATGGTGGTGTCAGCACCCAGTGATTCATCTAGCAAATAATCAGAGCTCTGGAAAATCCAAATTTTGTTCCTGTTAGAGGCAGGGCTTCCGGAATCCCCAGGTTTTTCCCTTTGTCTAAGTGGGGAGTTTGGGGGCCAGATTTGGACTTCTGCTAGTCCACTTCAAACACTTTGCCTACAAGATGCATGCAAACATAGATAGGCCAGGGCCAGATAAAAGAGCTCTTCCTAGTCACTAAATCTTGTGGTGATCCTGTGTTAGCTAGATTTTGCTGCAGGGGTGAGGTTGTTTGCTTGGTCCCCAGTTTGCAGGGGCTCAGCTAGAATTTCACATCCATCCTTTTGAAATCAGCCAGTTTGGGTTCAACATCCAGCCCTACTATTACTACTATTACAGTTTCTTTTTGTTTGTTTTTGGGCCACACCCAGTGATGCTCAGGAGTTACTCCTAGCTCTGCACTTAGAAATCACTTCTGGTTGGGGCCGGAGAGATAGCACAGCGGCATTTGCTTTGCAAGCAGCTGACTCAGGACCTAAGGTGGTCCCATATGGTCCCCGGTGCCTGCCAAGGGCTATTTCTGAGCAGATAGCCAGGAGTAACCCCTGAGTACCGCTGGGTGTGGCCCAAAAATGAAAAAAAAAATCACTCCTGGCTAGGGGGACCATATGGGATGACAGGAATTGTACCTATGTCTGTCTTGCAAGGCAAATACCCTACCGCTGTGCTGTCACTCTGGCCCTTTGTTTTTTAAATTTATATTTATATTTTTGGGTTTTGGGTCATATTGAGTGGTGCTCAGGGTTTTTTTTTATTTCTAGCTCTGCACTCAAATTATTCCTGTGGGGCCAGAGAGGTAGCACAGCGGTAAGGCATTTGCCTTGCATGTGGCCAACCCAGGAAGGACCCAGTTCAATTCCCGGCATCCCCTATGGTCTCCCAGCCTGCCAGGGGCAATTTCTGAGGGCAGAGCCAGGTGTAACCCTTGACCATCACTGGGTGTGGCCCAAATATCAATCAATCAATATAAATAAATAAATAAATAAATAAAGTTTAAAGAAAAAGAAATTATTCCTGCTGGGCTCTGAAATGCTATGGATTGAACCCTGGGGGATGGTGCTATTCAAGGCAAGTGCATTATTCCCCTCCTTACCTATACTATCTCTCCAGCCCTTGGGAAACAGCTTAAAGAAAAGACTAGGGGCCGGTGAGGTGGCGCTAGAGGTAAGGTGTCTGCCTTGCAAGTGCTAGCCAAGGAAAGATCACGACCGTGGTTCGATCCCCCGGCATCCTTGGTTCCCCCAAGCCAGGGGCAATTTCTGAGGCTTACCCAGGAGTAACCCCTGAGCATCAAACCGGTGTGGCCCGAAAAACCAAAAAAAAAAGAGAAAAAAAGAAAAGACTAGAGTCCTTGATAGAATCTTTGCACAGCATGATCCACAGAGTACTTGGTTCAGAGTAGTCTTGTTAGACTGGGCTTTGGATGTGTGCATTTTGAAAAATGATATATTAAAGTTTTCCATGTTTTGGCTTCTGTTTTTGCTTGCTTATAGAATTCTTAGCTGACACAAGCTCTGTCATTTCAGGCCTCTTGCCATTACAGGCCCTGACAAGCGAGCAGTAAACAACTCACTGTTCAGAGTAGGTCTGGCTAGCTAACAGCTGGACTAGAAAGATAAGGAATGACTACATATTTTCAACTAGAGGGTAACTACTCACTAGAAAACATGATTTTAAATCAAGCATTAAAGAATAATAGGGGTATGGGCCGGAGCAATAGCACAGCGATCGGGTGTTTGCCTTGCATGCAGCAGATCCAGGACAGACCTAGTTCGATCCCAGGCAACCCATATGGTCCCCGAAGCCAGGGGTGATTTCTGAGCGCATAGCCAGGAGTAACCCCTTAGCATCACTGGGTGTGGCTCCCCCCCAAAAAAAAAAGAATAATAGGGGTACTGCTAGAATTATTAAGACATATAGTGTGAAGGAATATGCATAAAATTATAGTAAGATGGGCTTTAATGTTATTTCTCGCTTCTGTTAAAGGCTTGCTATAGTGTAAGGGCATCTAAATTTCCTAGTATACTACTGTTTTCTCTTCAGATTACATAAATTCTTTCACCTTTTACGAAATTTCCCTGTAACCGGCCTTCTTTGTCCACCCTAACATTGTGAGATGACAAACCCGTTGCCATGGGAAGGCAATCACCGTCCTGCCAGATCAGCACTTTCCCAAAGGGAACAGGCCATATCTTCACGGACCACCAGGATGTGGGCTAGGTTGATTGACATCAGGGGGTGTTGGGAATGTTAAGAAATTGCACCTTTTTCCAATTGCATTATTGGTTTTTTTGAATTCTTTGTTTTGTTTTTGGTTTTGTTTTTGGGTCACACCTGGCAGCACTCAGGGGTTACTCCTGGCTCTATGCTCAGAAATCGCTCCTGGTAGGCTCGGGGGACCATCTGGGATGCCGGGATTCGAACCATTATCCTTCTGCAAGCAAGGCAAATGCCTTACCTCCATGCTATCTCTCTGGCCCCAAAGTTGTTTTGAATTCTAACAGTTGGTGAGCCAATGGAGTAGACTGATAGATTCTGACTGGGGTGAGGGGGTTCCACTAACGAACCTGCTGCCTCAGGAGAGGGTGGAACCTCTGAGTGCTCCAAGATAAATAAATGCCATAAATACCGTGTGTTTTTATATCATGTTTGATTGTCTCTTCCTTGGGAATTGGAGCAGTGGACCACTTCGGACCCTTTTACAGTCCCTCTCTCCAGCATCACACGATGGGACCCTCTCAGACAACAAAACAAACAGTAAAAAAGAACTCTAAATATTATCTGTTAATAAACTCCGAATGCTGATATCTCTGCCATGCTTTGCACAGGGTGTGACACAGCAGAGGGAGCTGTCTTGAATGACTGTTGTTAGTCAGCCCCGTCACCAGGCAGAGACAAAGAGGTGGACCAGTTAGGAGACTGCCAGGCTCACTCACACCAACTCATGCCCGGGCACTGCCTGTGTGGGGATGACAAATGTGTCCAAAGTAAGTAAGAGCCTGGCCACACGCCCTAGGAAAACCCATCTCTGCACAAAGGCTTCACGACGTGGCGCCCACATGTGGCTAGAGTAAAAGGGGACGCTGGGTGACTGACAGGCAGCAAGCAAGCATCCTGGTTTAGCCCGAGACAAAGACATAAAGCCGAGGTCGACGGTTGCTGCTGCCACTGAGCCCTTCTAGCTGCTGCTGCATGCCAAAGGAGGGAAGCCAGGCCCTCGGAGGGCTCCAAGTGACTCACCAGCCTGATGCAATCAATCCCTTTAAAGGGCTCATCCGCTGGTGCAAGAAGCTGATTCATGGAGGGCGTGGTCGCTGTAGGAGGAGAAAGGGACCGAAACTGGCAGGAGGGATTGAGGCTAGAGGGCTGGGATCGTTCGTAGAAAGTTCAATGCAAAATGTCCCTGCTCAAGAATCTCGGGATTTTTTTTTTTTTCAGATTAATTAAAGCGAGGTTTCAACAATGGCCAGAGGCCCTGAAGGAAGGGGGCGGTGTGAGGAATTTCTGTCATTTCTGTCAAGCTCACTACAGAACAGAACTCCAGAAACGGAGAAATAGTGGTGGTGGGGACTTAAGTCAAGGAAGAGCCATTTTTTCCTTTTCATTTTTCTTTTCAAAACACAATGGCTAGCCCTCCAACCACCAGAGACTTCCTCCTCCCTCCACCAGACCAGGAGAGCGCGTAATAAGGGCACACGAGGTTCTGTGGCGTCTAGGCGGAGGCGGGGGCGGGACTTCCGCCCTCACCTTACCGCGGACACAGATAAAGCAATAAGTCCCGCCCCCTTCATATACCAACCTCCAATCGCTCGTCAGAATTCGCCCAAAGCTCCACTTTCGATCCAATCCTCGATGGGAATTCCCGCCGCTTGCCAGAGCGCTTCCGCCCTTCGTAAAGATGGCGCCCTAACTTTCTACCACGGCGGGGCTGCCGAAGCCCCGTCGGGGGCGGGTCCCGGCGAGGGGTGGGCGGGGCCGCGGCTCGGGCTCGGAGGCGTGGGCGTTGCGTCACTTCCGTTGTCAGGTGGCGGCGCCGCAGCCATGGAGGGAGGCGGCGGCGGCGTCGGTGGCGGCTCGGGTGGCTGCGCTGGGAGGCGGCGGTGAGCGGCTCCCAGGCTCCCCCAAGACTCCTCCCGGCCCGGCTCCGGCCCTTCCCGGGACGGAGCGCCGAGCAGCCCCGGCTCCGGGCTACGGACTATGGGCGAGCAGCGCTGAGCACCGGGGGAAGGTGAGGGCGGGGGTCGCGGGGCGGGGGCTGGCGGGGCGGCGCGGTGGGCGAGGTAGGCCTCAAGGGGCCGTGGCCGTGACGTGGCCGTGATCGTGGCCGTGACCGTGGCCGGCTGTGACCACCCCAGACCCTCGTGGCGTGAAAGAAACGATCGCAGCCGGTGCCGGCTCTCCCGGGGTCTCGCCTTTCTCTGGCGGCGGGGTTGGGGACGGCCGTGCCCGGCGAGGGGGGCACTGCCAGCCTGGAGCGGTGGAGACGCTCTGCTCGCTCCTGAAGGCCCCGGCGGCTAAAGCTCACCGGCATTTCCCAGGAGACAACCTCTGCCTCTTCAGACTTCCCTCCTGATCCCCAGAGTAACTTGGAAGCTCGCAGGAGTGTCCCCTCTGTCCCCCCAGAAGGCCTCCAGACTCCCTTTCCCCCCGCTGCTGGGGGAATTTTCGCCTCCCCCAAGCTCGCAGGTGCGGGGCAGAGCTAACCTACCTGCTCGTCGTCGTCGTCAATACTGCGTTTTGTTGGCCGGCTGTCAGACCCAAGGAGCACCCCTTCCTGCTGCGGTTGGGGTGGCACCTGCCCTGCCCTGCCCTGCCGTGTCAGGCCTCTTCTCCCATTCCCAGGCCACCTTCCCTTCCCTTCCAGCGGTTGGAGCCTTGGGGTTCCCTAGCAGCGCATTCGCTCTCCACCCCCACTCCCTCCCTGGGTTCCATGCCCCGTTTGTTGGCGGAAGGAAGAGATGACAGCTACCTTCTGTGGCAGGATAGACTTTGCTCTGTTTCAAGTCAGGGGAGGAAACCGGTTGGCTTCGCTTGATTTTTTTTTTTTTTTTTTTTTTTTTTGAGACTGGTGGGAAGAGGGTAGTCATTCTGGGCTGGGCGCCTTTCCCTCTGGCTCAGTTTTGCCTGAGATAAGGAAGAACAGAATACGTCTTTGTCAAGCCCCAAAACATCCTTGTTTGTCAACAGTGCTTGTGCAGTTCCTTAATGGCCCTGCTAGGCCAGTTTGTCAGATCTAGACTGTCAAGAGGCAGCTCTCATTCATTCATTCATCGACCACATGAGGACAGCAATGTTTTGAATGGGTGATGTGAAGACTGATTCAGGGATTGAGAGTGGGCTTTGGAGCTAGACTTTCTCTGGCTCAATTCTGGCTCTGCAGTTCTCTAGCTGTGTGACCTTGGGCTCCTTTAACCTGTCTGTGCCTCGTTTTTCTCAGCTATAGAAGGGGGTGGGAGATATGACAGTGTATAAAGAAAAAAATTTTAAAAGCACAAAACACCTAAAACATATCTGATACTTGTTCAGTAAATTTTCAGTAAAATGTTATTTCAAGAAGCTCATGGACTGACTTGTAAACATTATAGTTTTTAAATGCTAGCAATGAAGCTGGAAAGATAGGTCAATATGCTAGGTGCATGTTCTACATGCAGAAGGCAGGGGTTTAAGTCCTGACCCTGCATGGTCCCCTGAGACCTCAAGCACTAGGTGTGGTGCAAAAGCTGAAAAAAAAAAAAAAAAAGTAACACAGTGTTCACAATTGCAAGAGCAGGGTGCTGGGAGATCACTGAAGGAAGCTACTACTCTGAGTTGGTGAAAGGTACCTTGGAAGATTTGGCAGGAAGTGTTCCTGGAGCTACTTCTAGAAGGGTGAGGAGGCTGAGCTGAGAATGAAAGAGATGGGTATCCTGCTGTAGAGAGACCAGAGCACTCATGTTTATTCCAGAATAAACTGGTTGTTCACTGGTGCCAAGAAGGCGTATGATGTAGGGAAGGCAGTCTGGGTGGATAAAGAAATGCCATTTAGCAGTTAGCAGTTTGGGATTTTATGCCCAGGGCAACAGGGAACCGGGAAAAGGGTTTTGTTTTTATATTTTTGTTTTGTTTTGTTGATATTTTTGCTTTTGTTTTGGGGTCACACCCAACAATACTTAGGGACACCCCCCCCCCCGTTTTTTTGTTTTTGTTTTTTTGGGGTCACTCCCTGCAGCACTTAGGGGATGCTCCTGGCTCTGTGCTCAGAAATCAATCCTGGCAGGCTGGGGGGAACATATGGGATGCTGGGTTTCGAACCACCATTCGTTCTGGATCAGCTGCGTGCAAGGCAAAAGCCTTACTGCTATGCTATCTCTCGGGCCCGTGGGGAACATTCCTGACAGTGCTTGGGAAACCATATGGGACTCCGGAATTTGAACCACTGTCCTTCTGGATGCAAAGCAAACGCCCTACCTCCATGCTATCTTTCTGGCCCCCATCCACTGTTTTTTTTTTTTTGTTTGTTTGTTTGTTTTTGGGTTATACCCAGCAGTGCTCAGGGGGTTATTCCTGGCTCTATGCTCAGAAATCGCTCCTGCAGGCTCTGGGGACCATATGGGATGCCGGAATTGCCCTTCTGCATGCAAGACAAATGCCCTGCCTTCATGCTATCTCTCCGGCCCCATCCATCCACTGTATTTTTATCCCAGCCTCCAGGAAAAAGGTTTTAAACAGAGCATTGACCCATTGAATATATGTTTTGGACTGAGCTCTCTGGAGTTCCAGTAGGGAACGAGAGGGAGATCAGAAGCCTAGAGATTATTTCAGAAGGAAGAGACCCCCCTGCCTCGTGGCTGGCTCCCTTGGCTTCTGTGCCCACATTGCAGTCCAGAATTCTGAACTGCAAGGGAATGGTACTTTTGCTCCTCTGTGCTTCTGTGCTTCTGATTTGCTTTAAGGCAGCAGACTCTAGTGATTAAGAACTTATTAGGTTCTGCTGGCACAGATCTGGGTTCTAATCCCAGCCCATCCAGTTACCAGAGGCTGCTTACTCTCTTCATGCTCAGCTGTTTCTTCTCTAAAACGGGGACAGGCAGAGCCCCTCCCTGTGAGGGCATTCATGAAGATGAAGTAAGATGTAGGTCGAATACTTGGCACACACTGGCACCAATGCTTGGTAAGTGGTAGTTGTAATACAGGCTGCATAAGAGAAGATCCGAGAAGTTGTTGAAGCAATTAGTGGCAACTAGAACTGTTCCACTGAGCTGTCAGAAATGTCCAAAGAATCACAGGATCACAGAACTGTATTATAGTTTCTCTGAAGAGGCAATCTGTGGGGAGTTTACCCAGTCTGTCTGTAGGGTTGCCCTGTGGGTGATTCAGCTCAGCTCTCTCAAAGAAGAGAACTCATGAGGCAAAAAAAGTGGATTTTCATGCATACATGGAAGGAAAAGGATTCTGAATTTTCTTCTGTGGTGTCCCCTTGTGTGTGTGTGTGTGTGTGTGTGTGTGTGTGTGTGTGAGAGAGAGAGAGAGAGAGAGAGAGAGAGAGAGAGAGAGAGAGAGAGAGAGAGAGAGAGAGAGAGAGAGAGAGAGAGAGAGACCTTGTTGGAATGGGAGTCAGTGGCCTTAGGGAGCACTGCTCCCACTCTCTGTGGCAGCTCCAATCCCACACTGGTGCACTGCAGGGATGTCATTGTACAGGATCCAGAGGTCTCTGAAGGATGAATAGGAAGGTCCTGTACCTCTACCCATGGAGTGTAGTTAGGTGGTAACTGCAAGGAAAGAGTGTGTGCCAGGAAGGGAGAATTATGGGGAAGTCCTTAGAATTTGAACTGGTCCTTGTCAACTGGGCTGCCCTTTGAGGTTGGGTGAAATTTTCTGAAGGTTTGCACAGCACTCAAACAGGAGAGCAGAGTCTCCAGCCCAGGCCTGGAGAGTGGCGGATGGGTGTGATTTAGAAGCTCCTCAAAGTTCTGCAGTAAAGGAACCTGACTGGGGACATGCCAAGATGAGACCCCCCCATGCTAACATGCTGGAACTTTTGAAGATGGGATGCTTAGTTTGAAGCTATGGTAGTGCGATCAAACCTTCAAACCTTCATGTTCTCATGAGTCCCTTGGTTGTGGTGCAGACTGGACTGGGGAGGGAAGAAGTCTGAAGTCCCTCTGGAGGGATGTTGTGGGCTCTGAATCAGGCCAGAGGCAATTTAGTGGAAGAGAGAACTGGTGGGGAAAATGAACTCTGGTAGTGTTTGGAATTCTTTTGGGGGGATAGTGCTAGGAAACCAAGAGCCTCATGTATAAAGCAAGAAAGTGTTCTACCATTGATCAGTATGCCTGGCCCTGCATGCTGTGGGGATTTAGAAATGAGGGTTAAGGGAGAACCAATAATGGCAGGTGAGCCTGACGAATCAGTGACCAATAGTGCTTTGGAGAAGATGGCCTCAAAGTCCACCACTCAGGTGCTCTCAATCCCTCGACTTACTAGGAGAGAGGATTGAGTGCTAAGTGTGGTGGTAGCCTGCCAACTTTGGTCAGGTGACAGAGAGCTCCCTTTCTTCACCCTTTTTTTCTCTGTCCAGATTTGGCCAGGTTTGTGAACTTAGCAATTTTCTAGAGTCTCAGATGACTGAGTCTGCAGAAGCTCTAAGTTCTTCAGCCACCTGGTGACCCTAAAGAGAACCTGGGGGAGGCGGGGCAGAGCAATAGTACAGCAGGTAGGGTTTTTGCCTTACAAGCAATCAAGCCAGGTTCAATCAATCTCTGGCATCCCATATGGTCCCCCTGAGCCTCACCACTAGGATCCCTGAGCACAGAACCTGGAGTGAGCCCTGAGCGCTTCAATAAAACAAACAAAATGGGGCCAGGAGAGATAGCACAGCGGTGTTTGCCTTGCAAGCAGCCGATCCAGGACCAAAGGTGGTTGGTTCGAATCCCGGCGTCCCATATGGTCCCCCGTGCCTGCCAGGAGCTATTTCTGAGCAGACAGCCAGGAATAACCCCTGAGCATCGCCGGGTGTGGCCCAAAAACCAAAAACCAAAAAAAAAAACAAACAAAATGTCTACTCTGTCCAAGCAGACTCAGTCCGGGGAGAGCCAGAGGGTCCTGGGGAGAGAGCCTGCTCGGGGTCCCCCTGTAAGAGGGACTTAGAGATTCGATTCGATTCGATTCTGCTCACTTATTCCAGGAGGCCCAGGGAGCTCACCCAAAACTCTCCTGGAGGTGAAAAGCAGCTGTCATACTCCCCTATCCCCCACCCAACCCCCCAGCTCTGGGCGGGAGAGCAGCGCCTGACGCGAATCTGATTGGTCCGAACGGAGGGGTGTGTCGGTGGGCGGGGCTTCCGATCAGCCCTTTGGAATTGGAGAGGTTTTCAGAGCTATGTCCCTGTGTTTGTGGTGCCAGGAAGGTAAGGAGAGAAAGTGCAGTGAAACCAGAGCGTTTCTCCTCCTCTCTGCTCAGGTGAGACTGTGGCCTGGAAAGTGGCTCAGGGCTCGCGGTAGGTCAGCGTTTCCTCTCAGCATCTGGAACCGAGGTCCAAGAAGGGGCAGAGTAGTCTGGCTTGCTTTGACTCTCAGACTTTTCCCATTAATTCAGGCACTTTTTGGCCATATTTTATTTTTTGTGTTTGTTTTTGTTTTGGGGGGGATCATATTTTGGTGCTATTGTACCCTCTCATAGGTATGACTTACCTGACAAGCTTGCTTTGGTGGACTTGGACTAGTCTCTGTCACTTGCTGTTCATGCTAGGCTTTGCTTATTTGTTGGCTTCCATGTAGTTTTGCCCACCCTAGGGAGCCACAGGAGACCTTCCAGAGGAGGTACTGCCTTTTCTTCTCCTTTTGATTTTGGGCCACACCCAGATGTGTTCAGGGGGTTACTCCTGGCTCTGTTCTCAGGAATTACTCCTGCGGTGCTTTGGAAACCATATGGGAATCTGGGGGGTCGAACCCAAGTTGGTTGCATGCAAGGCAAACACCCTTCCCAATGTGCTATTGCTCTGGCCCTGAATCTTTTATTCTTCTTATTTATTTATTTTTTGGGGGGACACACCTGTTTGACGCTCAGGGGTTACTCCTGGCTTGTGCTCAGAAATCTCCCCTGGCTTGAAGGGACCATATGGGATGCCGGGGGATGGAACCTTGGTTCGTCCTAGGCTAGCACTTGCATGCAGATGCCTTACCTCTAGTGCCACCTCTCCGGCCCCTATTCTTTTTTTTTTGGTTTTGGGACCACACCCAGTGGCGTTCAGGGGTTACTCCTGGCTGTCTGCTCAGAAATCGTTCCTGGCAAGCTCGGGGGATCATATGGGATGCTGGGTTTCAAACCACCTTTGGTCCTGGGTTGACTGCTTGCAAGGCAAACAAATGCCCTGCTGCTGTGCTATCTCTCTGTTCTTCTTATTTAATATTTTTTCTAGCCTCCCTTTAATTAGTTGTTTGGGTTTTTTGTTTTGCTTGTTTTTTGTTTTTGTTTCTGGGGACCAAATTCAGAGCCTCAGGATGCAAGACAAGTGCTGTACTACTAAGCTACATCCCTGGCCTAGATCCCTCTATTATTTGAGATGTTAGACGCTCCTGAGTGGTGATTCTTACCCAGCCAACCAACAGTTCAATACAAGGGCCTGAGGATTTAGAACTGCCTGGGCCCTGCAGTATTGGGGATTGCACAAGCCACCCTTGCAGTGCTCTGGCCCCCTGGGTTGTACTGGTGCTGCATGGAGAACTGGACCTCCTTTTACTAAACTGGATGGGACTGCTTTTTCCCAGCAGAGGTCCTCTTTGGGCTGAGGCCCTGTCCCACCCCTTTCTGCAGAAGCCTAGGCTGGTGACATTCATTCTCTCTGGCTCTGGCAGTCTGTCCTGGGTGAGAGCAGGTTCCTCAGCACTTACCTAGCACAGCAATTTTTGGTCTGATTTCAGAGATACTCTAGAAAGACTGTAGGTGGCAAACCAAGAAAGGCACATTCAGATCAGAGCTCTGTGTGTGTGTGTGTGTGTGTCTATGTGTGTAAAAGAGAGATATTGATTGGGATTGATTGTGTGTGTGAGAGATTGATTGATTGGGATTGGCAAGTGTAGGCTGGGGAAACTATCAGTTGCCTTTGGGTTTGGACCCAATTCGAGAAATGTGATGAGGGGATAGCAGATCCTCTCAGGAAGAGGTTGGTTCAGTCTATCAGGAGCTGCTGGGAACTGGTGTAGCTTAGAATTCTGGGCAACTTTTCAGTCTGGAGTGCCAGACTCCTGCTGCTTATTGCTTAACGGGGGACTTGGTTTTAGTTTTGTTTGGTTTTCTCTGTATCTTGGGGCCACATCAGAAGTTACTTCAAACTTAGTATCTGAGGACACCACATGATGCTGGGGACTGAGCTGGGGCCCCAACATGGAAAATACATGCTTCATTTGAGCAGTCTCTCCTGTTCAGATGTGGACCTCTTGGTCTTGGGGTTGAATTCTTGGGGATACTGACTTCTCTTCTAAGGTGGTCTCTTCTGAAGGAAGGAATTTAGCTTAGGAAAGGAAGGAAGGAGGGAGGAAGGAAAGAAGGAAGGAAGGAAGGAAGGAAGGAAGGAAGGAAGGAAGGAAGGAAGGAAGGAAGGAAGGAAGGAAGGAAGGAAGGAAGGAAGGAGAGAGACTGGGGAGATTTAGCTCAAAGGGCTGGAACTCGTTAAGTTTAGTGTCCAACTCTACACAGTTCTCCAGCACCCCTGAGCCCAGCTGCTCTGTTTTATCTTTGCTCACACTGCCAGGCTGGGCTCCAAGCACCACTGGGAAAGCTTACCCCTATCCCCACAAAAAAAGACCCCACCACTTTTTAAAAATTTCTTTTGGTTTTTGGCTCATACATGACAGTTTTCAGGCCTTACTCCTTTCTCCTGGGGACCATATAGGAAGCCAGAATTGAATTTGGGTTGGCCACATGCATGACAAATGCCCTCTACCTGCTGTGCTATCACTCTAGCTCTAATAGCTTCCACTTTTCAGTCCTTTTCCTTATCTCTGGTGTACTCATGGTTAGGGGAGAAGGGGTTGTCTGTGCTCAAGAGCACCAGGTGACAGGCACAGGTAAAGTCACCTGTGCCTGTCAGGCAGGCAGTGGCCACGTCAGGTTCCAGCCCACACTGATGTGTCTCCCAGCCCAGCCCGCATGGAATCTTGGACTTACAGAGTAGTAGAGCTGGAAGGGACAGTGACAGAGCTGCTGTCATCTCCTCTGCCAGAGAACGGAAGTTGTCTTGACAAGTCCCTGCCCCCTGGCCCTGTTCGTAGTAAGAACACTCAGCCATGTCACCTACCAGGTAAGAACTTAGGCTCACCTCAAACCTGGCTTAAGTTCTGCCACTTGTAGCTTAGGGAGGCCACACATCAAATTGTCTCTCCAACCTTCACCTCCTCCTTAAAGTGGATGTGAGGTCCTGACTGCAGACAGAGCAGTGAGGGTCAGGCTAGAGCTATGTGTGACTGCTGCAGGGCCAGCCTTGCCCTGGACCTATACTCAGGACCTAGTGTTGAAATGTGTGTAGCACAGGTGAGGTCCAGGTATATACTTTGCCAGCATCTGAGTGTCTCCAAGAAGCCTCCTGAGGAGCCAATCTTAAGGTCTCCTCTTGGAAAGATTGGAGCTCTCCAGGGTTGTAGGTGGTCAGGGGTGTTCCTTACTGCAGGTTATAGTGCAAGTGTCCAAGGAGAGATGAGGCAGATCAAGAGTATGGCATGTGTCTCCCACAGTCCCACAGCACACACATGCCCAGGATGCAGGGCACCTAGTCTAAAGGGTCCCCAAACCAGCTACCCGACTTCATCCTGTTCCAGTGGGTTCAGACATGATAATGATGATGATCATGATGGTGGTGATGATAATGATGATGATGATGTTGTAGTTGTTGTTGTTTTAGGCCACACCTGGTAGTGCTCTGAACTTAATTCTAACTCTTTTCAGGGATCTACCACCTCCGGGGGATGGTATGTGATACTGGGAATCGAACCCAGATTCACTCTTCAATAAAGTACCTTATCCCTGTGCTATCTCTTTAGTCCCTTGGTTTTAGACATTTTTAGATATTTGGGTGGGGGCAGTGCTCAGGGCTTACTCCTGGGTCTGTACTCAGGGATCTTTCCTAATAGGGCTCAGGGGACTATTTGGGGTGTCAGGATAAAATATGGATCAGCCGCATACAAGGCAAGTGCCCTACCTGCTGTGCTATTTCAGAACTCCCCAATGTTTAAAAAGTTGTCAGAGGTATCAACTATGGCAACTCTGTGATGCGTTTTCTTTAAATAAATTTTTAAAATGGTCAGAGGGTTCCATGCTTATTCAACCTTTAGCCATTTTCAGAAAAAAATATTACTTAGTGCCCCCGTGAAAATCTATCTTTCTTAAGCAAACAGAAGAATGAACCACTCACCTCAGTTGTACTTATGGTTCTTGCCATGTACCCCTAAATCTGGATCATTCCAACATCCCTGGTGACAGTATCTCCCCTTTGTTTTTGTTTTTGTTTTTGTTTTTTTGGGGCACACCCGGCAGCACTCAGGGGTTATTCCTGTCTCTACGCTCAGAAATTGCTCCTGGCAAGCTCGGGGGACCATATGGGATGCCGAATTCGAACCACCATCCTTCTGCATGCAAGACAAATGCTTTACCTCCATGCTTTCTCTCTGGCCCCAGTATCTTTTCTTTTGGAAACATCAGTCATAGATGGGAGTCAGTGTCCCTAACTACTAAAAGGGATCATGTTCTTCTATGGGCTTGCCCAACTGAATGTGGGGGCCATGAAAATTATAGTAACCCTTAAAGGTTTCCAAACACCCAAAGGCCAAAAGCTTCAGAATTGACCACATTCTGAAGTTAATCTGAAGTGTTTCTGCTGGTTTGCCTGAATTTATTGCTTAGGTTGTTGGGGGGCACTGCACATGGTCGTCCTGGGAACCTTGGTGCCTGTAGATAAGGACTGGGAACCTTGGTGTGTGTAGATAAGGTCAATTGTGTGTTGTCTAGGTGCACTGTGACCTGCAGTGGACCCAGCACCCCAGAGCCAATGAATGTAGTGGGCTGATTTTGTCCTTCTGTGCTTTTTGCTCTGTGAGACTCACAAAAGCCTAAGATGCCTTTCATCAGTCTCTGGTTCAGAACAGGTGAGGCCTGTGCCCACCCATCTCACCAGCAAGTGAGGGACTCCGATGTCAGATCTAGCTGTCTCCCTCTGTGGGCCCAGCCCTTGTGCCACCACCACAGCTCTCAACAGCAAGGATACAGTAGGGGCTCCACTGTATTGTTTACTGTCCAAGTTGTGAAATTGATTTCAATTTTTGCTCCAGGCACTTAAGGAAAGGCAGGTTGCTGGCCCCAGTCCAAATTGCTTTTCTCACAGGAAGATTGTAATGATTTTTGCTGTTAAAAACAGTACAAAGAGAATCACAGGCACCTGGGCCTGGTGCAGGCTTCCCGTTCCCTGTCACTCTGAAAGCTGGAATGAAACGGAAAAAACTGAAGGTTGGTCTGGTGCTGCCCACACCCCCCAGCTGTTCTCAGGGCTGCGTGTCCTCACCAGAGGTAAAGTGACTGCGGGGCGCAGTAATGTGGAATCCAGATCACGGGGTGGACACAAAGGGGTTCTTAGACTTGGCCTGTAGCTTGTTCTTGCCTGCTGCTTGCTCCTCGGTAATCTGGGCCATTGTGGGTGGCAGGAGTCTGCATTCCTCAGGGGACCCTTCACAGGCCTTTTCTGGCCTGAGTCACTGCACAGCAAGAGTTCGTAGCCTGCACCGAGGGGCCTTAATCCTGGGCTCAGGCCAGGGTCCCACCAGTGGCATCTTTGCTTCTAAGCTAAGAGCGTCAAGGCAGGCGGACCTGAGTACCCAGGCCTCCCTACTCTACATAGCAGAAGGCAATACCCAGTCCAGAATAGTTCCCAAGCCTTGTGCTCAACTGGATGGGAGATCCCAGGCCGCAATCTGGGAAGAGCTCAGAGATTGCCCCCTTCCTCCTCCAACACCCACACACTGTGATGGTGACGGAGTTCTTGTTGTCACATCAGCTGCTTCCGGAGGCGCTTGGGAGGGGCAAGCTGGTGGTAGGCTGGCAAGCAGCTTCGGTGAACCCCTGCCCTTCCTCCGTCCCCCTCCCACTTTGGGTTGAAGTGTGTCCTCTGGGCACAGTCTCAGGGCAGGGGGTGAAGGCAGAGCTGGTCCTACAAGCTAGTGTGGGAATCTTTACTCCTGCAAGGGATGAGAGCTGGGCCCACTTCCTGGGGGCAGTGGATATTTGGGCCCCTGCTGGCACCCAGGCTGTGTTTTCAGTTCATTGTAGTTCAGCAGAGGAGCCCTGAGACCTGCCTTTGTGTGGATGTGTGAGGGGAGCAGCCAGTTCTCAGCGCCCCACCCACTTCCCCAAGCTGAGTCACTTCCTCTCTGGCTGCCACAGGTACTCGCCCCCATCCACGCCTGAAAGCAGGGCACCCTCTGTGCCTGAGAGCCAGCGGGAGCACCCTCCTTGAGAGCACTGCAGAAGGGCACCCCTGCCTTGTAGCCTGGGTGACTGGGGTTACAGTGCCCTGAAGTAGCCTAGAGAATGATAATTCTTAGAGAATGACAAGCTGAGTTGTGCTGTGGCCACTGGGGTAGGGGTGGAGGGGGAGGGCTGTCCCAGGTCACCCTGGCTAAGTGGGGGTGGGGAACATTACTGATCCACCTCCCTTTTCCCCCACACCATCCTGGGCATGATGCACACAGCACCAGTGACTTACAGGGAGGTGGCTCAAACATGGGGTTCAAGTCTGCTCTGGGAGTTGTCACTCACTCATAGAGGGGCCCCAAATAACAGTGAGAAGCATAGGGCCTCCCCCAGCCCACCCCACAGGTTAGGGGTCCCTCCCCTCACTGAATGGGAAGACTGACAGGGAGCATTTTAGTGTGTACTGGGTAGCCCCCCATGTTTTACAGACAGGGAAACTGAGGCCCAGGTAGGGTTGTTGATTCTCACAGGGGGTCAATGACTGACCCAGGGACATAGAATAACAAGCTGAAGTTTAGACTCAGGTTCACATGACCCAGTAGGCAGTGGGTCCTGTCCTGGCTTGAAACGCTCAGTATCATGGGCTTGGATTCCTCCTGCCTCTTTAGATTACTTCGTGTGGAGACCAGTCTGTGGGACATTGGTAATGGCTCAAAGAGTTCTTGGTTTGGGGAATGGAGAGTCACCACTTACTGGTGAGGGTTGGGAGACACCTCAGAAGCCCAGCCTTGCATGTGTCTCCTTTTGGGGAGCTCCTGTCAGTCTGACTAGGCCTGCAGTTCTGCTTTCCCCAGCTTCCCCTGCTCTCCTCCTCTAGGCCTTGGTTACCCCCTGGTTCTGGGAGAATGGTTATGAGAAGGAAGTCTTGGAGCACTGTCTCCTTTGAGCTTGGCATCCCTGGAGCACGGCCGACCTTGGGGACAAAAGGCCATTGAATAGCGTCCTGAATTAGAGTCCTGCATAGGGAGCTGGGAAGTCTGCACATCCAAGTTTCAGCCCACTAACCAGGTCACATTAGCTATCTCAGTTTATCTGTATCTTACTGGGATAGGGATGGGGGCTGCTTTCAGCTCTGTCTGAGGATTGCTCCTCGAAGTGGTTGGGAACCATGTGATGCCAGGGATTGACCCCAGGTCTCCTGCATGCAGAACATTTAAGTCAGCCCACTGAGCCATTTCTCTGACCCTGAGCCTCAGTTTTTTCCTAGGAAATGTGTTTTGGTTTTGGGAGACAGGATGATTATAGACATGTATTCATACATTCTTTTGTTTGTTTGTTCGTTTGTTTTTATTTTTGGGTCACACCTGGCAGTGCTCAGGCTCTATGCTCAGAAATCGCTCCTGCCAGGCTAGGGGTGGACTATATGGGATTCCGGGATTCGAACCACCGATCTTCTGCATGAAAGACAAATGCTTTACTTCCATGCTATCTCTCCAGCCCCTAGTCATACATTCTTTATAAGAAGTAATAAGTGCTTTATGCACAAGTTTTTGTGACTATGTAAGTAGGTGCAGAGTTTGAAATTCATCCAAAGTTGGGTGGGAATTTCCAAGGGAATGGGCATGTTCCTGAATGGAGGATCTGGTGGGTGAAGCAGGGCCCTGGGCTGTCTCAGTGGATCTTGCTCCCAGGCTTCGCTCCCTCTCCCCCAGACTCATCATTTCTTGCCATCTGGAGATAGCTGCATGGCTATGCCACAAGTTCTTTTTCTTTTCTTTTCTTTTCTTTTCTTTTCTTTTCTTTTCTTTTCTTTTCTTTTCTTTTCTTTTCTTTTCTTTTCTTTTCTTTTCTTTTCTTTCTTTCTTTCTTTCTTTCTTTTTTTTTTTTTAATGGAGGAACTCGTATCTGTGCTCATTGCTTACACCTGTCTCTACAATCAGGAATCAGTCCTGATGGACTCTGGGGGACTGTATGGGGTGGCAGGGGTTGAACCCAAGTCAGCCATGTGCAAGGCAAATATCCTACCTGCTGTACTATCTCTTCAGCAAATTCTTTATTGGGGAAAACAAGAGTGGTGTGGAATTTTCTGACTTGCAGAAGGGTCTCCACACTAGGCCAGGGGACTGACTTGTCTGAGTGGGAAGGGGCCAGCTGGCATTTATACACATACTCTCACAGCTTGCTACAGAATAAGTTTTGCTGGGGTTTCGCAGAAAGAGGGCCGACTGACCCTTTGCCCAGAGAAGTTGGGCATAGTTTGGGCAAGTTGTTTAAGGTGTTTAATTTCTCACCGGGTTTGCACTGTAGCAGCAAAAGTATCTCAGGTCAACCCCAGGCCTACCTGCATTTCTTTTTTTCTTTTTTCTTTTTTGGTTTGGGGGTCAGACCTGACGGTGCTTAGGGGTTACTTTTGGCCCTGCACTAAGAAATCACTCCTGAGGCATGGAGGTAGGGCGTTTGCCTTGCATGCAGAAGGACGGTGGTTCGAATCCCAGCGTCCCATATGGTCTCCCGAGCCTGCCTGCCAGGAACGATTTCTGAGTGTAGAGCCAGGAGTAACCCCTGAGCGCTGCCAGGTGTGACCCAAACCCCTCCCCCCAAAAAAAGAAATCACTCCTGGCAGGCTCAGGGACCAATATGGGATGCCAGAAATCGAACTGGGGTCCATCCTGGGTTGGCTGCATGCAAGGCAAACGCCCTTCTTCTGTGCTATCACTCTGGCCCCTCAGGCCTGCGTTTCTTTTTTTTTGGGGGGGGGGGAGGTGGTCACACCCAGCAGTGCTCAGGGATTACTCCTGGCTCTAGGCTCAGAAATTGCCCCCGGCAGGCACAGGAATTGGAACCACCTTCCTTCTGCATGAAAGGCAAATGCCTTACCTCCATGCTATCTCTCCGGCCCCAGGCCTACATTTCTGACCTGGGCCTTTTCCTGGACTGATGTGCCCTAATGCCTTTCCCAGTCCAGTTATCTGCAGCAGTAATCACTCCTCTTTTATATTTTGTTTTGGTTTTGGGCTGTACCCACTTACCCAAGGCTTTCTCCTAGCTCTGTGCTCAAGGATCACTCTTGGTGAGGCTTGGGGGAACTATATGGGGTGCAACGGATAGAACCCGGTTGGCTACAATCAAGGCAAGTGCTTCTACTCTTTACTATCACTTTGGCCTCCTGTTTCACCTCTCCTGGGTGCCCCTCTGGCCATGACCTTTCACTGAGTATCTCTGCTTCTGTCCAGTCTGCATTTCCTAAATCAGCAATTTGCTAGCTAATGGGGGGAGTGCAGGGAAGCAGAAGTGAATCCGGGTTGCTTACTCATGGGGGACCATAACCCCAGAAAGCGAGGCAGAAAAACTCGTGGTTCTCACACCAAGGGTGGAGCAGTGTTCTTGGGAGCCTGAGAATGTGTGTGAAAAATAGACCACCAGGGATGGGGCCACGCCAGATACTCCTGCACTCTCAGGGAATAGTCATTTGGTGGAACTGGATTTCAGGGTACATAGAACCATAAGGTTGGCATTGAGGAGATACACACACACACACACACACACACACACACACACACACACACACACCACCATACCACACCACACCACACACACACCCCACATCACACACACACACACACACACACACACACACACACACACACACCCCACCCCACACCACACCACACACACCCCCAAAAAAAGATACACACCCACACCCACCCCCACACACACCCAAAGACCATCCCAAATCAGAAGCAGAGACGACAGACTTAAGAGAGACTGCAGGACGTAGACCATGTATGGAAGAGAAACTGCAGCTAGCTGGGCTCTGAGAGATGGGTCCGGGTCTTCCTTTCCTAGACCCTTTCCTAAAGCCTTCCCTTAGTACCCACTAAATACCATCACCTGTGAGGCCCTGCCCCTCCCAAGATGCCCTGCCAGAAGTTGCCACCAGGTGGCAGACCTGGTGATCGCTTGCCTCGTTTCCTACCATATAGCTTGGGGTAGAGACCAGAAGGGGCATATGAGACTGAACTAACTATAACTACTCAGGGCAAGCCTGCCCAGATTAACCAGCTCGAGGTTCCAATTCTGCCTCTGGGAGCCATGTACCCACAAAGGGGTTCTTCTGATCCTACTGCAGCAGGGCTTTGAGTGCTATTCCCTCAGTCTCACCTCCTCCTTGGCTTCCAGAGACCTGAATTAATGGGGACATTGTGACCCTTCCCCCTGGCTTTCACTAACCTGTGCAAGACAATCTTCAGTGTGACCAGGTTATATGTTGAAAGTTGACTGTTGGTTCAGCACTTGCTCTTTTTGTGTGTTTTATTTTCGGGACACAGCAGTGGGGCTCAGGATTTATTTCTGGCTTTGTGCTGAGGGATCATTCCTGGCAGGACTTAGGGGACCATATGGGGTGCCAGGGATCAAACCCGGGTCAGTCATCTGCAGGATTAGTGATTTGCCCAAAGTACTCTCTGGTCTATGACTTTCTTTTGGTATTTGGACCAGACCCAACATGTCAGTGACACTGTTTCTAGAGCCACAGGCTGTTTAGTGGGTGTCCTCACTTTGGGTTTACCTCTGGATCAGATTCAAGTTATGCCTTTAGCAAAGCAGCAGTAGTAATTGCTATCTTTTCAGTAGCCAAAAGAACCTGGTGGTATTCTGTTATTGGTGATATTTATTTTGATCGTTTGGTTAAGTTTGCACCTTGCTTTAGGGAAAAAAAAGAAAAGAAAGGATTCAGAGAGGTACTTGAACAAGTTAGGGTGCTTGCCTTGCATGCAGCTAAACTGGGTTTGATTCCCAAAATCTCATGTTTTCCCCAGTCCCTCTAGGAGAAATTCCTGAGTACAGAGCCAGGAGTAAACCCTGAGCATTGCCAGGCATGTGCTAAAAACAAAATAAAACCAAAAAATGAGGGATATTTTTATACACAATGAATTTCACAGCTATTTTAACTGTACAGTTTGTTTTGACAAATGCACATACTCAGAAGTTAGGTCCTTTGATACTGAAAGTGTCACAACCCAGTGTATGTGCTGCTTCCGTCCTCCAGTCTTGTTCCAAGTGATCTTAGACTCGCGGCGCCTGTTCTTAATTCCAGCCTCCTCCTCCATCTCAACATCTCACCCCCAAATGGGCTGCAATGTAGGACCCATTCAGGTGACCTCAACATCCTGGATAGGACTTCCTGTGTCAGCTGATTGTGTCCAGCTGGTTTATCCTGTGCTCCCATAGACAACAGGGACGGAGAGATTCTGTGTGCCTGCCTCTGGTCAGAAGGTCAGACATTCCCTATACCCCCCACAGCAGTATGTGTGTCTGGGATTGACAGTATCTTCACTTTTTGCTCTAACACACACACACACACACACACACACACACACACACACACACACCCCAGTATGTGCATCTGGGATTGACAGTATCTTCATCACTTTTTGCTCTAACACACACACACACACACAGCACACACGCACGCATGCACACACGCATTTTCCTCTACCTTCTCAGCTATAACACGTGCTTCTCTCCACCTTTCAGCTACAACACAAATCTCCTCCTCCCCACCTCAAGTTAAGTATATTTTTAGGCATATAGTTTCAGACCAGCCAACAGGAAGGTTTCAGTGTCTCTTAAATCTGGTCACTTTCGGGCCTGGAGAGATAGCACAGCGGTGTTTGCCTTGCAAGCAGCCGATCCAGGACCAAAGGTGGTTGGTTCAAATCCCGGTGTTCCGTATGGTCCCCCGTGCCTGCCTGGAGCTATTTCTGAGCAGACAGCCTGGAGTAATCCCTGAGCACCTCCGGGTGTGGCCCAAAAACCAAAAAAAATCTGGTCACTTTCTTCTTTCTGCTCCCTGTACTCTAATCTACTCCCTATCTTTTCTGCATAAGCAGGAGAAATTAGCACTCAAGTGCTGAGCCTTCTGCAGGAGGTCAAGAAGACCTAAGGCCAGTCATGAGCCTGTATTGCAGATATAAAATAAGCAAGTAGCTTTATTTTGTTGGTTTGAACGTTTATATCAATAATGTTCAGGGCTTGTCCCTTGCTCTGTGCTCAGGGATCATACCTGATAAGATTCAGAAGACTGGGGCCGGAGAGATAGCATGGAGGTAAGGCGTTTGCCTTTCATGCAGGAGGTCATCGGTTCGAATCCCGGCGCCCCATATGGTCCCCTGTGCCTGCCAGGAGCAATTTCTGAGCCTGGAGCCAGGAATAACCCCTGAGCACTGCCAGGTGTGACCCAAAAACCAAAAAAAAAAAAAAAAAGATTCAGAAGACTATATGGGGGTGTCTGCATCCACTGTGCTATCTCATTGACCCCAGAACAAGCAATTTAATGTGACTGGTTAATGGCATGCTTAGCCCAGCACTCACTGCCTCCAATATTCTTAGTGATTTGGGGGTTTCCAGCCTATGAGTTAGTCCCTTCTGTCTGAGGGTGTCTGGGCTGAGCATGGGATGACAAGAACCTAGTTCCCTTCACACCACAGTGCTCTACAGATGATCTCTCTACATCTATAGTGACTAAGACATCTCTGACCATGTGGCTTTATCCAGCACCCTATTGTCAGTCTTCTCTGCTTTCTCTTAGGAGCTATGGCAGATCTGGACACAACACCCCAACACCCTTGACCCTGCATGGCATATAGGACTGACAGCAGGCATAGCTCTGCTCTCACTGCCAGGGGCTGGTGCAGGATCTGCCCTTGGCAAACACCCCCCAGAAGGCAGGCCCACCAAACTCTGTGCTTGCTCTGTTGTGACAGAGCCAGGAACATGCACCCAAGAGAGGGGCTGCTGACAGGGACAACTTGAATATTGATGCAGTCAGCCCAAACTGACCCTGACCAGTCATGGGAAGCAGCTGCTGCTGCCACTGATACATGTACACACATGCACACGCCTTCATGTACTCACGCATATACATGCACTCACATCCAGCAGGCATGTGGGGAGCCTGATGCAATAGTGCTTGCCCCTTATACTCTGTCTTTACTGCTCTGTTTATGGAGTCCAGTGGCCTAAAATGAGGTTGAGAACAGAGCTTTGACCCCAAATGGCTACATTCACTGCTGCTCCCCTTCCTTGGGGATGAGACTCACTCTGATTTTGTGGGTACATGGCCTGGTGCTGGCTGAGAAGCCCTTCTTGCCCTGACTAGTTTTCAGCTACTCAATCATGGCAGAATGAGGAGAGGCTGAACGGGGGGCAGGCCCAGTTCCTTTTTTTTTTTTTTTTTTTTTAACTTTTGGGCTATATCCAGCAGTGCCTAGGGGTTAACTCCTGGTTTTGTGCTCAGGAATCACTCCTGAAGGTGCTCCAGGGACCATATGGGATGTGGGGTATCAAACTCAGGTCAGTTGCATGCAAGGCTGTCGTTCCATCCTCCTGTCCCAGCTCTATGCCCACCTCCTTTTGGAAGCTGTGTCCTCTTCATGTTTTGTTTTTGGTTTATTGTTTTTGTTCGGAGGCCACACCCAGCAGTACTCAGGCTTTTTTTTTCAGGGCTTATTCCTGGGTCTGTGCTTAGAGATTATTCTTCATGAGGCTCAGTGGATTGCTGGGTTGATTGTATGCAGGGCAAGCACCTTAACTCTGGCCCCTGTCACATGACCTGGGCCATGCTTTTCCCCACCTAGCTCTCTTCTTGCCACATACCCTTGGATCCCAATGGTCTGGTTTCTTTCCTTTCTGGGAGCTTGACTAAACATTGCCAGCTTTGGGGGAGACAGTCTGTGAACTCCTTGGACAGAGTAGAGCAAGTACCCCTCCTCTGGCATGCTATGTAGCTGTCTCAACAGAGGCCCTCTGGCCCTCTTCTGTTGGACCTGCATCATGTTGCCCAGACAGGGCCATGCCAATGGAACCCTTTGCTCTCAGGCCTGAGGGTAGGTACTACTTTCTCTTTAGGCCTCTCTCCTGCCTGTACACCCTCATCCCCCCTCCCCCCGTGCCTCACTGAACTTCCTGAAGTATGTAGTGCAAACCAGATTGACTCCAGAGACTTTTAAAGCAGCCTAGCTAGGGCCCGGAGAGATAGCACAGCGGTGTTTGCCTTGCAAGCAGCCGATCCAGGACCAAAGGTGGTTGGTTCGAATCCCGGTGTCCCATATGGTCCCCCGTGCCTGCCAGGAGCTATTTCTGAGCAGACAGCCAGGAGTAACCCCTGAGTACTGCTGGGTGTGCCCCCCCCCCCAAAAAAAAAAAAAAAAAAAAGCAGCCTAGCTAGGCTTGAACCAGGGCTGGGCTGGGATACTCTAGGCAAATGACTCCCTTAGCGAGACCATGTGCTAGGGCCCTCCTCTCCAATTTAGGGACCAGCGTCTCAGCATCTCAGATCACAATGTGAGGCAGGACCCTGCAGACAGACACCCTGCCCTGGAGTGTCTGTGGACTATTGGCAGATGTGTCTCTGGAAGGTCACTTCAGAGGATCTGTGGGTGGTCTGTCTTCCATGAGTGGGGGGGCTGCAGAGTCTTTGGATATTTGCACACTGCCACCACTTCCCCTACCCGAGGCCTGCAGCAGATTCTCTTTTGTAGGTCTGCCTTGTGGTGGCTCGAGGGAACACTCAGCAAGGGAGTCTGCCTGCTACACTCCCCTGCCAACCTGTCCCACCCTGCCCATCTGCCGCCATTCCTCTGCCACCCGCCGCTTGGAGCAGGTCCCATGCCGCTCACTGAGTTGAATCCTGAGCGGGGTGGGTGGGGTCAGGCAGAGCCCACTCATTGTCTGTGCTGCAGCTGCTCCGACAAACTGTTGTCTAGACCAGGCCTGTGCGTAAGAGTGCAGGCAGGCAGTGTCACACAGCTGTACCCATGTCCCTGGTTGCTCTCCAGGGAACTGCAAAGAGAGGAGGTAACTTGGCTGCAGGGAAGCAGAGAGCAGGGCCAGGGTTAGGGGATGTCCTCCTTCCAGGCGTAAGGTTTAGGCAGGCCGTGGGGGCAGTGGTGCCCACATTCTCTTGTCTCATGAAATTTAGATTCTGTTGGTACGAGTCATCCATGAAGCATCTGATCCCAGTCACAAAGTGTAAATTCTCCAGAGAGTCCCAGTGAGACTGAGTAGTAGAAACTCTGAGGCAGGCTGCTCTGAGATAGGGACACCCCTTCTCTGTGCCTATTTGGGGACATCTGCCCACATGGGGCTTGAGCTCCAACACATGCAGTGCCAGGGCTCTTCTGCCCAGCCGCCTACCCACCCTAGAAGGTGACATTGAGATGGAGGAGGCAGAGAAGTTGGCCAGGTAGAGGCCAAAGCTCATTGCAGACCCTTTGCTCTCCAGCTTTCAGAGCTTCCTTAGAAGCAGGGTGGTTCTTCCCTGCTTTTATGTCCTTGACTCTGGCTATGCTTCCAACATGCCCCACTGGGGCAGAAGTCAGGCCCAAGCATCACCATGGCCTCCACTCCATGGGAGACTGTAGCATATGAAAAAGTTTCCATAAGATGATTCTTGGAATTGTATTTAAAAGTGTTTCCTTAGGATTGTTCTGTGACTTTTGCCCCACCTAACCCTTCCAGGTGGGGCGCTGTGAAGTTGGCAATAAATAGCTTGAGGAACAGGAGTGAGGGTCCTTCTGTGAAAAAGCTGCTGGCTGCAGGAGGATTCTCTGGCTCTCCTTGCCCGATCTTTTAAACCCTATCGTTCTTGTCTGTGTGGATTATTATTAGCTGCGGATAAATATTACCAAGGTCTTCCCCCAAAAGGGGACAAGGGAATGGGAAGTAATTTCTCATTCTGGGGACTGTTCTTGGATTCACAAATACCCAGCCAAGATAACGGCGAAGATATCTTGCAGGAGACCACCATGGCCTGCTGAGTCACAGGGTCTGGTGACTCTCAATGGAAACAGGGATCTGTCCCTCATGGCCCCCAGCTCTGCAGATTTTTCAAGAGTTACTTTATGCCTCTCACTTTTGTGAGACACCATGTGAGGGTTTTGCCCAACTGGAGCCTGTCTACTTGTTCTCAGGAGTAAAGGTAGCCCTGCTCCAGAAGTAGCGACAAAAACAAAACAAGAAAAAGACAATCATCTGACTACATACAAAGATAACCTTGTAGACTGGGGATATCGTACAGTGGGCAAAGTGCTTGCTTTGAACACAGCCAGCCTATTTGATACCATAACTGAATGGTCTACTTAGCATCACTAGGAGTGACTCCTGAGCACAGTCAGGTATGTCCCCCTCGTGGAGGGATTTTGACACTGGTGGTGGGCTGGAACAAGTAGCACCACGAATGAAAAATGATGACATTGGAACTATTGTAAACATAAGTAACTTTCTGGGGACAGAGATCTAATAACTCAGGAGGCCTGTTTTCTTCTACCTGGTTCTCCACCCACCACTAAGAGCAACCCCTGAGCACTTCTGGGTGTGACCCCAAACAAAAAGATGTCTTTCGGTTGGGGAAATAATGCACAGGGCTGGAGAATGTGCCTGACTGCAGAGAGCTGAGGTTGGATTCTTGGTGCCTGAAGTATCCCATGATGGTCTTGAACATTATCGAACAGAGGGATGCCATGAGTTTCCCCCAGTGCCCCAGCAACACTTGGGAGACTTAAGAGAAAACAGATTTGTTTTGTTTTGTTTTGTTTTGTTTGGGGGGGGTCATGCCTGGCGGTGCTCAGGGGTTACTCCTGGCTCTGTGCTCAGAAATCGCCCATGGCAGGCTTAGGGGATGCCAGGAATAAGACCCAGGTCTGTCCAAGGTCAGCTGTGTGCAAGGCTGTGTTGTGTGCCTTACTAATTGTGCTATCACTCCGGTTCCAGAAACAAATTTTTTTGTTGTTGTTGTTTTTGGGTCACACCTGGCAGCACTCAGGAGTTACTCCTGGCTCTACACTCAGAAATCGCTCCGGCAGGCTCTGGGGACCATATGGGATGCTGGGATTCAAACCACCATCCTTCTGCATGCAAGGAAAACACCTTACCTCCCTGCTATCTCTCTGGCCCCCAGAAACTTTTTTTTAACTCAAACAAAAGTTAAAGAGCCAGGGGTCGAGGATGTGGCTCAGTGTTTGTGTTTCTCAAGTCAGAAGCCCTCAGGCTTTATTTTTAGCATCATTTAAGAAAAAAGAAAAATGAGGAGCTAGAGCATTAATAGTAGGACTGATCCAGGTTCAATGGTCCCCTGAGTCTGCCAGGAGTAATTTCTTGTTTGCTTTTTTTGGGATTTTTTTGGTCACACTCGGCAGTGCTCAGTGCCTTTCAACAATGCACACACAGTCACATGCTGGCTCTATGCTCAGAAATCGCTCCTGGCAGGCTCGGGGACCATATGCGATCCCGGGATTTGAACCACAGTCCTTCTGCATGCAAAGCAAATGCCCTGCCTCCATGCTATCTCTCCTGCCCCAGTCAGGAGTAATTTCTTTTCTTTTGTTTTTGGGCCACGCCCATTTGATGCTCAGGGGTTACTCCAGGCTAAGCGCTCAGAAATTGCCCTTGCCCCTGGCTTGGGGGGAACATATGGGACACCGGGGATCTAACCAAGATCCTTCCTTGGCTAGCACTTGCAAGCCTTACCTCTAGCGCCATCTCTCGGGCCCCTCTTTTTTTTTGGGGGGGGGGTGGGTCACACCCTGCAGTGCTCAAGGGTTACTCCTGGCTCTACACCCAGAAATTGCCCCTGCCAGGCACAGGGGACCATATGGGATGCCCGGATTCGAATCACAGTCCTTCTGCATGCAAGGCAAACACCCTACTTCCATGCTATCTCTCCAGCCCCAGCCAGGAGTAATTTCTAAGCAGAGAGCCAGGAATAACCCCTGAGTGCTGCTAGATGTGCCCCACCCACCCAATCCCACCTACACTCCCCCCCCCCCAAAAAAAAAGAGAAATGTGGAAAAAGAGGCAACATCCTAAAAGAGCTTTTTATTTTTTTCTTTTTTTTTTTCTTTTTTTTTTTTTTTTGTGGTTTTTGGGTCACACCCGGCAGTGCTCAGGGGTTATTCCTGGCTCCAGGCTCAGAAATTGCTCCTGGCAGGCACGGGAGGACCATATGGGACGCCGGGATTCGAACCGATGACCTCCTGCATGAGAGGCAAACGCCTTACCTCCATGCTATCTCTCCGGCCCCGCTTTTTATTTTTTTCATGTCTGGGAAGAAACCCAGGGCCTCCTCATACAAGGCAGGTACTCAGTAATATCTTTGAAAATAGCTTCCTCAATCAATTCAGCCTCAGGATATCGAAAGTTCTAGATAATCAGTAAGATTAATGTAAAAATAGTGGTAAAAGTTAAAAAATACTTTGATCTGGAAATGTATAAAAGAAACACATGGGGCCTGGAGTATTAGTACACTGGGCCGGACAAGCCTTACACATAGATGATCTGGATTCAGTTCCCAGCATCCCATATTGTTCTCAGAGTCCAGCTAGGCATGATCTGTGAGCACCTTGAGGACTGCTCTCCCCACCCCCCAAAAAAAAACTCCACACATGTGAGAAGAAATTCTCCAAGGGCTCGGGACATGGCTTAACAGGCTGGAACATGTGCTTCACATATGGGAGGCTTGAGTTCGAATTCCGGCACTGC
Organism: Suncus etruscus; assembly: GCF_024139225.1. NCBI lineage: Eukaryota > Metazoa > Chordata > Mammalia > Eulipotyphla > Soricidae > Suncus > Suncus etruscus. The sequence continues at coordinate 41,075,853 of NC_064853.1, forward strand.
TGGGAAGGGCCCTTCCACAGTGCTGAGGGTAGCCCCTGAACACCATCAGGTGTGGCCCCCAAAATCAAAAAAGAAAAAGAAAACACATGACACTAGTAAGTAGGTGAAACAGGTTAGGAATATTGGGTGAATTCTAGATGGAAACAGTGGCAGCATCTGGAGGACCCATCTGGTGGACAGTCTCAGAAAACGAGTTGTGTGCAGGCTCTGGAACCCACTTGCTCACTCTGTGAACAGTTGAGTGACAGGTGGGCACGACCTCCCAAGAGCCATCCAAAGGGCCTGTGAGTGACAGCCACCCTATCCAGGCTGGGGACACATATATGCCATCCCGGAGTCAGGGTGTGGTCAGCACATCCTTCTCTGAGGATTCTGCAGCTGTCTTGGGAGCTGGGGAGAACATTGCCGTGTGGGGATTTAGAACCGTGACTTTTTCTTGAGCTCTGTTCCCATGGAACTCACACTCTTAATGTATTTGTGGTAGGAGGAAGGGATCCTCATCCTCTGTGTGGTCTCAAAGCAGGGCTTGAGTATGAACACTTAACGTCATGAACACTTACTGTGCACGCACCCACAAACCACAAGCTGTGCTCTTCTCCAGGCCCTGAATCTCTTTCCTCTAGCCCAGCCATCTCTCCCTCCCTGGATTGCCTCCAGCCTTTCAGCAGTGCACACACAGTCCTGTGTCCCCTGGAGCTAGTGTGGATTTTCTGTGTCATTTCTTACCTGGGCCCCCCCCCCCCCCCCGGTGGTCTCGGCATCTGCAGAGAACACATGACCCCTGATCCTCCCCTCCTCTGACTGCCTACCTCCGTGGCCTGTCCACGCTGCTCCAAGTACTTCCACTCGATCCCCTCATTAATCCTGAGTGCAAAAGTAAAGAGCTGTGGTTCTGTTTGTCACGGGAACCTGGGAGGCCCCCTTCGGGAGAGGGAGGAGGTGACAGCAGCAGCTGTGTGACGCAGCCCCAAGCCCGAGACTTGCTGGGATGTGGGGGGAGTGGGTCACAGGAACTCAGCGCCTGTTCACTCAGTGAGAGGAATCTTGTCTGTCTCGCCAGAGCCGAGGATGAAGCGGAGAGCATCCGACAGAGGAGCTGGGGAAACGTCGGCCAGAGCGAAAGCTCTAGGAAGTGGAATTTCCGGGAATAATGCGAAGAGAGCTGGGCCATTCATCCTTGGTAAGCCTCAGAGCAGTGGGTGTTGGGGGAGGGACCAGGGTGGCCCTGGCTGGCACCATCTGGCCTGGCCACCCACATGGCGTGCAGCCCTCACTTTGAGCTCACCCTGAATGTGCAGCGGAGTTTGGGCAGTAAAGACCCAGAGCCTTCTCTTGCCTGGTCCAAGTTACATTTTGGTTATAGTCTTCTTAGATCAATCTCAGCCAAGAGCCAGACCATCTCCCCAAAGAGAATCCTCTAATTGCCCTGTGGTGTCACCCATGGAAGCACCCAAGCTGCATTAGAACAGAACTCAGAGTCCTAGAGAAGGGTGCACAAAGCTTTCCTCTGACCATTTTTAAAAGGGATGATCCACTTCATGCAGGGCTCTAGCTCCTAGTGCATGTGGAGCTAGCACAGAAATGCTGTCAATTGGGGGTATCCCCTAGTCTGAAGGAGCGAAGCAGGTCCATATGCCTATGCTCAGCTTCAGAAGGGAATAAAGACACACACACCCCCCTCTCTCCTGGCAGCTGGGACTGGGTGTGAGTGTTGCTTTAGAACAGCATTTTGGTACAGTAATTTGCTAGTTGTTCTCTGCAGCCCACTCAAAGGCCTATGATATTCTCAGGGATACCATAGTGACTGGACAGGCAAACTGCTGCCCCCATGGAACTTTTTTTTGTGTGTGTGGGCCACATCCAGTGACGCTCAGGAGTTACTCCTGGCTATGCGCTCAGAAATCGCTCCTGGCTTGGGGACCATATGGGACGCTGGGAGATCGAACCACAGTCTGTCCTAAGCTAGTGCGTGCAAGGCAGATGCCTTATGGCTTGCACCACAGCTCCAGCCCCCTGCCCCCATGGAACATAATATAAAGAAACAGTATGAGGGGCCTGAACAATAACACAGTGGATAGAGCATTTGCCTTATACATAGCTGACCCAAGTTCTATCCTCAGCATCCCATATGGTCCCTTGAGCCTACCAGAAGTAATTTCTGAGCACAGACCCAGGGATAACCCCTAAGCACCACTAGGTGTGGCCCCAAAACAAAAACAAACGAAACTGTGAATTCTTCATAAGCTTTCCCAGTCATAAGGGCCTTAGGACTGTCAACAGTAGGACCAGAGCAATAGCACAGTGGGGAGTGCATTTGCCTTCCACATTGCTGCTAGGGTTTGATCCCTGGTATCCCATATGGTCCCCCAGATCTGCCAGAAGTAATTCCTGAGCACAGAGCCAGGAGTACATCCTGAGTATTGCCAAGTGTGGCCCAAAACTTAAAAAAGAAAAAAAAATGTCGGGGGCCGGGAGGTGGCGCAAGAGGTAAGGTGCCTGCCTTGCCTGCGCTAGCCTTGGATGGACCGCGGTTCGATCCCCCGGTGTCCCATATGGTCCCCCAAGCCAGGAGCGACTTCTGAGCGAATAGCCAGGAGTAACCCCTGAGCATTACCGGGTGTGGCCCAAAAACCAAAAAAAAAAAAAAAAAAAAAAAAAAAAACTGTCAACAGGTTGGTGTATGAGTATAGGAAGGGTGTAGGAGGGCCAAAAGGATAATCCAGTGGATAGGGAGCTTGCCTTACACATAGCTGAACCTAGTTTGAGTCCCCATTATTCCATTTGTTCTCTTAAGCCTTGCCGGGAGTGATTCCTGAACCATGCCCCCCCCCCCCAAAAAAAAAAAGCCTCAGAATAGCACATAGGTCAAGTCTGTATGAGGAAGTGACATCTGAACCACCCCAAAATGGAGAGGGAAATGCAACGAGAAGGTTCTGGAAAGAACAGCACATATAGTGACCTTAAGATAGGACCTTAAGGGCCCAGAGACATAGCACAGCGGCGTTTGCCTTGCAAGCAGCCGATCCAGGACCAAAGGTGGTTGGTTCGAATCCCGGTGTCCCATATGGTTCCCTGTGCCTGCCAGGAGCTATTTCTGAGCAGACAGCCAGGAGTAACCCCTGAGCACTGCCGGGTGTGACCCAAAAAACAAAAAACAAAAAAAAAAAGATAGGACCTTAAGGGCCCGGAGAGATAGCACAGCGGTGTTTGCCTTGCAAGCAGCCGATCCAGGACCAAAGGTGGTTGGTTTGAATCCCGGTGTCCCATATGGTCCCCCCGTGCCTGCCAGGAGCTATTTCTGAGCAGATAGCCAGGAGTAACCCCGGGTATGGCCCAAAAACAAAAACAAAAGATAGGACCTTGGGGCCGGGCGGTGGCGCTGGAGGTAAGGTGCCTGCCTTGCCTGCGCTAGCCTAGGATGGACCGCGGTTCGATTCCCCGGCATCCCATATGGTCCCCCCAAGAAGCCAGGAGCAACTTCTGAGCGCATAGCCAGGAGTAACCCCTGAGCGTCACAGGGTGTGGCCCAAAAACCAAAAAAAAAAAAAAAAAAAAGATAGGATCTTAAGATAGGAGTCTATTTGTTTTGGTTTGGGGCCACAACCAGCAGTACTCAGGGCTTACTCCTGACTGCACTCAGGGATCACTTCTAGTAGGGATCGGGGGAGCATATAGGGTGCCAGAGGGGTTGCCCACAAGTAAGGCAAGAGTCCTACCCACTGTACTACTCCTCTGGTTCCAAGCCTGGAACTAATAGTACTGAGAAGTTAGAACATGAGGCTGGAGAACAAAGTCAGGAGGTCAAGAGAGAAAAGCAAAATTCTTTAGACAAGTCTTTAGCGCACCCCCCCCCCTCAAATAAGGAGTTTGTATTCTATACTATGAATCTAGAGCCCTGATAGAATTTTCAGCAGATCAGGATTTGGGCCATTTCTGAATGCTGAGACAGGACCACAGCACAGAACTTCCAAAATACAAAGGCTCCAAAAGCTGCTGTAGTGACTGCTTTCCTTGATTGCCCCCCCTCCCCTCAGAGTTGCCAATTCAGAGTCCAAGTTGCAAGTGAACCTCTTTAAACCCAGGCTCCCCAGTGGGATACCCACTGTAGAAGTCCTGTATGAGAAAGCTGCCTTTGAAAACCAGGGGTATGCTTACCTGGCAGGGGAGATACCATGATCACGAAAGTGGTTTTCCCAGGGTGAGGCTTATCCATTGCACTCCGGATGTGCTGACCCCTGCGATTTCCCCAAATGTGAGAAACTCGACTGCATAATTTGTGGTAGTGGGGGGAAAAAAAAAAGAAGAAAGAAAACCAGGGGTGCGAGGGCCAGAGAGATGGCATGGAGGTAAGGCATTTGCCTTGCATGCAGAAGGACAGAGGTTCGAATCCTGGCATCCCATATAGTCTCCCGAGCCTGCCAGGAGCAATTTCTGAGCCAGGAGTAATCCCTGAGCACTGCCGGGTGTGACCCAAAAACCAAAAAGTAAAAAAAGAAAAGAAAATCAGGGATGCCTTGGGCAGACACTCACATTTTCTCCATTTTTGAGGGGTGAATTTAGGGACTGTGTGACAGTGGTATCCTCCTGCAGGATCTTTCCAAAAGACCTGCTGGTGCCATGGCCACAGGACAGGTCTAAGAAGTCAGCCAGTGAGGGGCTTGAGCAATAATAGTGGGGGAGGAAATTGCCTGGGATCCTGTTGACCCCACTCTGGTCCCCAACACCCCTATCTGCTCCCCTGAGTACCGCTGGGTATGGCCCAACCCACCCCCTCACCCACAACAGAAAGGTAGTAAGCCAGTGACTCTCCATGCCATAGGTCCTCGCCTGGGCAACTCACCAGTGCCCAGCATTGTACAGTGTTTGGCAAGGAAAGATGGCACAGATGACTTCTACCAGCTGAAGGTGAGGCATGGTGTGTGTGCATGTCTGTACACATGAGTGTATGTGTGCATGTGTCTGCACTAATGTGTATGGCAAGTGTGTATGTCTCCTGGCTCTCCTGCACGTGTCTGTCTGTGCTACTGCATGTGTGTGCACCCCTGGGACTTAGAAACCATTCTCTAGCCCACTCCTTCCCCCCTCTGTCTTCACACCTGCACCTTCTGTGAGCAAGAGTAGCGCTATTTCTTCCCAGGAAGCAATAAAGATCACAGGGTCTCGCGCTGAACAGGTCCCAGTTTAAAGTGCTTTATCTGCCCATGAATTACCCACTGTCTCACCTCGAACGTGCCTGTGGGTGTGTGCATGCCGGTGTCACTGGATGGGGTGGGGGAGGCGTGAGCCCCATTTCTCCTGTGCCTCGTAAAGTCAGGCCTTTGGGGGTTTGGGTTTTTTTCTTCATATTTATTGCAGATTCTGACCCTTGAGGAGAGGGGGGACCAAGGAATCGAAAGCCAAGAGGAGCGGCAAGGCAAGATGCTGTTACACACCGAATTCTCCTTGCTGTCCCTCCTGCACACACAGGACGGCGTGGTACACCACCACGGACTCTTCCAGGTATATGCAGGGTGGCCTCTGCCCATGGGTGGGCTGGAAGTCAAACAGAGCCAGGCTCCTACCGAGATGATCGCAGCCTGGTGGGAATAACCACAGTTTATGCTTTTCCAAGAACTGAAGAAAGCAGGAAGTTACTTAAAGACACACCATCATACTGTCCAGAATTGGCTGGGTGGGCACTAGGAAAAGACCACGGGCCTGCTAGAGAAGTCTGTGATCAGCTGTGTTCCCTGGAGTCCTGGTAGTGTCCAGCAATGGCCCAAAAGCTGAGAGTAGGAGCTGGAACAATATAGTACAGCGGGCACTGCTTTGCACGCAACCAACCTGAGTTCAATATTCAGCATCCCATGTTGTCCACTGAACACCACCAGGAGTAATTCAAAGCAGAGAGCCAAGAAAAAGAGCCAAAAACGGAGCCCTGAGCACTGTTGTGTGTGTCTCCAAAAAAAAAAAAAAGAGCCCCAATAGACTGCACTAACTGTGTCCCTGGCAGGAAGGGTCAGACTGAGGGAGACAGGACTCAGTCAGCAACTACAGAGTCCAGAACAAAAAGAAAAAACAAACACATGGGCTGGCGTTTTCCTTGCAAGCAGTCGATCCAGGACCAGAGGTTGGTTGGTTCGAATCCCGTTGTCCCATATGGTCCCCCATGCCTGCCAGGAGCTATTTCTGAGCAGACAACCAGGAGTAACCCCTGAGCACCGCCGGGTGTGGCCCAAAAACCAAAAACCAAAACAAAACAAAACAAAAAAAAAACCAAACACATACATACACACACACACACACTCAAAAACATACACACACACACACACACACACTCAAAAACATTCTCTCTCTCTCTCTCTCACTCACTCACTCACTCTCACTCTCACTCAAAAAAACAGAGCCCAGAGCCAGGAACATGCTGGGATCAGCTAGAATGTTGTGATTGTCAGATGGACCAGGGGTACATCCAGCATTTAGGGCTCATCCCTGAACTATGATGTATCCTAGCAAGTCACATGGGTCCCTCAGCCATGATTCCTTGTCTGAAACATGGAATACCCAGGAATGAAAGTTCTGCTCCCAGCTGCATGCCCTGGTCCAGGCTTGTCCTCACCATCATTCCCAGCTGCACACATGCCCTGTCAGCACCATCTCCCGAGGCATCAGTGGAATGTATCTTCACCCTGTACATCCATCCCTCCAAGGCCTTTATTAAGTTGACATTGAGTATTGTTAGGCAACTCAGAAAAATTAAGACTCTCCCTCAAACATGAAAGCAAATTGTAGGTGATTCTTCTTGGTGTTCCATCTGTGTTAGCTTTCAGAGCTTCGCCTCAAGTCCCAAGCCCAAGTGCTATGTCAATTTTGGAAAAAGGAACCGGGATAATAGAAAGTATTTCTAGAATCATCCATGTATTTCTGCCTCTATGCCTGGTCTGGGGGAGTGGGAGGGGAGAAGTGTGAATGATCCTTCTTTCGGGGGGAAAGGTGGGCTTCAGTACCCGGGATCCCAGAGGTGATAGCCCACTACTAGGATAAAGGTCCTTAATTGCATCTGCTTTTTTTTAGGTAATTTTCTTGGATTATGTTTCTATATTTAATTAAATTATTGTGAAATACAAAGCTGTTCGTGACTGAGCTTCAGTCAATGTTCCAACACCTATTTTTCACTAGTGCACATTTCTTGCCACCAATGTTCCCAGTGTCCCTTCTACCGCCACTTCCCATCCTGCCTCTATGAGAAGCAGGCAGGCTCTCTGTCTCTCTGTCTCTTTGTCTCTCTCTCTCCCCCTTCTTTCTCCCCCCTCTCTCCCCTCTCTTTTTCCTCCTCCTTCCTTCCCCCTCCTTCCTACCTTCCCTCCCTCCCTTCCCATACCTAACAGCACTCAGGGGTTCTTGGCTCTAAGCTCAGAAATTACTTTTCCGGCCAGAGCAATAGCAAAGCAGTAGGGAGTTTGTCTTGCATACGGCTAACCCAGGATGGACCCAGGTTCAATCCCCAGCATCCCATATGGTCCCTCAGGAGAGATTTCTGAGTACATAACCAGGAGTAACTCGAGTTCTGCTGGGTGTGGCCAAAAAAAAAAAACAAAGCAAAAAAAAAGAAAAAAGAAAAAAAAAGAAGTACTCAAGGAACCATATAGGTAGGATATTGGGATCCAATCCCAGTAGGCCACGTGCAAGGCAAATGCCCTACTTGCTATCCTATCACTCCTGTCCTCCCTTCCTGCCATTTCTTTCTTTCTTTTTTTTTTTTTTTTTGGTTTTTGGGCCACACCCGGCGGTGCTCAGGGGTTACTCCTGGCTGTCTGCTCAGAAATAGCTCCTGGCAGGCACGGGGGACCATATGGGACACTGGGATTCAAACCAACCACCTTTGGTCTTGGGTCGTCTGCTTGCAAGGCAAACACCGCTGTGCTCTCTCCGGGCCCGCCATTTCTTTCTTTTTTTTTTTTTTTGGTTTCTGGGCCACACCTGGCGTTGCTCAGGGGTTACTCCTGGCTGTCTACTCAGAAATAGCTCCTGGCAGGCACGGGGGACCATATGGGACACCCGGATTCGAACCAACCACCTTTGGTCCTGGATCAGTTGCTTGCAAGGCAAACGCCGCTGTGCTATCTCTCCGGGCCCCACCATTTATTTCTTAATGTAATACTTTGTAGTTTTCTTTGTATAGGTATTTCACATCTTTAGTTGAGTTGATTTCAAAGTACTTAATTTTCTGAAGCACAATTATTTTGTTTTGGTTTGGTTTTGGTTTTTGAGTCACACCTTGCGGCACTCTGGGGTTACTCCTGGCTCTGTGCTCAGAAATTGCTCCTGGCAGGCTCTGGGGACCATAAAGGATGCCAGGAATTGAACCCTGGTCCATCCTAGGTTGGCCTCGTGTAAGGCAAACACCCTACCACTGTGCTATCGCTTCAGCCCATGGGATTTTATTATTTTTGTTATTGGGTTTTTTTTTTTGTTTGTTTATTTTGTTTTTGGGTCACACTTGGCAGTGCTCAGAGGTTACTCCTGGCTCTGAACTCAGAAATCACTCCTAGCAAGCACACATGGGATACCGGGATTCAAGCCACCATCCATCCAGGATCAGCTGTGTGCAAGGCAAACACCCTACCACTGTGCTATATCTCTGGCCTGGGATTTTATTTTATTTATTTATTTATTTATTTATTTATTTATTTATTTTTGGTTTTTGGGCCACACCCGGTAACGCTCAGGGGTTACTCCTGGATATGTGCTCAGAAGTTGCTCCTGGCTTGGGGGACCATATGGGACACCGGGGGATCGAACCACGGTCCGTCCAAGGCTAGCGCAGGCAAAGCAGGCACCTTACCTTTAGCGCCACCGCCCGGCCCCCTATTTATTTATTTTTTATTTATTTTTTTGGGGGGAGGGGTTTGGGCCACATCCAGCGTTGCTCAGGGGTTACTCCTGGCTGTCTGCTCAGAAATAACTCCTGGCAGGCCCAGGGGACCATATGGGACACTGGGATTTGAACCAACCACCTTAGGTCCTGGATCGGCTGCTTGCAAGGCAAACGCCGCTGTGCTATCTCTCCGGGCCCTTTATTTTGTAATACCTTTTTCATTATTTTTATATAGGAAAACCATGACTGTTGCCTATCCTACAATACAAATCTATTGTTTCTAGAAACTTTTTTTTTTTTTGCCTTTAGGGCCACACCGATGCTGCTCAGGGGTTACTCCTGGCTATGTGCTCAGAAATCACTCCTGGCTTGGGGGACCATATGGGATGCTAACTGAGATCTGTCCTAGATTAGTGTCTGCCAGGCAAATGCCCTACTGCTTGCGCCTCTGCTCCCGCCCCATGTTTCTAGAAACTTTTTTTTTTTTTTTTTTTTGGTTTTTGGGTCACACCTCGCAGCGCTCAGGGGTTACTCCTGGCTCTATGCTCAGAAATCACTCATGACAGGCATGGGGGACCATATTGGATGCCGGGATTCAAACCACTGACCTTCTGCATGCAGAAGCATGCATGACCTTACCTCCATGCTATCTCTCCGGCCACTCTAGAAACATTTTTATAGTCTTTAGGATTTTCTAAATATAACTTCAGGGGACCAGAGCAGTGGCGCAAGCCTTACGGCGTCCACCTCGGGTGCACTAGCCTAGGACGGACTGCGGTGTCCCATATGGTCTCAAGCCAGAATCGATTTCTTAGCATATAGCCAGGAATAATCCCTGAGCCGAGAAACAAACAAATAAATAAATATAACTTCAGGTTATCCATAAATAGTGAAAACTTGATATGTTAAGTCATCCTTGTATGTTCGGGCTGAATCCTTTTTGGTCATGTTCACATCTGATTTTTGTCTTAACTGAAATACTTTTGTGTGTGTGTGTGTGTGTGTGTGTGTGTGTGTGTGTGTGTTTGAATCACACCCAGCAACACCTGGCTCTACACTCAGAAATCGCTCCTGGCAGGCTCAGGGGACCATATGGGATGCCAGGATTTAAACCACCATCCTTCTGCATGCAAGGCAAACATCCTGCCTCCATGTTATCTCTCTGGCCCCTAGCTGAAATACTTTTAAATAAGGAAAATGGGTCCAGAACCTGTAACCATAGATTCTGTGCTAGCACAACCTATTCTTTTTTTTTTTTTTTTTTTTTTTGGTTTTTTTGGGCCACACCCTGTGACGCTCAGGGGTTACTCCTGGCTATGAGCTCAGAAGTTGCTCCTGGCTTCTTGGGGGACCATATGGGACGCCGGGGGATCGAACCGCGGTCCATCCTAGGCTAGCGCAGGCAAGGCAGGCACCTTACCTCCAGCGCCACCGCCCGGCCCCTGCACAACCTATTCTTAACAAAAGCTTCATGACTTCTCCCACCCAGCAATTCTGGAGTAATGATTGGAGGCTCCAATATCTGGAGGAGAAACAAGAGGCCTATAAGGTTAGAGAGCACCAGTCCAGGTTCTGCAGCTAGCACCAGGCTTTGCTGGAGCCTGAATTCAGCCATCATAAATCAGAGTCTCCTTTTAACCACTGGGCCACCATGGCCAAAATCTCACCAGTTTTACCCAGAGGCTAGATGAAATTAGGCTTCTTAGCAGACAGAGTACTTAAGACATGTCCATTTCTTTAGACATGGGAAGGAAGTTGAAAGCAGTCTTGGCTGGTTTCTTGCATTTACATAGAAGTAGACTTCTATATGCTGTGTGCGCCCTTGTAGAAATTCACTGTTATCCGGCAGATTACCACACTAAGCTGAAAGTCTGCCTGTCGCTCAGCTCCTGCAAGGCTGCAGAGGCCCAACTTGCCAGGGCTACAGGGCTGCAAGTGCAGGGGCCTGAGGCTGCCAGGACCCAGGCTGCAAAACCAGTGGGTAGGGCTCACTGCCTGGTGGGGCCAAGAACCCACCCAGGGATGCCAACATGTAGCAACCGCCCACAGGAGACTAAGAGAGAAAAGAGAGAAAGCGAAACCTAGTTTCTATCTTTTATTTCCCCAGGAAGCTAAGGCTGCCCCTGCTGCCTGGTTTCTGAGAGAGGGAGAGATGGATGGAATTTTACCAGCAGAGGTGGGGGGTGGGGTGGGGCTGGGAGGCCCGGGTTTAAGAAAGAAAAGTAGATCAAACAAAACCACATAACTTGATTTATCTAGCTCCGCCTCTTAAATAGAGGGGGAAACAAGGGAGGGTACCAGGACCAAACAGATATATGACCACTAATAGTAAGCTAGACAAAGAGGGGTCCACCTACTCTAGCAGCCAGGGAGGTGATGGTGAGGTATATGGGATGCTTTGTCTATGGCCCCCTGCAGAACAACAGAATTCTCTGGTCACTATCCTGGGCACCCCCCTTTATACCCAGCATGATGGGGTGTGTACAGGTTCAATTGTCATTATAGTGGGGGTATCCAAGAGGCATGTCCAAGTCCAGTGTCATTACATAAACACCCCTTATGTGCTTATCTACAGCAGAGTCCTCTGCATTAGCATCAAGATATGAAGCTGGAGATGGGGGGGGTCTTCCTGACTGGGTGTAGCCCTTGGTGCCCTGAAAATTGGCCCCTCTGTCACAGGTTCCCAATGGCTCATGCCACCTCTAAGTCCCCTACCTCCCACCAGGCCTGAGGTTCCCCAACGCTCACCCACACTGGTTTATTTCTCAGAGTCTCTCCCCTGGGATCCCAATAGGTTCTCTAGAGCTCACCCCCAGACCCACCCTGTGCCTTCCAGGACCGGACTTGTGAACTCATGGAGGACACAGAGTCTGGGCGGATGGTCAAGAAGATGAAGAAGCGCATCTGCCTGGTCCTTGACTGCCTGTGTGCCCACGACTTCAGTGATAAGACGGCAGATCTGATGAACCTGCAGCACTATGTCATCAAGGAGAAGCGGCTCAGTGAGCGGGAGACAGTGGTCATCTTCTACGATGTGGTGCGCGTGGTGGAGGCCCTGCACCAGGTGAGCTGAGCTGTCCACTGCCCACCCTGGGATGACTCACAACCTAGGAGGTTGAGCTGGTCTCCAGGGAGGGAGGCAGTGGCCATGGGAAAGCCATCAGACTGCATCTGAGCTCTTGAGCTTTTCCTTGGGTTGGGGTCCAAGTCAGGACAGCTTGTGCCCATGCCTTGCTGCTGTGTTCAGGTCAGAGGTTCTGGATCCCAGAGGCGTGAAGACTTCCTCTTGATCCTGGCCCCTAATTGATGGTGTCTGATGAGCAAAAGGAGAGTGGGCAGCTGGCACTGCCTGTCCTACCTGTCCTCTGCTCCTGCTCTGGGTCCTGAGGTATAAGAATGGGCCCCATCTGTTAGGGGCTCACAGCACAACACTAGGGATAGACAGGGCCCCTTTCCTGCACTCCTGATGTCCAGCGCCTTAGACAGGTCAGCTCTGCCTCTGTGTTCACCCTCACAGTTCCAATGAGACGTTCTTTGTTTTCCAGAAAAATATTGTACACCGCGACCTAAAGCTCGGGAACATGGTGCTCAATAAGAGGTGGGTCTGGTTTCTCTCATGCACACTTTCACACAGCCAGCTCCTCCTGAACCCTGACAGACAGGGAACAGGGAGGTACCTGTTTCTGCTGTTGCTGCCTAGGGCCTGAGCACTTGCTCGAGTGGAGTGTTGATGACCACAGGGCTGGGACCATGGGAGGGTGTCACTATGGCCCATCATCTGGTATCTGAAAGGACTCTGGTGAATATAAATATGTCCAGGGCAAAAAAAAAAAAAAAAAAGTCCAGGGATAAGCAGCCACACAAGGGCATGTGAGGCCATGTCCAGTGTGGGTTCAAGGGGAGTCAGCTGGTCTGCTAGGCAGGACTGAGCTAGAGAGGACTCAGCTTGCACCTTCTTGCAGCTCAGGCAGCTTTCAGGCCAGGACACAGGTCAGGGCCACACCTCCAGGCCCAGAGAGTGAAGAAGCTGACTTGTCTTTGGGGGTCTGGCAATTCTGGCCTCAAAGGGAAACCCCGCAAGGCATTGCCTTAGCCTCTTATCACAGGCCGGAAAGGGCTGTAGGTTCATGAGTGCCCAGAATGGACAGGAAGGGCCTGCTCAGCGCCATCCTTCCTGCCTTGCCCTGTTACCCGTGAGCTGTTCCCATCCTGTGTGGAACGCTGTAATGGTGACAGCTCATCTCAGAACAGACACAGCTGGGGGTGGCAGGTGACTTGAAAAGAAGCTGCTCATGGGACAGAGAGGATTCCTGGACCACTATACTCACTCAAGATGTCACAGGGTCACTGCTGCCCCTCCATGCCAGTGCCCAACTCCAAACCCATAGCGAGTGCCCTGGTCCTCAGAAAAGAGCAGCAATGAGCTGATGCCCAATTCTCAGGATCAGGACAGCAGCTTTTCTCAGTTCCGGGAAGCTGAGGAAAGATTTGCAGGTCAGAGGTAAAGCAGATGAGACCTGTGCCCATTGCACTCCACAAAGAGGAAGGAACCCATGGTCCAGGGCTGTCTGGGCTAAGGGAGCTTGTTCTAGTCCTTTATTCTAGTAAGCCCCTCTCCTAGCTCCTGGGTCCCCCCTCAAAGTGGGAATTTAGAGATTGCTAAGGGGCCTGTCATGTGAACCCTCGTGACAAAACCAGAACTGGAAAGAGACCCTCGTGTGGTAAGCAACCGAGGGGCCTACTACTGCCTATAAGGAGGGCAAGAGAAAAGATCCCACAGGCTGGCCTTGACGACAGTCGAGCTAGTTACCCAACTCAGCATTGAGACTGCCTGGTTCTACTCAGGCACGCACACGCAAACATGAGCGAACACACACACACACACACACACACACACACACACACACACTTACTTACACTTGTTGCTACGGGAACAGGCCCTCAGACTTCTTCTCTCTAACTCCACGGGCATTGACCTCAGGTCCTATACAGGGTTGGCTTCTGCTGCTCTTCTCCATCTGCTTGCAAGTGGGGAGTGGAATCCAAAGGTCGCACCTCTCCCGGAGGTCTGGGGAGGCCTAGATTTGAGGGAGACTGTGTTTCCCAGGTTGCAGATATGTGTGCTTAATTGTGTCCATGTTGTAGTTTGGGTTTTGTGTTTGCATGTGTACTTGTGTGTACATGGTGACTGTGTGTATATGTGGTGATTGTGTACTCATAAGAATGTGTGTGTGAGGGGCCGGGCGGTGGCGCTGGAGGTAAGGTGCCTGCCTTGCCTGCGCTAGCCTAGGACGGACCGGACCGCGGTTCGATCCCCCGGTGTCCCATATGGTCCCCCAAGAAGCCAGGAGCAATTTCTGAGCGCATAGCCAGGAGTGACCCCTGAGCGTCACAGGGTGTGGCCCAAAAACCAAAAAAAAAAAAAAAAGAATGTGTGTGTGGGGGCCGGGCGGTGGCGCTAAAGGTAAGGTGCCTGCCTTGCCTGCGCTAGCCTTAGACGGACCGCGGTTCGATCCCCCGGTGTCCCATATGGTCCCCCAAGCCAGGAGCAACTTCTGAGCACATAGCCAGGAGTAACCCCTGAGCGTCACCGGGTGTGGCCCAAAAACCAAAAAAAAAAAAAAAAAAAGTGTGTGTGTTTGTGTGTGTGTGTGTGCGTGAAAGAGATAGAGTAAAGGAGAGAGACAGACAGACAGACAGACAGACAGAGACAGAGAGACAGAGAGGAGAGAGAGCTTATGTGTGCACCAGTATTCTCAGGCCTCAGTACCCCCTTCACATGCCATGTCTAGGCTATGCGTCCTTCATTCTGGCTCTCACCTTTGAGGACAAACAGGTTTTCATTGCCTGTTTCTTCAGGCTGCTCCTGATGAGGACATAGGATGTGATGCAGGCACCCACTCTGGTGGCCCTAAGCCTGTTCCTAGCCTCTTTCCCAATGTCCACTTGGGGGGTCCAGCAGCAGCTTCCCAGGGGAGAGGGATAAGGAGAGACCCTGGGATAGGTCCCTGCTATGGATATCAGCCTGGCTTGATGTCTGAAATCCCCTTCTGGGGTTGAGGTTTGCTGTGGCTTCTCTCTTCCTTCTCTCTCTGTAGTAAGTTGCACACCAAGTTCCTAGAAAAAGAGAAAAAACATTGCAGTATCCCAGAGGCCATAGCTGACGCGTGACTCACCCCACGGGCCTGTTGACACACAGCTTTCCCCTCCAGCCCTCACCCCTCCTAAAGGCACCAGGCCAGGGTCTGGGACCCTGGAGATCTGGGATCTAATTCAGCAAAGGAGCTGGGGGATGGCAGGACAGGAGTGTGGCCCAGCTTTGGGGATCTGGAGATTCTAAGCACTTGACCGTGAGGTTTCCTGTGGAAGGCTCCAGCCCTTTCAAATAGCAGAGGATTGAGCTTTGCTGCTGGTTACCCCTGAAGCTCACCCACCTGACCTGCCTTATTTTTTGAACCCAGGGCTGCCTGGTCCCAGAGCTCAATGCAGTGACACAGGTGCTTTCATTGTGTGTTTCTCAGCTGCCACCTCAGATGAAAGAGCCCATCTCTTTCATGGGCACTCCCCTTAGTTCTGTGGACGTGCCTTGGAAGAGGCGGCAGACACCAGGCACCAGACTAAGTGCTTCCCTTGGATTATCTGATTTTGTTAAATCCTAGTACAGTCCTGGGGGAGTCAGATGAGGAGATTGAGGTTTAGCAAGAGAGATAAAATAGCCTGCCTGTGACCACACGTCCAGGGACTGGCCAGCAAGAACCAGACCAGGAATTTCCCTCAGCCCATCCGAGTCTGTGTGGGGCCCCTTGCCTGGGAGCCTGCGTGTGGGATGTTTCCCTCTGTCATGGCCAGCTGTGTTGCGGAGAGAAAGCCAGTGCTTCTGCTCTGTGGGGACTTCTGGCCCAGGGGCCTGACCTCTCCCACGATCAGGCAGTGACCTGGGAGGTTCAGCGCCAAGTAGAGTAGATGCTTCCCAGCACTCGGGAGCCTAGGCAGAGACCCTTTGCTACTCCTTTGAGCTCTGGCCACCTCATGGCCACTGGCTCAGTTTTTGTGGCATCCAAAGGGTGGGCCAGCATGGTGAGCCAGAGTCAACGTTTCCCATTGGAATGCAGAGGACAGGCCGGCCTTTGTTTGGCTCTGGGCAGAGTCTGCCAGCAGAATTCCTCCAGCCAGCTCAAAGGCTCTCAGAGAGACTTCAGGGACCAGCTTATGAGGAACACAGTCCTCAGCCCTAGATATGGGCTGGACCCTGGGCACCGTCTCCCTGCGTTCTCCGGGCTCTCCTCTGGGGTTGGCTTGGGAGAAGTCCAGCAGGACTCCAGCCCCCAAGGTGAGGGTGTTCAGTCCTTCATTCCCTGTGTGAGCTGAGACGGAGTCTAAGCCCTTCTAATAAGCAGCGTTATGATGGCACTGATAGAGGCTCCAGTTTCTAGGCTGGGGCAAAGGCTCGAGTGTGAGGGGTCTGCATTGATGGAGCTGAACCGCAGGTCTGGGACACATGGGCATCCAGCAGGTGTCTACCCCAAGGAGGTGGCTTTGGCACCTCAAACTCTTACTGACTAGGTGATCTCCTTTGTCTGCATGGCCTCGTGAGGCATGTCCCCTCGCAGGTCACTGTTGATGGGAGAAGTGGCATCCATCACACCTCCAAACTCTTCTTTTTTTTTTTTTTTTTTTTTTGGTTTTTGGGCCACACCTGGCGGTGCTCAGGGGTTACTCCTGGCTGCCTGCTCAGAAATAGCTCCTGGCAGGCACGGGGGACCATATGGGACACCAGGATTGGAACCAATCACCTTTGGTTCTGGATTGGCTGCTTGCAAGGCAAACGCCGCTGTGCTATCTCTCCAGGCCCCACACCTCCAAACTCTAAACATAGCCCTTTGCCCCGTGATGCTAATGACCAAAGAGGGGGGTATCGTACCTAAGAGGTTCCCCAAGGCCCTTCTATGTTCCTCTCATATCCAGAAGGGAACTGTGTGCTTGGGTCTCCCTACTGGGTCTTCTGAGAGCTGGTTGGTTCCAAGCCCTATGGCTCTGCCAGGGTAGGACTAGGGAGCACCTGAAACACTCGCCTGGTCAAGGGGACTCAGCTCCCAGCAAGTGACACCAGGTCGACTGGCCCTTGTTGGTACCCCCAAACATCCCAGGAAAGGCATTGAGGACAGGGAATGTGATTCTAGGGGCTTGTATATGGCACCCCTGGGTGCAGACACCCAGTTGCTTACTCAAACTCCTGCCCCCAGGACTCATCGGATAACCATCACCAACTTCTGCCTTGGGAAGCACCTGGTGAGCGAGGGGGACCTGCTGAAGGACCAGAGGGGGAGCCCTGCCTACATCAGCCCTGATGTGCTTAGTGGTAGGTCTACACTCTGGGCTCTGTACTTGCCTTAGGCCAAGAAGGTCTGCCCCTCTGGAAGCATCTGGGGTCCCCCCTGAGGTACTACTGAAAGGAAGATGATGCTGCTGTGAGCGCCACTGGAATGGGCCCAGGGGACAGCAGCAGGTAGAGCATGGCCCTACAGGACTGCAGCAATGGCAGAGCTGCTGCTGCTGCCCAGTGGCCATGCTGCAGGGGTGGGAGCGAGCTTAGGGCAGGGCAGCTTTGGTGGAAACTTGCAGAGGCCCTTCCACTGCACCTTGAAGTCAGCTACCTGGGCCTCTCTGTGCCAGAGAAGGGAAAGCAGCTATGTGGGAGACAGGCCTGGTGATCACAAGTACACCTCTGCTTCACCTCCAGAACATACCTCCCACCCCCATGGTGCCCTCACCCATCTCACCTCCAGAACCTGATGTCCTCCCTTGAGTGTCTCCCTGGGATTAGTTTATTCCTTGGAAAGGAGAGGGGAACCCCTACTCCCCAGTAGTGGATTCTGGGGGAATCTTGAGGGGGTTCACCTCAATACTCTTGCCCAATGCCACACTGTTATCCACAACCAGTGGGAGGTGGCAACACTGAGAAGGGGCCCTCTCAGGGCTTTGTGCAACAAGGAAGAAGCAGGTAGGGATTTGTTCAAGGTACCACTGCCAGGAGGAGCAGGAGTGTACTGGGGAAGACCTGCAAGGCCAGGGGATCCCCTCCCTGTCCTGCTGACCTGAGTACTCTCAGGACCCAAGCGGACCTGACCAGAGCTGGGGAGGCTGGCAGGACAGTGGCCAGAGGTATGGTTGGGGAGTCACGAGGTGGGGGAATCCTGGCATCGCTGAGTGCATGTCCTGCGCCCACAGGCCGGCCATACCGGGGCAAGCCGAGTGACATGTGGGCCCTGGGCGTGGTGCTCTTCACCATGCTGTACGGCCAGTTCCCCTTCTACGACAGCATCCCGCAGGAGCTCTTCCGCAAGATCAAGGCGGCCGAGTATACCATTCCTGAGTAAGTCCTGCCTGCGGGCCACAGGGGGGAGCACCCCACCTGCTCACTTTTCTGCCTCCCACTGAACCCTCTCTTCTGCCTGCCAGGGACGGGCGCGTTTCTGAGAACACCGTGTGTCTCATCCGCAAACTGCTAGTCCTCGACCCCCAGCAGCGCCTTGCTGCTGCTGATGTCCTAGAGGCCCTCAGTGCCATTATCGCCTCTTGGTGAGTTAGTGGGTGTGGGCCAGACCACTCAGGAGCACAGCCTACGGGAGCCTCTGTTCCCTCTAGGCAGGCAGAGTCCCAGGGTTTCTGGGAGGGTGGAAGTCAGGCTTGACTGTACAGCAGAGAATGCCAGCCTGAGGTGGGCCCGACATGAGTGAAGTGCCAAGAAGGCAGTGTCTGCCTCTAGGAGAGCTCAGAGAAGGGGGGCCCTCACATTAGGAAGGTGTGGAGGGTCAGCAGGATAGCATAGCAGTAGGGCATTTGCCTTGCACACGGCAGATCCAGGACTGACCTGATTCAATTCCTGGTGTCCCATATGGTTCCCCGATCCAGGAGCAATTTCTGAGTGCATAGCCAGGAGTAACCCCTGAGCATCACTGGGTATGGCCCAAAAACAAAAAAAAAAAAAAAGAGAGAGAAAAGAAGAAGCCTGGGAGCTGGGCTCCTGATGTCAGGGCAGGGGCACCTGGCCAGGAGTTGGGCTGACCAGAGTGGTGTGCCCCTGCAGGCAGTCCCTGTCGTCTCTGAGCGGGCCTCTACAAGTGGTGCCTGACATTGATGACCAGATGAGCGGTGCAGACAGCGGGCAGGAGGTAAGTGGTGGGAGCACCGCCAAGAACTGGTGGGCAGTATCTGCCCGGTCCTTCACATGTGCAGCCTTTCACACAGTCATGCTTCCCTGCCTCACTGATTCCCAGGCTTCTCTCCCAGACCACTTCCTGCTTCCCGATAGCTCACTTCCTCCTTCCAGCCCCTCTCAGGACTGGAGAAAGTGTTGGATCCTGCTGGGAGGGGGCCAGAGACCTGGGTGCCACATGGCCACAGTGGTGGGTGGTATGGTGGGTGGTATGAGGTGCCCCCTGAGGGCAGGGCTTGGCCCAGCCATGAAGGAAATGGAGATGAGCATCCAGAGGAGAGTCCAACACCCTTTCCTTGGGCTGAGCTGCTCACAGCCTGGCCTCTCTCTAGCACCCCTCTGCCCTTCCTCCCAGTCCTGCCTGGTTACAGCGTGTGTTTCGATGCTCAGTATGTAATAAGGAATCAGGTTCAGAGGGAACAAACTATTTCTAAGTCCCAGGTCTGAAGTGAAGGAGCTCAAAAAGCCTCCACCCCAAGTCTGAGCCCTGTCAGGGCTCACCATCTCCTGGTCACTTGGGGAGCAGAGAAAAGGGTCCTGTGGGGCTCAGCCCCTCTGGATACTTTATGTGCCTTAGGAAACTTTCTGGGGAATTCCTGCCCTGCTTCACTTTACACTGGGCATACTGAGGTGCCCATCAGAGCTCTACGGAGTCTGCCACTCCTGCCCGGCTGTGTTAGTAGGGGTCCAGGTTAGCAGCAGGGCTTTGGGCTCCCTGAACAGCACCCACAACCCTCTCCCCCCTCCACCTGCAGGCGAAAGTCACAGAGGAATGCTCCCAGTACGAGTTTGAGAACTACATGCGGCAGCAGCTGCTGCTGGCTGAAGAGAAAAGCTCAGTGCACGAGGCCCGGAGCTGGGTGCCCAAGCGGCAGTTCGGCAGTGTGCCTCCCGTGCGACGGCTAGGCCACGACGCGCAGCCCATGAACCCCCTGGATGCAGCCATCCTGGCACAGCGCTACCTGCGGAAATAGTGGCCTCGGGCAGGGACCCGAATACCCACACCCAGCTGGCTATGGGCAGTGGCCGAGCGCTCAGCGCCTCCGGCTGCATCCGGCCCCAGGCATGGACAGCCCAGGACACTTGGGTCAGCAGAGGTACCATGAAGCTACCTTTTGGAACGATTGCTTGATTGTTTTTTTGTTTTTTGTTTTTTTGTTTTTTAATCTGAGAAGCCTAGAAAACTAATCTGCTTTTAATCATGACGTTTTAATCTACCTCTGTCTCTAACCATGCTGTCTCTGGACTGCGGGAGAGGGGGTGGGAGGCCTCCCACCCACCCAACCCCCACCCACTCCGGCACGGCCCTTAACGGTGCCGCTGGCTGCCGGCTCCTGCATGGACAGACGCACGGACAGACGGACGCCCACCTGGGCTTGCCCAGACCCCTCCCACAGTCTGTTTTGGTCTCCAGGTCCCTTGGTCCACGCTTTGGAAACCTTCACCTCATCTTAAGTGGAATTCAAATATATTTATTTTTGTATTGAAACCAACTTCTTTCCCATCTCCAGGTGGCTCAGCCATGTCCACTCCCTGGCCCCAGCCTAGCTGGATGCAGGGAGCCCCAGATGGCCTCCCCTCAACCCCAGGCTCAGAGAAGCCCCTTCTTGCCGACCCCCCTCCTCCAGACACAGGCTCCTCCATCTCCTTGATGGGACCTTTCTCCATGCTTCTCTCCCTCTCAGAAATCTTGGGCTGTCAGGTACCCCCACCACCACCACACCCACTTTCCTGCACTCCCGCTGATAGTGCTGACCCCTTAGAATAGGTGTTTCTCCCCTCTGGACCCCTGCCAAGGATCATCGTGGACATGGGGATTCCAGGGAGACCTGGGGGCCATGCCTGGTTTGAGAACAGCCCTGCCGCCCTTTTGAGCCGAGATTTTGAAGTGGATGCCTGTCTTGCCAGATAGGCTGTTCTCACCAGGATCCCCCACTCTCCTGGGGCCACGCGCCCTGCCCCACATAGTCCCAGGCCCTCAAGCCCTTTTTGTCTAGCCTACTCCCCAGTGTGGAGGGCAGCAGGATCCCAGGACCATGCTTCTTAGGGTGTGAGCTGCCCACCCCCCCAAAAGCTGACTCACTGTGAGTGACTTGGGCAAGTTCCCAAACCTCCTTGTGCCTCAGTTTCCCCATCTGAAAAAAATGGGGCCACCTCTTGCCAGCAGTAGCAGGGCCGCCCATGCCCCTCCCCTTTTGTGCCCCATTCCAGCACATGGGCGTCTTGTGCCTCTGCCTCAGTGGGTCTGTGGGGAGCCTTCCAGCCTCCCGCCTATGGCACTTCTCACCCACCCTGGGCCCCCAGCTTGGCCCTCTTAGCCAGCCGGCTACTGAGAGCCAGGGGCCTCTGCTGGGGGCCAGGGCTGTCCTCTTTTCTATATTTATTTCGAAAAGGAGCAAGCTCGGGTTCCCAGCTTCAGACTGTCCTGGAGGCTCCTACCAGATTGAGCCCCAGTGCCCACAGCCTGCCCAGACCTGGGGGCCTGCTTGCCCCGGAGGGGTCACCGTCCTCCATCTCAAAGCAATACCCACCGGTCTGCAGAGCCCTGATGGACCATCCCTCCCAAGGTCAGCTCATGTTTCTGCAGAGCAAAGGAGAGGAGGTGGGGGCTGTCCCCAACCCTCACATCACACGCTGAGAGATAGATGTCCTATTGTAAAGAAAACAAAACGGAAAAAGTCACAAAAAGTTTGTATAAAGACATATTTTTGTACTACATGAGGACTCTTCCTGCATGTCAGCAATAAAATCTCCTGCTCTGGAGCCACTGGAGCCTGTACTGTTGCTGTTCTTGTGTTCTTGCGCCTCCCTCTGCATCCCCGCTACACCTGCACCCGTTTCATTTACAGTGCTGGACTCAGCCCCAGAAACTCCCAGGAACTCGGGAATTCCCTCCTGGCTGGCCCTGTGCCTGGCTGTCCATGGCAGGGGTGTCCATCATGTATGCATGCGAGCATTGATCCTCTCTCGCACTGAGGACTGTCCAAAACTGTCAGTGTGCCCACAGGGCCATGGCCAGGGCAGCTGAGGTAAGGAGAGACTAGGCTGGCCTCTTCCTGCTCCACCTCCTTCCCTCCCCTCTGCCGCCAGCCCAGAGGTTTCCTTCCTTCCTTCCTTCCTCTTTCCTTCCTCCCTTTGCCTAAATATAGACATAGACAGAGCCTTGGCAAAATGAGAGCAGAGGTAGGCGGAAAAGTGGGCCAGCCCCCCACAGCATACTGAAGAACCACTTCCATTCCAGAATCCATACACAGGCCACGGTCAGAGAAGGAACAAAGGTCTCAGCTGTGTTGTCCTTACAGCCAGGGGAGGTGACCCCCTGCGAATTCTTCCAAGGGAAGGCTTGGTCCCTAGTTCAGTCCTCCCCTCACAGAACCACAGCTCCACGGCAAACACACAGTCCTCTCCACATTTGAGCCAGCCATACCTTAGCTTCAGGCTGTCCAGGAAGTACCTGCAGAAGGCACCATAGTCCCAACCCTCCTGTTCTCTGCCAGCTGCTGCTCTGGCCACATCTCAGTGTGCAGCCTCAGGCCTTTCCCCCAACCTCCAGCTTCTTTTCTGTGTAGGGGAATCTAGAATCCCCACCCTGTTTCAGAACAGCACTCGCTATAACACCAGTGAGTC
This sequence comes from Suncus etruscus, assembly GCF_024139225.1. Taxonomy (NCBI): domain Eukaryota; kingdom Metazoa; phylum Chordata; class Mammalia; order Eulipotyphla; family Soricidae; genus Suncus; species Suncus etruscus. The sequence goes on from NC_064853.1 coordinate 41,098,553, forward strand.
TCACATGGGCTGAGACTTTGAGTCTCAGTAACTGGGGCGGAGCAGTATTTGCAGGCCCTCCAGAGCTCTTGTCTCATTCCTCTCAGTGCACATCAGACCCATGGCCTGTGTGCTAGGGGGTGAGGCTGGTGAGGTACTAAGTGCTGAAAGGATACAGACCTCCAGGTGTAACTGGGACAGACGCCAGAGGGCTCTTAGGAAACTGGATGCAAAGGAAGGAAGATGCAGAGAGGGTGTGGCTGGCAGACTGTGTCAGACCAGAGTTCAGTAAGTCATGAAGTTCCCAGGGGGTTTAGCCCTTTCCTATGTCCTCACCAGGGCAGACATCCGGAGTGGGAAAGGCATATCTCGACTGAACTGAGTGGGTGCTGAAACCAAGACAGCTTTAACTTCTCTGGGAGGGTGAGGGGAGGGACCACAGCCAGTAGTGCTCAGGGCTCACTCCTGGCTCTGCATTCAGGGATCACTCCTGGTGGCTTGGGGGACTATAAGAGGTGCTGGGAATCAAACCCAGGTCAGCTGCGTGCAAGGCAGGAGGCCTACCTGCTGTACGATGGCTCCAGCCCCAACTTTGACCTTTTGCCATCACTCTGTTCCCCCACCCCAAGCAATCCTGTGTACAAGCAGTTCCCTCTCAACTAGATGAGTGCATTGACACTTCTCCACCTTCATATAACCACCCCACCAGCCCCTTAACTCACACCTGCTTTCCCCATGCCCACTCCTCCTAATCAAGGTTTGGTTAGAGCAACCAAAGTGACTTGGGGGGGTGGGGTGGAGAGAGAGCACAGAGGTAAGGTGTTTGTCTTGCATGCAGGACAGTAGTTCGGATCCTGGCATCCCATATGGTTCCCCAAGCCTTCCAGGAGCGAAGAGCCTTGGCTCTGAGCGAAGAGCCAAGAGTAACCCCTGAGCGCTGCCGGGTGTGATCCGAAAACAAAAAAATAAAAAATAAATAAAAAGGTGACTTCAAGGCTGGATAGCACAGTGGTAGGATGTTTGCCTTGCATGCAGCCAACCCAGGACGGACCCCGGTTCAGTTCCTGGCATCCCATATGATCCCCGATCCTGGCAGGGGTGATTTCTGAGTGCAGAACCAAGAGTAACCTCTGGGTGCTGCCAGGTATGATCCAAGAAACAAACAAACGAAAAACCAAAGTGACTTTAAAGTCATGTTTCGAAGCTGAAGAGATAGTGCGGGAGTTAAGACACTTGCCTTGCATGTGGAAACCCTATTTTAGTCCGCATCATCTAGTTCTAGTAGTATCAGGGAGTGATCTCTGAGCACAGAGCCTGAAGTAAGTCCTGATCACTGCCAGGTGTGACCCAAGAAACAAAATTACTTTAAAAATAAAGCTTAAGAGGAGGGGAGGAAAAATATAAAGCTTTAATAAAGGTTCTTTATTGGGACAGGGAAGTATGTTTGGGGGTTACAGTGTTTTGCATGTAACTAACTCCAGTCTATCCTTAGTCCTTTGTATGATCCCCCACATATGAACACCACCAAGGTCAAATGGGAGCACTGTTGATTGTGGCCCAACAAATGAAAGTTTTATTTGGAGGCCATAGTTATATCCCAAACACTTCACCCAACCAAGCACTACTGGGATGCCACTATTAAAACATTATTAATTTGAAGAAGCCTGAGCGATAGCACAGCGGGTAGGACATTTTCTGCTTTGCACATGGCCAACCCAGGTTTGAGACCCGGCATCCCATATGGTCCCTGAGCCTGCCAGGAGTAACTTCTGAGCACAGAGCCTGGAGTAAGTAACTCCTGAGTGCTGCCGGGTGTGGCCCAAAAAACAAGACAAAACAATTATATTTTCAGGAGGTAGAAAAGTGTATTAGAAAGTAGAGGAGAGGGGCCGGAAAGATGGCATGGAGGCCTTGCATGGTGGTTCAAATCCCGGCATCCTATATGGTCCCCCGAGCCTGCCAGGAGCGATTTCTGAGCGTAGAGCCAGGAGTTACCACTGAACGTTGCCAGGTGTGACCCAAAAACCAAAAAAAAAAAAACTTTTTAAAATAATTTTATTTCAGAGAATTTGGAGGTGGGCGTACTCAGCAGTGCTCAAGATTTTCTCATCACTCTGTTCAGGAATTGCTCCTAGTGGAACAATTTATCCTGAGGTAGAACCTGGGTTGACTGCATGCAAAGCAAGCATACTACCAATCTTTTTTTTTTAGATCTATTTGGGCTCAGTGGTCAACTTCATGAATTGCATAGAAAGCACTGCATTTGATCCCCAGTAATAAATTAGTTTCCTTCCTTAAACCCTCCGGCTTCTGTCTCCTGCAGTGATGCCCAGAGGCATCTTGTCTAAAGGTCTACAGCTGTCACCCTTCCTCTCAGCCCTTGTTCACCCAACTCTGGTCTCTGGCTCTGTATGCCCAGCCAGCAGCAGCAGCTGTTCTTGTTTTCCACTTGTGTTTCCTGCCTTTCCCTTCAGTCACTGCAATGACCAAGGATCATACATACTCTGATTGTGGTGCTGCAGATGGCACATGGCTGTGTGACTGATCCCCAGTGCTTACTGCTTGGGAAGTGGGGTGGGGCTGGGAATCCAGCTCCTGGCCTTAGGTCTACAAGGCAGGTAGGTGATAGATCTATCACCACTCTAGCCCCAGCATTAGCTAATTATTCTGGAGCTATCTATGTGGTTTCCTTTGTCATTCCCTCTGTTCAAAATGGGGCCTCATGAGGCCGGAGTGATAGCACTGTAGGTAGGGCGTTTGCTTTGCATGCAGCAAACTCAGGTTCAATCCCTGGCATCCCATGTGGTCCTCCAAGCATGCCAGCAGTAATTTCTGAGTGTACAGACAGGAGTTAACCCTGAGGGGCTAGAGCAATAGCACAGTGGGTAGGGCATTTGCCTTGCATGCTGGATAACCTGGGTTATATCCCTAGCAACCCATATAGTCCTCTGAGCCTGCCAGGATCAATTTCTGAATAACCCCTGAGCACTGCCAGGTATGACCTCAAAACCACACACACACACACACACACACACACACACACACACACACACAAGTAACCCTGAACACTAATGGGTGTGGCCCCAAACCAAAACAAACCAAAACCAAAAGTCTCTTCCATGGGACTGAAGTGTTAGTAAGACATATGCCTTGAGGCCAGAGAGATAGTATGGAGATAGGGCATTTGCCTTGCATGCAGAAGGACGGTGGTTCGAATCCCGGCATCCCATATAGTCCCCCAAGCCTGCCAGGAGCGATTTCTGAGCATAGAGCCAGGAGTAAACTCTGAGCACTGCCAGAAAAACCAAAAAAAAATAAAAGGACACATGCCTTTTAAGTGGTCGACCTGGATTCAATCACCCATATGGTTTTCCAATCACTGGCAAAAGTAATTCCTAAATACAATGCCAGGAGCTACTCCTGAATATCCCCAAGTGTGGCCTAAAAACAAAAACAAGGCAAAATAAAAATGTCACCTATGGGCCAGAGAAGTAGCACAGTGGTAGAACATTTGCCTTGCACGCAGCCAATCCAGGACAGATGGCGGTTCGAATCCCAGCATCCCATATGGTCCCCTGAGCCTGCCAGGAGCGATTTCTGAGTGCTGAGCCAGAAATAATCTTGAGCGCTGGCCGGGTGTGAGCAAAAACAAAAGCAAAAAGTCACCTCCATAGAAAGGACTTCTCTAACAGTTTTATTGTCCTGCCTGTGTATGGACAATCAGGTATTATTCTCTTTTTTTTTTGGTTTTTGGGCCACACCCGGAGGTGCTCAGGGGTTACTCCTGGCTGTCTGCTCAGAAATAGCTCCTGGCAGGCACGGGGGTGGGGGGTGGGGTGGGGACCATATGGTCGTGGATCGGCTACTTGCTAGGCAAACACCACTGTGCTATCTCTCCAGCCCCCAGGCATTATTCTTTAAGGACTGATTATGTCTCCAGATTGAAATGCTACACTTCCAGGGGCCAGAGAGATAGCATAGCAGTGTTTGCCTTGCAAGCAGCCAATGCAGGACTTAAGGTGGTTGGTTCAAATCCCGGTGTCCCATATGGTCCCCCTTGCCTGCTAGGAGCTATTTCTGAGCACCAAACTGTTTCTCATCTATGTGGAATGGGAAGCTGGGGGTCTAGCCATAACCTGGGATCTAGCTGAAGGAGAGGCCAGTGACCCCACCAACCCCCACAAGGCAACAGCTTCTCTTTCATGCAGGGTCAAGAAGACATATTAAAGCGGGACCAGAGCTAAGAATGTAGGTCCATTTGATGTACAAACAGGCTTGTGCAATCCACCCGCCCCACCACACTGTTCTTGGACTGCAGCTGTCGCGGGAAGGTGGCAGGGACATGCCCACTTGTGTTCAGCACTTCCCAAGAGCCATGAACAGATGAGAGTACAGTGTTTCGTTGTGCTAGCAGCTGTCACCTTTCAGGCAACTGACCACAAAGGTATACTGTTATGCTTTTTTTTTTTTTTTCATAAAATTAAGCAAAAATAAGGGGCTGGAGAGATGGCATAGGGTTAGGGCATTTGCCTTGCATGCAGCTGAACTAGGAAGGACAGTGGTTCGTATCCCAGCATCCCATATGGTCCCCCTCACCCCCCGTGTCAGGAGCAACTTCTGAGCCCTACTGCTGTGCTTTCTCTCCAGTCCCTACCAAGAGTGATTTCTAGGGGCCAGAGCGGTGGCGCAAGCTGTAGGGCGTTTGCCTTGCAAGCGGCCAACCTGGGACCGGCGTTGGTTAGAATCCCGACATCCCATATGGTCCCCTGTGCCTGCCAGGAGCGATTTCTGAACACAGAGCCAGGAGTAACCCCTGAGCATTACCAGGTGTGGCCAACAACAACAACAACAAATCGCACTTGGCAGGCTCAGGGATCATATGGGATGTCAGGAACCTGGGTCCATTCAAGTCGGCCACTTGCAAGACAAACGCCCTGCTGCTGTGTTGTCACTCCAGCCCCAAATTAATCATAAATTTCATTTAAGAAACAAAACGAGGGGCCGGAGAGATAGCATGGAGGTAAGGCGTTTGCCTTTCGTAAGGCGTTTGCCTTTCATGCAGGAGGTCATCGGTTCGAATCCTGGTGTCCCATATGGTCCCCCATGCCTGCCAAGAGCAATTTCTGAGCCTGGAGCCAGGAATAACCCCTGAGCACGGCCGGGTGTGACCCAAAAAACACACACACACAAAAAAAAAAAAAGAAGAAGAAGAAGAAACAAAACGAGGGTCTGGAGAGATAGCATGGAGGTAAAGCATTTGCCTTGCATGCAGAAGGTTGGTGGTTCCATTCCCAGCATCCCATATGGTCCCCCGAGCCTGCCGGAGGCAATTTCTGAGCATAGAGCCAGGAGTAACCCTGGAGCACTGCCGGGAGTGACCCAAAAACTGAAAGGGAAAAAAAAAAAACTGGAGTGAGGAGTGATCCAAAGGCAGCTTTGAGTCTGGGGAGAGGCTTTGGCGTGGGGTGGGGCTCCTCAAACTCAGCCTCACCAATCTCTTCCCTAACTCTGTGGGACACCAGCAGTGGACCTTCCTGAGCATCCCTTCCATCCTGCAGGCTGACCAGGATGGTCTGAAGGTGGGGTGAAGAGTTAGCAGAGCACTTGCCATTTTCCACAAGGGCCCTCAATACCCATGACTCCATTCATGAGTGTCCATGACTCCATTCATTCATTAATACCCATGATTCTATTCATCAATACCCATGATTCCATTCATCAGTAGCCAAACTCCATTTATTTTACAAGCACTTCCCAGATTTTCCCACAGCTGTCCTGAGTGCCGAGAGAGCTGCTCAGAGGCCCTGAGTTTCCTTCTTCCTTCCCTCATTCAAGACTTAGGCAACCCCTGACATTTGGTGAAGATAGGCTGCTCTTGACCACTCGGGCAGTAAGCAGGGAAGTCAGATCTTGCACTGAGCTAGAAACAAGCCAGGTGGTATGGCTCCCCATCCCCACCCCCAGGTTCTGGATCTCAGGCATACCCCAACCTTAGAAATCTGTCCTCTAGGGGTTGGAGGGATGGTGCAAGCGGTAGGGCGTTTGCCTTGCACGTGCTAACCTAGGATTTGGTTTGATCCCCCAGCTCCCATATGGTCCCACAAGCCAGGAGTGATTTCTGAGTGCATAGCCAGGAGTAACCCCTGATTATCAGTGGGTGTGGCCCAAAAACCAAAAAAGGAAATCTGGTGACAAGTCTAATTGCACTGACAGCAGGAGGGCCGAGCTGGGGGTGTTAGGTAGTAGGAGTGAGATGGGCAGGCAAGAAACAGGTACATGACAGATCAAGCAGAAGGGTTGCTGGGGGCCCCGGAGTGATAGCAGTGGTATGGCATTGGCTTTGCACACCGCCTACTTGGGTTAGGCCTGAGATCAATCCCTGGCATCTTTTTTTTTGGGGGGGCCACACCCAGCGGTGCTCAGGGGTTACTCCTGGCTGTCTGCTCAGAAATAGCTCCTGGCAGGCACAGGGGACCATATGGGACACCGGGATTTGAACCAACCACCTTTGGTCCTGGATCTGCAAACACCGCTGTGCTATCTCTCCGGGCCCAATCCTTTGCATCTCATATGATCCCCTGAGCCTGCCAGGAGCGATTTCTGAGTACAGAGATAAGAGTAACTTCTGAATGACATGGGGTGTGGCCCCCAAAAAAAGAAGGGTTGGTGGGGCTGGGGTGCACATCCCACCAGGATGGTTTGTGTCCTATGCAGGGACCAGCAGCTCCTCCTCCCTGATAGCATGCTCCCCACTATGTTCCTCAGCAAAGGTTCCTTCTGCCCATCCACCCAAATACCCCTCATGCGCTCATCCAGACCTTTGCCAGCAGTAGCTTGCGCCAGAGGCCAGAGCTGTCAGGAAGCACCACAGAGGAACCCGGAATCTTAGTCAGATGGAGGAGGGGTGCCCAGACTTAGGGCACTTTGGGGGTTGCTCCCAAGGTCAGCCCCCTTCACCTCAGAACTATTTCAATCTGCCTCCCAGTCCATCCTTGAGGCGCTACCCTGGACCACTACCCATGCCAGGAGCCCACAATGACTGAGTGCCCAGGGCTCCAGGCTTGGGTGCTTGAGTCTCTCGCCCTGACGCTCCTGCTCCCAGGTGGGTGAGCTCACTTCTGGGCGTTCCCCAGCTTGACTCTCAAGGACTCTCAAAGACATTCCAGCCCAGCTGCCTGCAGTCACTTGCCTGTAGCTGTGCAAAAAAGCCTCTCCAATCCAGCTTTGACAAATGACCCTTGACACCCCACTCATATAAGCTTTCCTAGGGGGCAGTCAGGCCAATGAAACTTGTCTCTAACATGCCCACCAACATGCCTTCAGATCCTCAGACCCACTCAGGCTTGACCGTTGTTTGCCTGACATCTACTGCTATCACACTGTCCGGGCTATTTCTCCCACCCAGGATGTTTTCTTAGTGGAAACTTTTTTAGTGGAAACAGCACCCTCACTGCACACTCTAAAAGTGAGGCTCTACTGTGAACATGGTTCAGAGGTAGCATGTATGCCTGGTGTGCTTAAGGTCCTGGGTTCAATTCCCAGCTCCCCCTAAGGCGCAATGCAGGGCCCTGCCCCATCCCTCCCATCCCACCCCTGAGGCTTTGACCTAAGGACCCTCGTTCCTTCCTGGACTCCACATCCTCAGGATTCCCTTCTCACTTCAGATCCCCAACTGGAACATCCCTTGGTGTTCATCCCACCACCCTGTTTCTATTGTTCTCCACTGGAGATGACCTTCCCTGACAGTGCAGGTCAGTGGCAGCCTGGCTGTCAGTGCAGCCCTGGCTCTAGGAGGTACAACACAGGGCTCCTGACCAGGGATGGGTTCATGTGGGGACAGAGACACACAGATGCTAGGACACATGGACACACAGTCGGGGCGGCAGAATCTGCCCCTAGCCTCTCCCAACCCCCCAAGCTAGTCCTCATCTTCATCATCTACAGATCTGACCTCTGCTTGAACCCAGTCCTAGAACCAGGAGAGGATCCTCCAGCTTGGAGGGGGCTGGGGGTTTGAGGGGGTGTCAGGGGCCCACAAGCCTCAGGCAGCGCCTTCAGCTATGTCTGCAATTTCCTCTCCCCCCTTCTTTCCCTCCTCTCCCAGGCTTGGGCCAAGAAGGCCTCCCCCTCACCCCAGCCTCAGCACAGGAAGGGGGGCCCTGCAGGAGGGGCTGGCTGGAAGTCTGGGCAGGAAGAAGCCCTGGGCAGCCAGCAGAGATCACTAGACACTGTCCACACCAACCCTGGACCTAGGTGAATATATGTGAGTTGTGTGGGGAGTCAGTGAGGAAGGACGGGGCTCCAGGTCTGGTGTGGGAGCACAGAGACTTGCAGAGGCCCTGGGCTGGGTTCTGCAAGGCTGACCCGGCCTGGCAGTCAGCTGGAATCCAACATTCATTAACCCACAGTCTAGCACTGGCCAGCTGGACACGCCAAAGCTGGGGCAGGGGTGTGTGTGTGTGTGTGTGTGTGTGTGTGTGTGTGTGTGTGTGTGTGTGTGTGTGTGTGTGTGTGTGTGTGTGTGTGTGTGTGTGCGCGTGCGTGTCTTCCTGGGTGAGGGCATCCCTGGGAAGAGCAAGATACAGGATGTTTCATAAGTAGGTTCTTAAAATTGGGGACAGTGCAGTGGATTCTACTCCTAAACCTTTTGGTAAAGTCCTCCAACCACTTTCAGACTCAAGTTTACTCACCTAAGCTAAGTGGGGAAATGCTCCCCAGCGATGGTCTGGGGTGTTGGGGGGCTGAGAAAGACTAAGGCCTCGGGACACTGCGGCCCGGCCCGCACCATCCTCACTGTTATTGTCATCATCATCTGCGGGGCGGTCCCGGAGCTCGGCCTCCCCAGCGGTTTCCTGTGGGAGCGAGCGGGGCTCCGGGGCCCGGCTCCCCCTCCTCGCGGGCGCTCCCTCACCCCTTCCCGCGGCCCTTTCCCTCCGCCCCCGCCCCGCCCCGCCACGCCTCTTTCCTCCGAGGAAACTTTCCGCCCGCTGGTCCCGGCCCGAGTCCGGCCAGCGCTGCCGCGGCCTGGGAAACGAGCCGGCGGGCGGGCGGGCCCGGAACTGGACGCCAGGGCGGGCCGCGGGAATCGGGGTGCAGACGGCGGTGAGTGAGTGAAGCCCTCCGGGTGTGGGGTCCGGGTGGGCGGCGGTGGGTGTGCTCGCCTCGTCCGTCCTGGGTCCGGGACGCCCCAGCCGGCCTGGTCCCGGGCTCGGGGACTCCCACCGGGGCGGAGGCTGCATCGCCGTCCCCCCAGGAGCCGAGGGGCAGCGGGGGGCGCCGGGGTTAGGACCCCCGGTTCTCTCGCAGGCGTTGGGCACGCTGGATGGAACCCGGGCTCACTCTTGCAGGAGGCGCCGGCCCCAAGAAGCAAGCGGGGTCTGGTGGCCCGCGCCCGGCCGCAGGAGTGTCAGGGTCCCTCCTGCCCTGCCCGGCTCTGCTGGCCTCTCAAGGCTGCCGGGGGCGTCGCCCCCACCCCTGACAGCAGCATGGACGCCCCCCGAAGGGACATGGAGTTGCTGAGCAACAGCCTGGCGGCCTTCGCGCACATCCGCGGTGAGGGCTGAGGGCGGGCGTTCTTGGGGGGCCCTCCACTCCACCCCTTCCCCTCCGGCCTCGCCCCTGCCCCGTGCACGCCCCAGGTTTCGCCTCTGGCACATGGGAGCCCCCCCACCCCCCCGATCGTCCTCGCCCCGCCTCCAGGGACCCTCGGTGACCGCTGCCCTCTGCCTGCCCCGCAGCGAACCCCGAGAGCTTCGGCCTCTACTTCGTGCTGGGCGTCTGCTTCGGCCTGCTGCTCACCCTGTGCCTGCTGGTCATCAGCATCTCCTGCGCGCCCCGCCGGCGGCCCCGGGGACCCCCACCGCGCCGGGATCCCCGCAGCAGCACCCTGGAGCCCGACGACGACGAGGACGACGACGACGAGGAGGAGGAGGACACGGTGACGCGACTGGGCCCCGACGACACCCTGCGGGGCCCCGAGCTGTCCACCGAGCCCGACGGGCCCCTGGTCAACGTGTTCACGTCGGCGGAGGAGCTGGAACGCGCGCAGCGGCTGGAGGAGCGCGAGCGGATCCTGCGGGAGATCTGGCGCACCGGGCAGCCCGACCTGCTGGGCTCGGGCACCCTGGGCCGCATGCACTATTACTGACCGGCCACCCGCGGGCGCTGGACACGCACGAGCGAGCGAGCTCAGAACTAGCTGCCCATGGGCTTGGGGCCGCGCCCCTGCTCGAGGTGCTCAGGGGCCCCATCGCTCACTGCGGGCTTCCTGGTGCTATTGGGCATGTGGCCCAACTCCCTGGAATTGCACCTTTTCCCCTTGACAGCTGGAGCTGTGGGGAGGAGGGCAGGGACCCCACCTCACCTCATCCCATCCCGTGGAGGGAGAGTCGGACCATGAAGAGGTGGTGACCAATGAAAGCTCCGTACTCAGTGAATTCAGTCTCCCTGTGACTCTGTCCTGTCCCCAACTTTCTGTGGTGGTTCTGTCATACCAGGGTTCGCGTGTGTGTGTTTGTGGGGGGCTGTGACCCCTCAGCTTTGCTAGCCACTTCCTCCATCGCCTGCAGGAGCAGGGTCGTCTGGCACGCATTCTTGAGCTCCTTCCTTGCCAGCATTCCCCCCCCCCCCAGCACCTTCAACCCAGGTTCACCTGTGATTGCAAAACACACAGTCCTGGGCCCCTGACCTTGCCGAGAACCTGTGCGCCCTTGTTGCTGAGCCGATTGGGCGCAGGCGGCTGTGGCGGCGTGGGTGGCACCCCGGTGCCTTTCTGCGGGTCCCCAGCGATGACAGGGGGAGTGTCATCCTGATGGGCAAGTGGGAGCAGTTGGTTCAAAGCGGGTGTGAGCGCTGTGGGGATGTGGACCTGACGGCCGGAGACACCCTCCCCCACGCCACCCCCATCCGGTGGATAAAAATAGCCTCGCAGGCCTGGGGGACCGTAATGGGAGCCACATGTTGGCCAGATGTGCCCGGGAGAGACCGCCTGGAATGTGGGGGGCGGGGAGCACCGGTCCTGCCCGCCCCGCCCCAAGGAGGCAGACACAGCGCTACACCTCAGGACTTTACTTTCTTGCATTTCCAGAGGCATGGCCAGGGATGTGGGGGTCTGTGGGGGCCCTCCCGGCCCGCCTTCTATGTCTGTGCCTCAGTCTGCGTCTGTTTGCTGGTAGCCGTGGCGGTGGTGCTTGGGGCTGCTGGCTCCTGTGTCCTCAGTCCCAGCTGAACCTGGTTGGGAGGCGGGGGTCAGCTGGGCCACCGCCCCACCGGGGCTGGGCAGCACCTCACGCACCTCCAGACTCTGGCGTGACTCCTTCTCCCTCTTCAGTTCCTCCCAGAGGTCGCTCAGCTTCCTTCTGCGGGGGAGGAGACCAAAGGGAAGCTCTTAGACCCCCCCCCCACTTCCTGCCCCTGCCTTCCCGACTCCCCACTTACTCCAGCTGCTTCCCCATCAGCTCTAGCGAAGCCTTTAACGTCTTCACCTCCTCCGTGAGTTGCAGGATGCTGTTGTCATATTTGACATCTATGGAATTCGGGGCCGCGGGAGCATGGACCGTGGAGCTCTCTTGGAGGTGTGGAGTCAGCTTGACAGGATGGGCGTCATCACCTGAGGGGGTTGCCTCTTCTCTGGGGGACCCCTCTGGCACGAGGACCCTGGGGGACTGTGCCTTGATGGCCACCGGAAGCGTGGCTTCCTCCAAAGAGGGTTCATTGACAGGATGAGTGTCCTCACCTGAGGGGGTTGCCTCTTTGGGGGACCCCTCTTTCAGGGTAGTTTCCCCATTGGCAAGAAGATGCTCTGTGGTGGGAGGGGGCGGCCCCTCTGGTGTGAGGACCCCGGGGGACTGTGCCTTGGTGGCCACCGGAGGTTTGGCTTCCTCCAAAAAGGGCTCATTGACAGGATGGGTGTCATCACTTGAGGGGGTTGTCTCTTCTCTGGGGGACCTCTCTGGCATAAGGACCCTGGGGGACTGTGCCTTGATGGCCACCGGAAGCTTGGCTTCCTCCAAAGAGTGTTCACTGACAGGATGGGTGTCCTCACCTGAGGGTGTTGCCTCTTTGGGGGACCCCTCTTTCAGGGTAGTTTCCCCATTGGCAAGGAGATGCTCTATGGTGGGAGGGGGGCAAACCCTCTGGTGTGAGGACCCCAGGGGACTGTGCCTTGATGGCCACCAGAGGCATGGCTTCTTCCAAAGAGGGCTCACAGGCCTGAGGGTTGTCTGGGGAACTGGCCTCCTGCTCTGGAGAAACCCCCATCCCTGGGAAGGGGTCCCCAAGCTCAGGAAGGGCCAGATCTTCCGGTTCAGGGGTCTCCTCCACTGAGAAGGCCCTATCTGGGTAGGAAGTTTTGTCCTCCAGAGTTGGGGTCTCCTCTGGAGTGAGGGTTTTCTCTGGTGCCCGGCGCTGTCTTAGAGTGGGGCTTTTGTCTGACTGTCGGGTCCTCTTCAAGGTGCCAGGCTTGTCCAGTCGAGGGGTTTTAGTCTGAGCAGCTGCCTTTGCTTGGCTGCTCTGCTTTCCCTTCTGCAGGTGGAGGAGAGGGGTCAGTGAGGGGTCCCTGCATTGTCTACCCCCACCCCACCCTACTCACCTGACTGGTGGCAGTGCAAGACAGAGAACCCTGGGATTTAGATTTCTTCCTGCCAATGTGGCTCTGATCCCCGCTCAGCAAGCCACTGCTGGAGCCTAGGAAAGCAGAACCTTGGACTCAGCCCTCCTCCTTTGAGCCTCCCTTCTGGCCCCACTGAGATGAACTGGGGACTCACCACTGGGGTGTCTAGTGCTCTCCCCATCAGGCTTAGGTGTCCAGGACAACCTGTAACAGAGTCCATCAGGCTATGGGTACTAGGTCAGGTTCTGGGTGCAGGGGGATTTTCTTTGGCCCCAATCCCCTTAGCTCCTTACCTGTTTTTGTTGGGCCCCAAGGGAGAGGTAGCTGTCCCCATCCTTTTGGCTGCAGGGAGGATGGTTTTCAGCATCATCTTTTTTGGTTTTCTTGTTTTTACTTCCTTAGCAAGAGCTGGGAGGGGGAAGCGAGGTAGGGAGTTCATTCAGCCTGCCCCCAATGTGCCCAATGGACATGACCCTGTCCTGTGTGACTGTGTGGGATCAGGGAAGGGATGGAGGGGGACAGGGTCACACTAGGCTCTTACACAGAAGAGCATGTGCTTTCCAACCCACACATAGAGCTAAGAGTAGCCCTTGGGCACCACTGGGGTTGCCCCAGAATAAACCATAAAAAATAGACTTGTGCTTCACCCCCGAGCCACATCCTACCACCTGGCCTTAACCATGCTTCTATAAATGCTAGGCCTTGCTTTCCTCATTTGCCATATCTCCTGGACCAGGTAGGATCTTCCTGTACCCAATACACCCTTCCATGGGGCTAGAGGGAAAATAGGGTAAGCAAGGTGCTATCCTTGTATTTAGCTTACTTGGGTTAGATCCCTGGCACCATATATGATTTTGTTTCCTGAATCCCACAGGAGTGAGCACAGAGACAGGAGTAAGCCCTAAGTACCGCTGGCTGTCACCACCCCACCCCACAAATAAAAAAAGAAGCCCAACCCATCCTCTCTTGAATTACCTTGTTGCTCTATTGCATCTACTCCCTAAAAGATGTCTTAGGTTTTCATTGTCAACAGGCCAACAACCCTCGACCTTTAGTTCCTAGTCCCTTCCTTTTCTTCGAGCTTGGCTCATATTTGCCTGCCTTTCAATATATCCCCATGAAGAGTTGATGGCTATCCTATCTCCCATGTGAAGAGCTAATCCACTGACTGCTTCCTGTACCGTGCACTCATTTTCCAATGCTCTCTTTCGCTTGTTCACCCTTGCTCAGAGGTCAAAACCAGGAGCCACCCTTGATTCCCTCTGCTGAACCTCTAGACCTTAAGTCACATGTCCTGGATCTCAGTACCTGCCTCCTTCCAGATCTAAATACCACAGACTTTCCACCTATGGCCAACATACATGTGCATTCACTGCAGTCAAACTGCCAACATGTCTTCTTTCCATCTCCCTGCTACCAGGGCTGCAGACGAGGAGTGGTCAGAAATAACCATACTGATATGGGGACCCCCTAAGGGGACAGTGGAAGGTAGAGACATTCACAACCATGACACATGAATAGCTACTCTGACCTAATCTTTTTTTTTGGGGGGGCCATATCCGTTTGATGCTCAGGGGTTACTCCTGACTAAGCACTCAGAAATTGCCCCTGGCTTGGGGGGACCATATAGGACGCTGGGGGATCGAACCTCGGTCCTTCCTTGGCTAGCGCTTGCAAGGCAGACACCTTACCTCTAGCGCCACCTCACCGGCCCCTGACCTAATCTTATTTAAGATACCTACACATTGTCACACATACATCCCATAGCAAATCACAGTGGATAGGAGCATAAAGCAAGGAGTCGACATGAGGCTTTTCTACCTTCATGCTTCACCAGTGGTGTAACAACTTGGAGAGGTCATGACCTCTCTGCACCCCAACATCTGCAAACTATCATAAATATGGACATTCTGGGCCCGGAGAGATAGCACAGAGGTGTTTGCCTTGCAAGCAGCCGATCCAGGACCAAAGGTGGTTGGTTCGAATCCCGGTGTCCCATATGGTCCCCCGTGCCTGCCAGGAGCTATTTCTGAGCAGACAGCCAGGAGTAACTCCTGAGCAATGCTGGGTGTGGCCCCCCCCCAAAAAAATATGGACATTCTGTGGGTGGCCATCCATAGGATGCTGGGAAGAACATTAAGCAAGGACAAGGGCACCTCACTCTGTTGTACTTTACGCAAGGCCTGGGCAGATGTCATGTTCCTTGAAAATGGAAGGCCTGTGGCACTTCCACATCCAATACTTGGAGTCTGTCACAGTTGATGAAAGAACATACAAGCTATTTCAAACATACTGCTATTGCACACTTAACACACTATGGTTGAGTATAAATGGTTTTTCTATGCACTGAGAAATAAATACAACAACTTGATTTGACTTGTTTTGGATCAGGAATGAAATTCTTTGTTTGTTTGTTTTTGGGTCACATTGGGCAGGACTCAGGGATTAATACTGGCTCTGCACTCAGAAATCACTCCTGGCAGACATGGGGGACCATATGGGATGCTGGGAATCAAACCAGAGTACATTGGGAGTACTGCGGGGTTGGCCTCATACAAAGCAAATGCCCTACCGCTGTGCTATCGCTCTGGCCCCTGGAACCAAATTCTCCATATCTCCAAGTCATGCCAGTGAAGAAACCTCAAAAACATGTACTTTAAATGCCTCTTGTAATATAGCTGATTAAGTGGCTCTACAGAGCCCTCCTGAACAGCAATATCTCATTTGCGCTGCAATTCTCTTGTGTGTGTGTGTGTGTGTGTGTGTGTGTGTGTGTGTGTGTGTGTGTGTGTGAGAGAGAGAGAGAGAGAGAGAGAGAGAGAGAGAGAGAGAGAGAGAGAGAGAGAGAGAGTGTGTGTGTGTGTGTGTTAATTGAACCCAGGGACCGGAGCAGTGGCGCAAGTGGTAAAGGCGATTGCCTTGCACATGTTAACCTAGGACGGACCACGGTTTGATCCCCCAGCGTCCCATGTGGTCTCCCAAGCCAGAAGCAATTTCCAAGCGCATAACCAGGAGTTATCCCGGAGCATCACCGGGTGTGGCTCAAAAAGCAAAAAAAAAAAAAAAATTCTGAGCGATAGCACAGCAGTAGGGTGTTTGCCTTGAACATGCCAACACAGGACAGATCCCAGTTCAATTCCCGCATTCCATATTGTCCCCCAGACTGCCAAGAGTGATTTCTGAGCTCAGAGCCAGGAGTAATCCCTAAGCACCACTGCTGGGTGTGACTCAAAAACAAAGCAAAACAGGGGCCGGTGAGGTGGCGCTAGAGGCAAGGTGTCTGCCTTGCAAGCGCTAGCCAAGGAAGGACCTCGGTTCGATCTCCCAGTGTCCCATATGGTCCCCCCAAGCCAGGGGCAATTTCTGAGCACTTAGCCAGGAGTAACCCCTGAGCATCAAACGGGTGTGACAAAAAAAAAAAAAAAGAATCCAGAATCTTATATGCAAGGAATATACTCTACCACAAAGCTATATCTGCGGTACTTCTGGACTTAAAAACTGCATAAAGGAGCTGCAGAAATAGTACAGTGAATAAGCCACTTGCTTTGTATATGTCAACCAAGATTTAATCCCCAGCACCCCATATAGTCTCCCAAGTCCCTCCAGGAGTGATCCCTGAGCACAAAGCCAGAAGTAAGTTCTGAGCACTGGAAGTCATGGCCTAAAAACCAATAAAACAAAAATAAAAAAATAGGTTAACAGTCTGGTTTAACAGCTTCAGAACTAATCTCAGAAAAGATGTCAAGGGCCGGAGAGCTAGTAGTAAGGCATCTGCCTTGCAAGTGCTAACCTAGGACGAACTGTGGTTCGATCCCCTGGTGTCCCATATGGACCCCCAAGTCAGGAGCGATTTCTGAGTGCATAGCCTCTGAGTGTCACCTGGTATGCCCCCCCCCAAAAAAAAAGGAGATGTCAAGACAAGCCACTGTAACTCCTGGATATAATGCATTTCAGGTTGGAAAAATCTGGAAGCCCCTTGCAAAGCCCAGTCGCCATGTTTACACACCACAGGTACCACATGAATGGCTCAGTTTCACTATTTCACTACTAATCTCAGAAGAGAGGCCAAGCTGATAAAACTCCTGGGTATACAGGTATTCAGGCTGAAAATTCTGGGGCTTTCTTGGAGTGGGGCAGGCAGCCTCCCTCTCCACCCAGTATTGTTGGAAGCCCCAGCAGTCACACCCACTTCCCACAGCCTCCACCATATCAATGGCCCAGCTTCACAGCTACATGACTAATCTTGGAAGAGAAGCCAAGTCAATGAAACTCACAGGGCCGAAGAGATAGCACAGTGGTAAGGCGTTTGCCTTGCACGCAGCCAATCCAGAACGGACAGTAGATCAAATCCTGGTATTCCATATGGTCCCCCGAGCCTGCCAGGAGCGACTTCTGAGCACAGAGACAGGAGTAACCCCTGAGCACCGCTGGGTGTGACCCAAAAACGAAAGAAAGAAAGAAAGAAAGAAAGAAAGAAAGAAAGAAAGAAAGAAAGAAAGAAAGAAAGAAAGAAAGAAAGAAAGAAAGAAAGAAAGAAAGAAAGAAAGAAAGAAAGAAAGAAAGAAAGAAAAGAAAAGAAACTCAGAGTACACTGCTCTTTACTCTGGGCCTCCTTGAAGTGAGGGGGATCAAGTACTGTCTCAGTTCCATAGATCCTGGAGCCCCTGGAATGTGTGGCTACATACGCAACCATGTGACTCAAATTTCACAATACTGACAACCACAGGAGCACAATAAATTAGATGAGAAAGTAGTATAGATGCCTACTAAGCTCAATACACAAAAGAAATAACAGAAGACTCCACTAGCAACAAAAAGCTCTGTAAATCCTCAGACAATGGCTTTAATAATACCATTGTGAGACATAATAATTTTCACAATTATTTTTACTGAACTATTTTTTTGAACTTTTTTTTTTATTATTCTACTTAACATTTTGTTGGAAACAAAATAAAATAAATTACTTGTATATGCCAAAGGGACAGGGTTGGGGAGTGGGTGGAGGAAGGTCACATTGGTGGTGGGATTGGTTCCGGAATAATGAATGCCAGAATAACTGTATTATGAACAACCCCAATGTTTAAGTAAAGTTAAAAAAAGACTTGTTTGGGGCCAGTGTGATGGTAGGAGAGCAGGTTTGCCTTGCTGACCCAGGTTCGATCCTCGGAATCCCATATGGTCCCCCTGAGCCTGCCAGAAGTAATTTATGATTGCAGAACTAGGAGTAACCCCTGAGCACCACCAAGTGTGGCCCCAAAACAAAAACCAACCAACCAAACAAAAAAACCTCAACATTAATTAAAAAAATAAAAAAAAGGGGCCAGGAGAGATAGCACAGCGGTGTTTGCCTTGCAAGCAGCCGATCCAGGACCAAAGGTGGTTGGTTCGAATCCCGGTGTCCCATATGGTCCCCCGTGCCCGCCAGGAGCTATTTCTGAGCAGATAGCCAGGAGTAACCCCTGAGCACTGCTGGGTGTGGCCCCCCCCAAAAAAAAAAAAGATAAAAAAAAAAATAAAAAAGACCATGGGGCTGGAGCAATAGCACAGCGGTAGGGTATTTGCTTTGTACGCAGCTGATCAAGGACCGACCTCAGTTTGATTCCTGGCATCCCATATGGACCCCTAAGCCAGGAGCTATTTCTGAGCACATAGCCAGGAGTAACCCTGAGCATCACCGGGTGAGACCCAAAAACAAAAACAAACAAACAAACAAAAAAGACCAGAAAGATAGTGCTTGCCTTGCATATGACCCCAGTTATATCTCCTGTATCCTCTCCCATCCAGCACCACCAGGAGTCAGATGTAACCCCTGAGTACTACCAGGAGAGGTTCGAATCCCTTTTAGTTTAGTTCTTTTTTTTTTTTTTTTGGGGGGGGGTCCACATTGGCAGTGGCGCTCAGGGGTTACTCCTAGCTCTGCACTCATAAAGGCTTGGAAAACCATATTGGATGTTAGGAATCGAACCCAGGTCTGTCCCAGGTCAGCCACATGCAAGACAAACTCCTACCACTGTGCTATCTCTCCCTTTTTTAAAAAAATGAAATGGGATTGGAGAGGCAGTACAACAGTATAGCATAACCTTGCACTTGGCTGACTGGGTTCAATCCTTAGGAAATTTGCAGGAGTGATTCCTAAGCACAAAGCCAGGAGTAAATCCTGAGAACCATCAGGTGTGACCCAAATGCACTTCTCAAATGAAGAGATATAAAATTCCACAGAAACAATAGGAAAAAAGTGGGGGTTTTTTTGGTGGTTTTTTTTTTTTTTTTTTGGTTTTTGGGCCACACCTGGCGGTGCTCAGGGGTTACTCTGGGCTGTCTGCTCAGAAATAGCTCCTGGCAGGCACGGGGGACCATGTGGGACACTGGGATTCGAACCAACCACCTTTGGTCCTGGATCGGCTGCTTGCAAGGCAAATGCCACTGTGCTATCTCTCCGGGCCCCAAAAAAGTGGTTTTTTTAATATTTATTTATTTTTTTGTTTTGTTTTGAGAAGGAGGGTTTGGGGACCACACTCAGTAGTACTCAGTGCTTATTCCTGGCTCTGTGATCAGTGACTACCCTGGCCAGGCTAATGGGAACTTATGTGGTGCCAGAGATTGAACCTGGGTCAGCTACCTATAAGACAAACAATCCAGTCATTGTACTGTCTCTCCAGTTCCTTCTTAAGTTTTTTTTTTTTGGGGGGGATTTTGGGGCCACACCCGGTGACACTCAGATGTTACTCCTGGCTATGCGCTCAGAAATCGCTCCTGGCTTGGGGGGCCATATGGGACGCTGAGGATTAAACCAAGGTCTATCCTAGGCTAGCTAGCACGTGCAAGGCAGAAGCCTTACCACCTGCACCACCACTCTGGTCCTAGTCCCCTTCTTAAGTATTTTATTTATTCTTTTTTTTTTTTCTTCAATATTTGGAGTTACTCCCAGGAATGCTCAAGAGTACCCCTGGCTCTGCACTCAGGAATTACTCCCAGAGGTATTCTGGGAACATTAAGGAACACAGAAATCAAACCCAGACCAGCTGTGAGGAATGAAAATATCTTTTCTTTTTTCTTTCTTTCTTTTTTTTTTCTTTCTTTCTTTTTTTTTTTTGGTTTTTTGGGCCACACCCATTTTAATGCTCAGGGGTTACTCCTGGCTATACGCTCAGGAGTCGCTCCTGGCTTGGGGGGACCATATGGGACGCCGGGGGATCAAACTGCGGTCCATCCTACGCTAGCACTTGCAAGGCAGACACCTTACCTCCAGCGCCACCTTCCCAGCCCCAATATCTTAACTTTTGTTCTGTCTCTCCAGTCCCAGCTCTTCTTAAGTATTTTAATATATGAATGACTATCTGATTAAAAAAAAATTGGGGGGGGCTGAGAGAGATAACACAGTGGTCGGGCGCTTGCTTTGCAAGTGTCCGACCCAGGACCAAAGGTGGTTCAAATCCCGGCATCCATATGGTCCCCCGTGCCTGACAGGAGCAATTTCTGAGCAGAGAGCCAGGAGTAACCCCTAAATGCAGCATGGTGGGGCCCCAAAACCAAAAATTTTTTAAAAATTATTTTTTGCTTTTGGGGATTTTAATTGGGGGGGGGGTTAGTCTACAACTGGTGACACTCGAGTTACTCCTGGCTCTGCACTCATAAATCACTCCTGGCAGGCCCGGGACCATATGGGATGCCAGGAATCAAACATAGATCAGCTATGTGCAAGGCATTGAACCTAGGTCAGCTGCGTTCTAGGCAGCTATGCTACTGCTACAGCCCTGGGATTTAATTTTTGGTGTCAGAGATCAAATTCAAGCCCTAAAGTATGCAAGGCATGAGCTTTGTCACTAAACTACATCTCCAGCCTCTCTGGTGAGACTGAACAAAATAGATAAATAAGAAAAATAAGCCACATTAGACATTTAAAGAACACTACATACACAAGATACAGCTAGAATTTAAAAAAAAAAAAAGGACTGAAGAAATATGGGGAAGCCATGAGCCTTGCATGCAGCTGTCACAGGTTAGATCCTAGCCCACATATAGTCCAGAGCACTGCCAGGAGCAATCCCTGAGCACCACCAGCAACAAGTTCTTATCATACCTGCCTATGGTCTCCCAAAACCAAAATAAATAAGTCGAGGACCACAATTCAAAGGGTTGAGCACCAGCTTCAGAAGGTTTAGATTTATGCCAGCACCTCAGGGTTCCCCAAACACAGCCAAAAGTGACTCTCAAGTACTGAACTGGGAGTAATCCCTGAACACTACCATATGTAGCCCCAAACAAGAATCTACAAAAAGAAATAAAAAGAATATAAATTAGGGGTGCAGAGCTATGGCTCCGAGGTACAGTGCCTGTTTGGCAAGCCCGAGTCTGTGAGTGATCTATGATACCACCTCACATGCAATCCTGCACCACTGCCAATGGAATCTCCAGTGTGCTGCCACCAAGAATGTAAGTGAATACTACA
The DNA here is from genome assembly GCF_024139225.1 of Suncus etruscus. Classification (NCBI taxonomy): domain Eukaryota; kingdom Metazoa; phylum Chordata; class Mammalia; order Eulipotyphla; family Soricidae; genus Suncus; species Suncus etruscus. Next base: position 41,119,591 of record NC_064853.1, read on the forward strand.
ACTAAATGCATGGCTCTGGGGTGGAGAGAGAATACAGCGGTTAGATTGTGACATGTGCCCAACTTTGGGTCAATTTCCAGTAACAGACGGGCTTCTGAACACCATTGGGATGGCTGCAGGATCCGAGCAGCATGGACACTCAGGTCAGAGCAGTAAGGATTTTCAGGAAGAGTCCCCACCCCTGACTACTGCTGAGAAGCCCCAACCCCCCATCCCTCAAAAAAAGGGGGGAAGGGGCCAGAGAGACAGCATGAATGTAGGGTGTTTGCCTTGCATGCAGAAGGTTGGTGGTTCGAATCCCGGCATCCCATGTGGTCCCTCAAGCCTGCCAGGAGCAATTTCTGAGCATAGAGCCAGGAGTAACCCCTGAGAGCTGCTGGGTGTGACCCAAAAACCAAAAAAAAAAAAAAAAAGGCGGGGGGGGGGGGGAATGAAAGCCAATAGAATATATACCTGGCACATGATGAATCCCCAGCAGCAAATAGCCCCTGAGCACTGCTGGATGTGGTCCCACTGGGCCAGGGGTCCTCAAACTTTTTAAACAGGGGGCCAGTTCACTGTCCCTCAGACCATAGGAGGGTCTGACTACAGTAAAAACAAAACTTATGAACGAATTCTTTTTTTTTGTTTGTTTTTGTTTTTGGGCCACACCCGGCATTGCTCAGGGGTCACTTCTGGCTGTCTGCTCAGAAATAGCTCCTGGCAGGGACCATATGGGACACTGGGATTCGAACCAACCACCTTTGGTCCTGGATTGGCTGCTTGCAAGGCAAACGCCACTGTGCTATCTCTCCGAGTCCTTGAACGAATTCTTATGCACACTGCATATATCTTATTTTGCAATGAAGAAACAAAACAGATACAAATACAATATGTGGCCCTCGAGCCATAGTTTGAGGACCACTGCCTGGACTCACAGCCCTTGTATCCATGAGTGCTGAGAGCCAGCCTGGCAGCTCTGTGCTCTATGATCCCTCCTTCTTCTGGTCACATAGTGGAAAGGTGTGTGACACAGAAGATGATATGTGACTCTGGCTGCAGAACAAAGAATGACCTCTGGCAAGCAGGTGTGAGCACCCCTCAGGTGTGTGACAACTCAAGACTAGCAACATCATAAACAAACAAACTAACAAACAGAGGGAGTGGAGGCAAACATCCACTGGAAAAAAACGATCAGTGAAGGGTATCTAGGCTAAGCTGATAACTGTGTAAGAGAGGTAACAGAAACAGCAGGTAGAGTACTCCATATGCTCTCCCAGTCAGTCAGAAATGACCCCTGAGCATAGTCAGGAGTAGGCCCTATGAGCATGGCCCCCAAACAAACAAAACCCTTCAGAAATGTCAGGGCGGGCCAGTTTGGTGAGGTGTCCAGTTCAAGCTTCATGACTTTTCACATGTCCACCTTCCCCATCCAAGGGAGAGCCTAGAGGCTCAGCTGTTGGGGCTGTCCAGTGCTACAACTAAGGGGGTTTGAGTACAACCAATGAAGTGTGTGAGGAGGGACCTAAAATGTAAGCACTGCCACCCCATCCCATCATGGCAGAAACAACAACAAAGGGATGAGAAGTGGGAACTAAGTGTCAAGAGAATATACACTGATCAGGAGAAAGGGCTCTTGTGTGTGTGTGTGTGTGTGTGTGTGTGTTTGGGTCACACCCAGCAGTGCTCAGGGGTTACTCCTGGCTTCAGGCTCAGAAATTGCTCCTGGCAGGCACGGGGGACCATATGGGACGCCGGGATTCGAACCGATGACCTCCTGCATGAAAGGCAAACGCCTTACCTCCATGCTATCTCTCCGGCCCTGAGAAAGGGTTCTTTTTAAGGTAAGGAAGTGGCAGAATGTACAAGAGGGATAGTGTTGGGTTTTGGTGACAGACCATGGCACCCAGTAGTAAGCTTCAAAGCAGAACATGAAAAAACAAAAACAAAACAAAACATAGGGCCCGGAGAGATAGCAACAGCAGCGTTTGCCTTGCAAGCAGCCAATCCAGGACCAAAGGTGGTTGGTTTGAATCCCGGTGTCCCATATGGTCCCCTGTGCCTGCCAGGAGCTATTTCTGAGCAGACAGCCAGGAATAACCCCTGAGCACCGCCGGGTGTGGCCCAAAAGCCAAAAAAAAAAAAAAAAAGGGGGGGGGTGCTGAATTATAGCACAGTGGTAGGGCATTTGCCTCACATACAAATGATTCAGGATAGGATTGACCTGGGTTCGATCTCTGGTGTCCCATATGGTTCCCCAAGACAGAAGTGACTTCTTTTTTTTGGGGGGGAGGAGGGGTTACACCCAGTAGCGCTCAGAGGACCATATAGGATGCCAGGATTCAAACCACTGTTCTTCTGAATGCAAGGCAACTGCCCTACCTCCATGCTATCTCTCAAGCCCCTTCAGGAGTGTATTCTGAGTGTATTTTCTTTTCTTTTCTTTTTTTTTTTTTTTTTTTGGGTTTTGGGCCACACCCGTTTGACGCTCAGGGGTTACTCCTGGCTATACACTCAGAAATCACTCCTGGCTTGGGGGGACCATATGGGACGCCGGGGGATTGAACCGAGGTTCATCCTACGCTAGCACTTGCAAGGCAGACACCTTACCTCTTCCTGGCCCCCTGAGTGTATTTTCTTTTTTTTTTTTTTTTTGTTTTTTTGGGCCACACCCGGTAACGCTCAGGGGTTACTCCTGGCTATGTGCTCAGAAGTTGCTCCTGGATTGGGGGACCATATGGGACACCGGGGGATCGAACCGAGGTCTGTCCAAGGCTAGCGCAGGCAAGGCAGGCACCTTACCTTTAGCGCCACTGCCCGGCCCCTTGGTTTTTTCTTTTTTGGGGAGTGTATTTTCTGAGTGCACAGTCAGGAGTAATCCCTGAGCGTCACCGGGTATGGCCCAAAAACAAAAACAAAAAACCAAAGCAGAACATGACAACACATCTATTTTTTTTTTGGGAGGGGGGTAACACCTGGCAGTGTTTAGGGGTTACTCCTGGCTCTATGCTTAGAAATTGCGCCTGGCAGGCTCAAGGGACCATATGGGATGCCAAGATTTGAACCACCGATCTTCTGCATGAAAGGCAAACACCTTACCTCCATGCTATCTCTCTGGCCTATTTTTTTTTTCATGTGTGAATATTACCTTAAGACATAAATAAGGGTTAACAATACAGCACAAAGGGCTGAGCACATGCTTTACATGCAGGAAGCTCAGGCTGGATCCCTGGCACTATTGCCCGAGTAAAACTTGGAACAGCCCCTGAACACTGCTGGCTTGATCCCAAAGCAAAACAAAACAAAACAAAAACAGAAGTCAAGCCTTAAGCAAAAAGACACTTTTTCCACAGACACATCCAGATAGCTCAGCATTGACATGAGAAAACTCACAGAATCTGTGCAACAGAAAAGTGAAATGAGCCACGCTGCAGGCCACAAGCCTGAGTGCAGAGACAGGACTAACCCCTTGAGTATCACCGGATGTGGATCCCCCCAAATAAAACAAAAACAAAACAGATTCCCACAACTCAATACCACATTCCCTAATCCTCCACAAACATTCTTTCCAGGCACACAGGGAGCTGCTAAGGGATTATACTGATGTGAGACATGGTCATTTATGGGCCACCCATGAACACCCCCACTCCTAGTCTTTTCAGGCACCCACCTGAGTCCTGTGGGATTTGCTGTCGGGTCAGCTTCTTGATCTAGGAGGAAAAGTAGTATCAGAAACTGAAGAGTGCCCCTGTTTCCAGGCCTCCCTTACTTAGGTGTCTCCTTCCAGCCAGAAGCACCATGACCCCACTTCATCTAGAGGAACCCCCAGCCCTGGTCCCCAAGAGGCTCCATACGTACTGGGGGTGGTAGCACCACGAAGTTGTCGGGAAAAACGCCCTTCCTGCCTTGAGACTCCCCTTCCCACCAGCCCTCGTCCTCTGTGGTCTGTGAGAGAAGGGGGCAGGGTTAGGGTCAGGCTAATCCCAATCCTGCCCCTCAGTGCCCCTTTCCCCTGCCCTGTGCCCTCACACCTTCTTCAATACTTTCACCATGTCCCCCTTCCTCAGCGCCAGCTCATCTGGGGCCTTAGGCTGGTAGTCAAACAGGACCTTGTAGTACTCAGGGTGGTAGGCTTTGGGGGTGTGTGTCAGTGGCCAGAAGTCAAACCACCCTCCCTCCAATTAGCAGCTCCCTCCTCCTGTAGCCCAGCTGATATCCCCTACCTATCCCAAGGCAGAAAAACTTGAGGGAGGAAGTTCCCAGTGTATCTCTAAGCCAGTAGCTCACCTGTCTGCTGGTATTCGGGAGGATCATCCCACCTCTGGCTGTACAGCTGGAGGGTGGGCAAGAGGGAACAAGTGCTGTCTCTGAACCCCTTCTCCCTGGAGCACTTGCCTTGGGCTATGTCTACTGCCCAGTCTCCCCACTTTACCTTGGGAGGCTGCTCTAAGTCAGGGATGATGGAAGGCTTGTCTGAAAAACTGAGGCCTGGTGGGTGGGGAGGACACTGAGGTTAGGGGGTGTTGATACACAGTGCAGATCATGGGAGAGGGTCATGGAGTTGGCAATCTGGCAATGGGGTTGTGAAATCTCTGGGTCCTGGTCTCACTTGGGGGTCCACAGTCCAGCAACTCCACAAAGTTGGATGGCAAGGCTCCCAGTTTCCCATTCTTCTTCCCCAGCCACCAGCCGTCCTCAATCTGGGGGAGGGAAGGAGCATGAGGAGCATCTACTTCTGCCCAAAGGGTAGCCATAGAAATCTTACACCCAGTGCCCCATTCTGCCCAACCACCTCCTCTTCCTTCTTCTCTTCCTTTTCCTCCTCCTCCTCCTCCTCGCCTTTGCCCTCCCTTTCCCATCACCCTCTCATTTCCCTTCAATCCCTGCCCTCTCACCTCCTTTATAACTTCCACTATCTCCCCAGCTCGCAGTTCTAACTCGTCTGTCTGCTCCGGGATGTAGTTGTAGTGCACTTTGCACCATCTTGGGGGATCCCAAGATTTGGCAAGGTGACCTAGATGGGACAGAGAAACTCTGGGCAGCTTGAAAGAAGGAGCCACCCGGTGCAGTGAAGGGAGCTGAGGTTTGGGGGGGACGGGGAGCCCCGTTCAGTACTCCCAGGCCCCGCATTGCACTCGAGAGCCAATCACAGCCCGCAGAGCCCAGAGCCACCATAGATCGCTGTGAGCTGAAGTCCGCAGGAGCCAGAGGCCAGCCCTTCGGCCAGGGCGCTCACCTCGACGGCGCGGACCGCGCGGTCTCTGCGCCTCTCCGGTACCGCGCAGACTTTCCGGGATCTCCTGGGAGAATAGTCAGACGCGGAGGCCTCTCAGTTCCTGGGCAGAGCGCACTGAGCCGCGCGCCCTTCCAGCCCCTCTGCGGCTGGGCCTCACCTGCACCAGGCCCTCGGGGAAGAGGCCGCTCCGGCCCCCCAGCTCTCCGCGCAGCCAGCCCGGGGTAGGACCCGGGCACACCTGCCGGACCACGTCTCCCGGCGCCAGGCTCAGCTCGCCCTCCTTCTGCGCGCGGTATGTGGCCAGGACCAGCACCTCTGCGGGCGGACAGGGCGGTGCTCGGCTCAGTGCAGAGCACGAGGGGACGGCGGCGGGCCGGGCGGGGGTTCCAGGCGCTTTCCCCGTCGCCCAGAAGAGCCACCCCAACCCCTCCGCACATACCCATAATTTCCGGGGCGCCCTTGCAGAGCCAGACGGGCAGGGCCGTGTGGGCCCACTGCAGCCGAGCACTGGGCCGCGGTAGGTGGAACGAGCAGTGAGAGGCGGAGACACGAGCCGATAGGTCAGGCTCCAAGTGCCGGGGCTGTGGGAGAGGGGACGGCCCGGCGCGGGGGTCACTGCACCCACAGGCTTCTTCAGACCTGGCTACTAATTCCCGTCTAGCCGCTTCGCTTCCCTTTCCTAGGCTCGGGCTCCCGCCCACTCTCCGCAGGCGCTTCCCTTGGCGGATTCCTTCCCAGCCAGTGAGCGTTTAGCTACAGGTGAAAGGTGGGGAGAGGCACATACCTGGGCTAGGGGCCCCGGGGGACGAGAGGCAGCAGCGGCTCGAAGGCGGGGCCCGGGTGCCGGGTGTGGTCGCCCTAAGAAGCTGCACCTCCTCTCCTGAGGCTAAGGAGCCCGTGGAGCGATCGCTGTGGCCCGCCAACTGACCGGGTTTGGTTTCAGAAAGTGCGCCCGCTCCTGGGATACTTGGGGCGAGGCGGGCACAAGACATTAGTGCTCGGTGCCCCTGGTACACAGCCAAGTCTAGAGCTGTGAGTGTCTGAAAGGACCCATGGAGATCCAAGGCCAAGTGGGGCCCTTAAGCGGGTGTGCCATTCACACCCTTCGGTCCCAGCCCCACTTCAGAAGCAAAAGTCCGTGTTCATGGCGGCAGAGGAAGCAATCCGCTTCTCTACAGGTGTTCGAGAAGTTAGGAGCTGGCAGGAGGATCAGCTTCTGGGAACCGTGGGCATGACTGTGCTGGTGAAGGAGCTATTGCTAAGCAGGTGGGTTTTGTCTTTTGGGTTGTACAGGCTACTATAGGAGACACACAGACGCACATACACACGTGAGAATGGCACACTCCTGGTGTGACAATGACCAGAGTACTTCTACATCTGCCACTTCATTTATTTTTTATTTGTAGGAGGAGTTGAAACAAATTTTTTAAGTTTTCATTTTTCCCCTAAACATGAATCATTCAAATAAACCAAGTCTTACCCATAGAAATGTAGCAAAGTAAGTAGCACAACCCAAGAGGCAAAGATTAGAGGTGGGGAGAAAGGATGCAACCTACATATCAACATATGCAAGAAAGCCTCATGACTCGCCTGCTCAGGACGGCCTCCCCAGAAGGCAAGCACAGGACCATCTTAAAAGGATGACTCCTGCCAACATCTGTTTCAACTTAAAGCTTAAAAAGAAAAAGTAAACAAAAAAAAAAAAAAAAAACAATAAAACAAAAAAACCCCACAAACCACCCAACTATAACCACCTTAATCCATCATAGGAGTTTTCGTTTTATAAAAAGATTAATAAAAATATTGAAAAATTATTTTCTTATCTTCTATTTGTAAAGATAATAGAATTCAGAAGTTTCTTAGAAAACAGACCAAGAACTGCCATCCAGTTTCTACCCCTTTTTTGAGCTGAGGGTCAGCAGGACTTTAAAGTTGGGATACTAGAACTGCTGGTGAAGGGAAGAATTCCAGCCCAGAAGAATCCAGAAACTATTAAGGGAAGGGGGAAGCACTCGGGATGTTTGGGAGTGTCACCATGATACATGGCTGCACAGAAAAGGGGACGCACAGAAAGGCCTTGAACTCCTCCTTGACATACAAAACCGATTTCTACAAAGATCCAAGCAGTTTGGTCCCAAACTGAGGTGAACACTTCAATGTTTATTCACATGCTTTGTTTTCTCTTTATAGAATCAAAGTTGCCCAAATTAACTAATGTTACTACATTACCTAAAAAGGGGGAAGGAGCTTTGGAAATCAGGGAAAAGATCAAAAATCGTATTCGTCTTAGCTCCAAAATGAAATTAAGAACAAAACTGTAATAGGTAACAAACCAAAATCCAAGTATCATTCTCCCCTCCCCGAACCCAGCCCCATCCCACACACCAATAATAAGGAAAACAGCTAAAGCCCAATGTGGTGTTCTGCTCAGAGCTGGGCCTGACCCCAGCTCCAGTCGGCTGCCTAGGTCCAGCGGGTCACAGCACTAGGATGCTTTCTGGCCATGGTGGGATTCTGCATGGCTGGTGGGGCGGGGAAGGATGGGATGTTCACACAGTCTTGAGGCTACTACTATTTAGCTCCTCACCAGCCGTTTTCCCAGTGCCTCCCCCCTGGGCAAAGGCTCCTGTGAGAATGGCCTTTACTCAGTTGTGGGCTGTAAATTGTCTTTCTCTTCACGGTTCTCTGTCCCACTCTCATCATCTTCGATCTCCCCTTCCTCCCCACTGAACTTGTCGTGGGCCCACTTGGGGCTGGTGCTGGATTTCCGGAACATGAACCGGCCTCGGCCCCGGGGAAAGGCTCCTCGGCCCCGGCCCCGGCTCACCCACTTCTCACTGCCTTCGCCTTCACGGTCATCATGCTGAGGGAAAAGAAAACCGTCATCAATGCCAGAAAAGAACAGGGTAACTAATCCCTATACCCAAATGGGCCTGTCCCAAATAAACTACTCCTCAGTCCAGAGCTTCTGTCCTCTGACCCTACTCCAAAAATACCGATTCAGATTCAAAACAATTCTCGAGTGCCTTGGGATTCTAAGGCAGTAGCTCGGGCATTATATATACCAATGATGGTGCTGATGAGAAAACTTATCAGACCAGAGAATTCACTAAATAGAACATCTCATTTACTCTTCCTTCCACCATATAAATGAAGATAGCTGGTTTATTGAACCTTTAGCAATGCCTCATTATTTATATATTTAGCATACCATTGAGAGATTACTATTGATGTACTATATATGTACATAGATATGCTGGTATATTATATATGTATAATTATTTAAGAATGGTCTTAAAAAAGTTTGAGAGGAGGGGCCTAAGTGATTGCATGGCAGGTACGGTGTTTGCATGCGGGTTCGATCCCCGACTTCCCTTATAGTTCCCCATGCCTGCCAGTTGTGATTTCTGAGGGCAGTCAAGAGTTTCTTTGACCACTGCCAGCTGATGCCAAGAAACAGAAATCAGGGGCCAGAGAGATAGCACAGCAGTAGGGCTTCTGCCTTGCATGCAGCTGATCCTGGGAGGGACCTGGTTCAATTTCCAGCATCCCATATGGTCCCTAGCCTGACGGGGGCGAATTCTTAGTGTAGAGCCAGCAGTGACCAATGACCGCTTGAGCATCACTGAGTGTGGCCAAAAACCAACCAACCAATCAAGTTAAAAAAAAAAAAGAAAGAGGGGCCGGCGCTAGAGGTAAGGTAAGGTAAGCCTTGCCAGCGATAGCCTAGGACGGGCCACAGTTCGATCCCCTGTGTCCCATATGGCCTCCCAAGCCAGGAGCGACTTCTGAGAGCATAGCCCTGAGCATCACCGGGTGTGGCCCAAAAACCAAAAAAAGAAAAAAAAAAGAAGGCTGGAGAAATAGTACAGTAGCACAGAGGTTAGATTAATGCTTGCCTTGTACAAATGGGATGGGTCGGGGGCCGGAGAGATAGCATGGAGGTAAGGCATTTACCTTTCATGCAGAAGGTCATCGGTTCGAATCCCGGCGTCCCATATGGTCCCCCGTGCATGCCAGGAGCAATTTCTGAGCACGGAGCCAGGAAAAACCCCTGAGCATTGCCGGGTGTGACCCAAAAACCACAAAAAAAAAAAAAACAAAAAAACAAATGGGATGGGTCTAAATTCAATCCCCAGAATCCCATAGTCAGTTCCAAGCACTGCCAAGAGAGATAACACAGCGGTATAGGGTATAGATGCAGAAGGACGGTGGTGGTTCAAATTCCAGCATCCCATATGGTGTCCCCCCTTGCCAGGAGCGATTTCTGAGGGCAGAGCCGGGTGTGACCCAACCCCCACTCACAAAAAAGCGCCAGGAGTAAGCACCACTGGGTGTGGCCCAGAAACCAAAGCAACAAAATATCAAAACATGAAATGTGTGATGGGGTTGTCAGGCACCTCACAGAAGAAATATTTAAAACATACATGGGGTTTAAGCTATTCCAATCTCCTTCCCCATCCCTGCAAATAAGAGGCAAGAGCAGGGCCCAGAGAGATAGCACAGCAGCGTTTGCCTTGCAAGCAGCCGATCCAGGACCAAAGGTGGTTGGTTCGAATCCCGGTGTCCCATATGGTCCCCTGAGCCTGCCAGGAGCTATTTCTGAGCAGACAGCCAGGAGTAACCCCTGAGCAACACTGGGTGTGGCCCAAAAACAAAAACAAAAACAAAAAAAAAAAAAAAAAAAGAGGCAAGAGCAGAAAACCAACTCCTGGGGCTAGATAACAATGTAGCAGGCAGGATGCTTATAGGATGCAGCTGACCAAGGTTTAATCCTCAACACTTTATATAATTCCTTGAGCCCCACCCCACCAGGAAGGATTCCTGAATGCAGAGCCAGGAGTAAAATCCTGGGTACTGCTGGGTGTGGCCCCAAAACAAAACAAAACAAAACTAAACTAAATCACACAAAAAGAAAAGCAACTCCTAGTTTTCAGTCACCGTTGCAAATCCCAACCTCCATGCTATCTCTCCGGCCCCCTTATACACTTCTTTTTAGTCTTAATGTAACAAAGGCAATGTGGCAGAATGGGGGGGAAAATATATTCTCTCTAAAGGGAAGGCTATATATAGCTCAATCTCTTGGGACATACTGGAAGGAGTGGAGTGGGTATGAAGTAAAATAAGCTCACAAAATGCAAAAAAAAAAAAAAAAAAAAAAAGTCACTTATCCTGACAACCAAAACCTTTTCAGTCAGGATTATCTCCCCCCAAAAAAAATCTTAGCACAATACTGTCCATGTAAAACTCCTACATAAGGATTTCATCAGCTTCAGGCAGACCAAAGTCTCAAAGACCAAAGACTGGTATTGTTTGGACTAAAGACACTCTGGAAACCTCTAGTATTATCCTCAAAAACATACCAAGTAATACTTCTTGCTTTTAGGTGTGTACTCCGGGTCCCACTCCTCCTCCCGGTTTCTCTTTTGGAAATCATTGTTGCTGTTGTTATTGTTGTTACCAGAGTAGTTACCTCTGCCCCAGCCTCTTCCTCTGGCTCTAAATTGCTGTGGCAGAGGAGAAGAAAAGAAGGATCAAATTAGGAATGAAAAGAAATCTCTAGTTAACCTCTAGTCAGGCTGAGCTTATTTTTCAAGCCATTTCCTTTCTGCTCATGCCATCTCAATTCTATAGACTAGATAACAATCTCCTATACACAGCACAAGTTAAAGCAAGTGAAGGAATTTCTGAAACCAAAAGTGAAAAGAAACAGAGGAGCTGGAGCTATAGTATAGCAGGTAGAGTGCTGGCTTTACACATGTCCAACCCAGGTTTCCCCAGTATCCCATATGGTTTCCCCAAGCCTGGCCAGGAGTGATCCCTGATACTGGTGAAGGGATTGGCATTACCTGAAATTCAACTATAAATCATTTTGTAAATCACTTCAACTAAAACAAAACTGCAATAAAAAGAAAGAGCATGTATAATGAAGCCTAAGTGTAGGGGGAGGCTACCTGGTTATTCTATCAAGGGCACCAGAAGTGAGAACTTAAATCCTGATAAGCACATTATTAAAATCATGGGAGCTGGGACTTAGAAGAAAGCTGAGTAGCGGGGGTCTTACAAAGGTCCCTCGTGCTCTGCCTCCTCTTTCACTTGGACCCACAAAATCTTTGGTCCCCAGTCTTGATTTGTCAAAGCCTGTTGTGCTCTCTTCCCTCTCTTCAGTTTCCTCAGTGTACTCTTCCGCTTTGTAGGAGTGGGACGACTGGGAGGAAGAGGAGGAGGACCTGGATCGGTCTCGTGCTCTCCGGTGTTTCCTGTAAAAAGAGCAGAACAGGGCAATTAATGTGTCCTTAGGAGAGCCCCCCCCCCATAAAAAGCACAAAGCAGAATATTGAGATGTGGCAATTTCCTTATAGGCAGCCAATCACAACATGACATAAAGTATCCCCCCCCCAAAAAAAACAAGAAAGGGGGTGGGAGTGATAGCACATGAGGGCGTTTGCCTTGACTGACCCAGAACTGATCCAGGCTCCATCCCAGGGATCCCATATAGGCCCTCCCCCCCCCAGCCTGCCAGAGTAACCCTTGAAAGACACTAAGTGTGGCCCAAAACCCCTAAAAGGGGGTGAGAAAACTAAGAAAGAACAACAAAATTGAATATTTGAAATCTATATAGTTAGCATCTACTCATAGGAAGGAGAAATCCAAGTTATTGTCGTAAGACTATTTTAAGCAAGATGTTTATCTACCTCTTACATTGCTACTCCAGAGTCCCATCATGGCCAATCCAGAAGGCCTCCTCATACATTCAAATGTATGCTTGCAAAACCCACAGGCCCTGTTCAAGTTTTTTTAAAAGACCGGGGGCGGTGGTAGAATAGGAGCCCAAGTAATTGTTCAGTAGGTAGAGTACTTGCCTTGTACATGACCAGCATGGGTTTGATGCCCAGCACTCCATATGGGTGCAGAGCCAGTAGTAAGCTAAGTCCTAAGCACCGTTGGATGTGGTACTCAAATAAAAAAATATTAAAAATAAATAAAAGACTCAGGAGGTGGAGAGATACCAGAGTGATAGGGCATTTGCCTTGCACCCAGCTGATTCAGGACAGAGGATGGTGATTTGAATCCCAGCATCCCATATGGTCCCCTGCCAAAAGCCATTTCTGAGCATAGAGCCAGGAGTAACCCAGGTGTGACCCTAAAACAAAAAAGATGGGGGGGGCGCAGAGCAGTAGTGTAGTGGTAGGATGCATTTGCCTTGCATGCGCCTGACCCAGGATGGACCTCAGTTCAATCCCCGGTGTCCCATATGGTCCCCCAAGCCAGGAGCAATTTCTGATGCAGAGCCAAGAGTAAACCCCTGAGCATCACCGGGTTTGCCCCCTCCACCCCAAAAAAAAAGACTCAGGGAATTAGGCACAGGGTTAGATATGTGAGATCCCACGTCTATTTTTGTTTGGGTCACACCTGGACACTCAGATCTGCTCCAGAGCCTCCCCCATTATTGAAGATTCCCAAAGATCACAGATTTCCATACTATAACTGCCTTTATTTTGGGGGGGGGGGTTGGGCCACACCGGGCGATGCTCAGGGGTTACTCTTGGCTGTCTGCTCAGAAATGGCTCCTGGCAGGCACGGGGGACCATATGGGACACCGGGATTCGAACCAACCACCTTTGGTCCTGGATTGGCTGCTTGCAAGGCAAACACCGCTGTGCTATCTCTCCGGGCCCCAGTTACTCCTGGCTATGCGCTCAGAAGTCGCTCCTGACTTGGGGGACCATACGGGACGCTGGGGGATTGAACCGCAGTCCGTCCAAGGCAGGGTGACCCTTGAGTGCAAAGTCAGTAGTAAGCCTTGAACATTGGGGGGTGACCCAAACAACTAAAACAAAACAAAACAGGGCCCGGAGAGATAGCACAGCGGCATTTGCCTTGCTAGCAGCCGATCCAGGACCAAAGGTGGTTGGTTCGAATCCCGGTGTCCCATATGGTCCCCCGTGCCTGCCAGGAGCTATTTCTGAGCAGACAGCCAGGAGTAACCCCTGAGCACCGCCGGGTGTGGCCCAAAAACAAAAAAAACAAACAAACAAAACAAAACAAAACAAAAAAAGATTCCTCTAGGGCAGGGCCACAAAATGTTGTACGGAGGGCCGTTTGCGGCTCGCGGGCCACAAGTTTGAGACCCCTGGTCCAAGGATAGTGCAGGCAAGGCAGGCAGCTTACCTCTAGCGCCACCGAAGGACCCCACTATAATTGCTTTTTATAACCTAAAATCATCAGTCATACAGAGTCGAGCAGCCCTCCAGCATTGAAAATAAAAATTCTTGTAAACTATATGATATATAATTAGTTTCATATATTAGACTTGCTGTATCTAATATATTTTAATTATATGTATGAACACAGGTATGCAAGTATTGTGTACTTTCCTCCAGGGAAAGGAATCTAGATCAGTTATCCAAATATAACTCTGACATGCTTATGCGGTCCATTGCCTTTCCACCAATGAGAGTTTTGAGGACCATGTACCTATCATTTCACCCCTGCTGAGGGTAGGTTGCCAGGGCTTTACCTAGGAATAGCCCTGAAATGTTAGGGCTCCTAATAAACAAGTGACACAGTGGAAAGGGAGACCACAAAGGAATCAAGCTATTCTAACACTCTTCATTTTTTTTCTTTCTTTTTTGGGTCACACCCGGTGACGGCTCAGTGGACCATATGGGATGCCGGGATTCAAACCGTTCTGTGTTGGTTGCATGCAAGGCAGAGTTTATCGCTGTGCTATTGCTCTGGCCCCACTCTTCATTTTCTAATGGGTAAAACGGGTATCACATCAATGGTTGCTAAATATTGTTATCCAAAAATTTAGAGGCAAGAGGGAGGGGCACAGTGGTAGGGGGTTTGCCTTGCATGTGGCTAACCTAGGATGGACCGCGGTTCGATCCCTGGCGTCCCATATAGTCCCCCAAGTCAGGAGCGATTTCTGAGCGCATAGCCAGGAGTAACCCCTGAGCGTCACTGGGTGTGGCACAAAAACAAAAAAAGGAAAAAAAATTAAAAAAAAAAAAAAAAAAAAAGGGAAAAGGGGCCGGGAAGGTGGCGCTAGATGTAAGGTGTCTGCCTTGCAAGCACTAGCATAGGACGGACCGATTTGATCCCCCGGCATCCCATATGGTCCCCTCAAGCCAGGAGCGATTTCTGAGCACATAGCCAGGAGTAAAACCTGAGAGTCAAACAGGTGTGGCCAAACAAACAAACAAACAATGAGAAAAGGGAAGAGGGGAGAGGGCGGAAAAGGGAAGAGGAGAGAAAGGAGACAGACACTTGCAAACCAACCATAGTCTGATCCCCTGCTTGCATGATTTCCTACACAAGGCCAGGAATACCCCTGAGCAGTTAAGATTAACTCCAAAATGAAAAGAAACTCAAATTAACATGAAAATGTATGCCAGCTGAGATTTAGAAAGAGAAGTACTACTTCTGGGAAGGTCTAAGAATACTTTCAGTGAGACATTACTGAAAGTCATGGTAATTTCAAAAATGTAAACAACAGAAACCTTGGCAAGAGAGCTGCCCTATGTAAGGTCAACAATGCTACCTGTGTTTCATGAACATTTGGAAACCCTCTCCAGGTAGTATCTGTAGAACTAGTTTAAATGGCACTTAAGATCAACAATTTTTTCCTGCCTGGTTCCACCTTCTCTTATTGAACAGTGTTAATAACTGACAACTTGAACCATTTCTAAACAAAATTCATAATAAACTTGGGGCGGCGGGGTCAGGGGGGGAGAAATGCCTAAAGTGAATTATGAAATGATACTTCATTCTATCCTTGTAGCTAAATTACCAGTCCATTTCCCAGGAGGTTGTAGACAAGAATTACATGTTCTCTGGTGTAAAACTTCTATTTTGGGGATGTTTTCTGACAATTATGTGGTACAGAAGAAAAAAATGCACACAATGTCTTCAGTTCTACCCGCAAATTCTTTGGAAGGTTTAGTATATAGCCAGCAGAGGGGACTCTACCCAGAATTTTGAATGTGGTGATACATGGGCTTGCTTACTTCTGCTTCTTTGATCCTTTGTGAGTTTTCTCTGTTTTCTCAGCTGATCTTTCCCTCGAGCGGCTTGAGTCTCGGGAATCCACTGATTCTCTTGATTTACCTCTTTTAAGATCTCTCTCCTTATGTTTTTTACGACGTTCAATATCAAGACGGAGATCAACAGGATCATCTTTGTATTTTCCCTCAGCCTGCCAAAAGAAATCAAAAGTAATGTTTTTGGGATTCCGAACTGTCAGCTCAATCACTCCACAAATTGTGGCTTCTTTCCACTCCAATGGAGTGGTGCAGAGGAAGAACTGAGAACTGAAGTACCTCATCCAAGCTTAGGAGGAGGAATAGAGGATGTCCCACTAAAGTCACCTCATGAAAATCCTTCATAGAATGCAATCAAGTTCTCTACATAATGATAATAATCTCTTTTGAAAATGCTTTATTTTGATCAGCTCTGCCTTACTTTGTGAACCTCTACGACTGGCTAGACTAACATCATGTGGAGGAGCCACAATCAATTCTAGAGAACAACTGGACAGGCTGGCTCAGGGCTTGGCCACCATGTGTGGAAGTGTTTCCCCTTTCTACACTTGCAGTCATTCTAGACTTCCTTTTTCCAGGATTATCTAAGTACCAATTCCTTCCAGATAGAACAACAACAACAACAACAACAAACCTAAGGCAACTTTTAAGAATGCTTAGTTATAATTAAAAATTTCTTCAAAGGAAGGAAACATTAAAAAATTAGGGGCTGGAGCGGTGGTGCTGCAGCAGTAGGGTGTTTGCCTTGCAAGCGGCTGACCTAGGATGGACAGTGGTTCGATCCTCCAGTGTCCCATATGGTCCCTCAAGCCAAGAGTGATTTCTCAGCGCATAACCAGGAGTAACCCCTGAACGTGACCGGTGTGGCCAAAAACAAACAAAAAAAATCAAGAGTATCTACAGGGGCCGGAGAGATAGCATGGAGGTAAAGCATTTGCCTTGCATGCAGAAGGACGGTGGTTCGAATCCCGGCATTCCATATGGTGCCCTGTGCCTGCCAGGGGCGATTTCTGAGCATAGAGCCAGGAGTAACCCCTGAGCGCTGCCAGGAGTGACCCAAAAACCAAAAACCCAAAAAAACAAAAAGAGTATCTACAGAGGCAATATAAGAAAAAATTTTGTTTTGGGGCAGCTACACCTGGCTGAATTTGGGGCTAAATCCTGTTTCTTTGCTGAGGAATCAGTCCTGGCAGAGCTTGGGAGACCTATGTTGAGCCTGGGATAAAACCCAGATTGGCTGTGTGCCAGGCAAGTATCCTATCCACAATAAGCTCTGGCCTTGCAATATAAAAAAATTTTAAAAAGAAAAAATTAGAAAAGGAAAATCCATTTTGATTGACTTCCTAAGAACCTGAGTTAGCAGCTACAATGGTCTTTTAACAGTTCTGAGGCAACCCAGAGCAGAGATGCAACAAGATGGCACACACTAGGATACACTAATACACTACAACTTGTCTCATGGCAGTAAAAACCTCCCTGATGAACAGCTCACTTTGCACTCACATTTCATGTACTCACATTTTTTTTTTAAAACCGAGACAGTAAATAGGTTATTAATTTGTTTTAAAGAGAGGGGATGAAGACTGCATCCCCCAAACAAACACAAAAGAACGATGAAAAAATGCATCCACTAGCCTCCTTCTGGCAGTGCTGCCCACAATGAATGGGCTTTGTGAGGCACAAAAGAGGAAGGAGATCTTGCCTGATGTTTCACATGGTGAGCGCCACGCTGGTGGGTACTTGGGAGAAGGAATGGGGTAGAAAGTGTCTTTCATCACATTCAACCAACAAGACCAACTTGTTTGAAGACTTGAAAATTAATTACTTTTTAGAAAACATTTTAGCTGCATTGGTAGAGCCATTTGATTTCAAATTTCAACTATTTATGTGAGAAAGTCAATAAACACTGAGATTTAAACAAAAAGACCAAATCTAGTATTTCATAAAAGATTGCACACAAGCTTTAACCTTGTAATAAGTGTTTACGTGCACATCATTGCAAATGTAGCTGGACTACTAAAGTAACGTCTAGCTTTAAAGTAACAGAAATCAACAGATGATATATATATGGTACAATGTTAGGAAAAAAATAACCACCAAACCTGGACTAACCGTTTAAAATAGTCTACTAAGTTAAGGTATGAATAGTTCCCTCTCCTCTGACATGCATGTCTTTTTGAAATCATGGTTGGAAATAGTGCATGTATATAGTTGATTTGATAATACTTACAAGCAGAAAAATATCACAAAAAGTTTCTTCTCTCATCATGGGCACTTGTTCCAAAACTCCTCTCTTTTTTTTCTCAAGCTCACCTCAATAGACTTTGGGGTCATTTTTACCATATTCTAACCACTTCACAAAGGTTGTTGATACATTTAATAAAAATTAACCCTTTGTAGTTCATTTTTAGAATTATGCCCATCCTTAAAAGAAAAACACAAACTTAAGTAGAGAGTAATTTAAACAAACACATTTCTGTCAAGTTCATGCCCAATGCACTCATTTTGTTGGAATTACTGATCAAAGCAACAGTTCACCTTGTAGCCAGGTTCCCGAGGGCTTTTCATTTCGTCATGAGTCAAACCATGTTTCCTGAATGTACTGGGGGAAATGTCTATCCTCCTAAAATTAAAAAAACATAAAAATGACTTAATATTCCAGTGTGAACACAATCCTGGTAAATCCTGAGTAATGAAATTACAGGTGTTTCTTTCGTAAGTTTCAAAACTAGCATTAAATGTATTATAAATGGCTTTGCTTATATATTTGCTTATATATTTGC
This sequence comes from Suncus etruscus, assembly GCF_024139225.1. Lineage (NCBI taxonomy): Eukaryota > Metazoa > Chordata > Mammalia > Eulipotyphla > Soricidae > Suncus > Suncus etruscus. The sequence continues at coordinate 41,137,635 of NC_064853.1, forward strand.
ACTGTCCAATGCGCATACAGTTGAAGACAGATTCCCATTTCCTGTAAGCTCCTCTGTCCCCACCCACTGCAAGAAGGGCCGGACAGATAGCATGGAGGTAAGGCCTTCATGCAGAAGGACAGAAGTTCGAATCCCGGCCATCCCATATGGTCCCCCGTGCCTGCCAAGGATGATTTCTGAGCAGAGCCAGGAGTAACCAAAAAAAAAAAAGAGCATACACGATTTGACTTAACATTGCCTCTACCTATAGAAAACGTGATTTCTTGTTATTTGGTCAACTAAAAGAATATTCAATAAACCAACCCTTGGAGTTCTTTCCTTCAAGCAAGTGAGAAACTAGTGTCTTTGATGCCTATCAATTTACTAACAATGATAAGTGAACAGTAATATTCTAGAGCCTGGGACTATTCCCTAAATTCAGCTGCGAATGCAATGAACATGGTAACAACTTGATAATTTACTGACAAGCAGTTTTTTCTTTTTTCCAGTCCTCCCTCCTTCCTTCCCTCCCTTCCTCCTTTCTCTCTCCCCCACCTCCCCTCCAACCCCTCTGTTTCTGAGTCACTTCCGGCTGAGCTCAGGGGTTACTCCTCCTCTGTGCTCAGAAGTCGCTCCAGGTAAAATCCAGGGACCATATGGGATGCTAGGAATCAAACCCAGGTCAATCCTGTGTTGGCCTCGTGTAAAGCAAATGCCTTGCCACTGTGCTATTGTTCGGCCCACAGCAGTTTTTTCAGTTTGATTTTTTTATTTTGGTTTGGTTAACATTCCAAAGTTGTATAATCAATGGCATGACCTAGTTTTTTTTAAAATCAGTATTTACATAAAAATGAATCCAGATATAAACATTATATAACCAGAAAGTTACAAGTAAATATAGATTATACATGCAAAGTTTTGTTCACAAGTACATGTGCAAGTATCTGAATTAGAAGCTTGAGTCTAGATTATGCCAAATAGCTTTTTTTTTTCTGGTTTTTGCATCACACCCAGGAACACTCAGGGGTTACTCCTGGCTCTACGTTCAGAAATCGCTCCTGGCAGGCATGGGAGACCATATGGGATGCCGGAATTCGAACCACTGTCCTGCATGCAAGGCAAAATGCCCTACCTCCATGCTATCTCTCCAGCGCAGCCAAACTGATATTTTGTTGTTGTTGTTTTTTGGGCCACACCTGATAATGCCCAGGGGCTACTTACTCCTTGCTATGCACTCAGAAATTGCTCATGGCTTGGGGGACCATATGGGATGCTGGGGGATCGAACCACAATCAATCCTAGGTCAGCCGCATAAAAGGCAAACGCCCTACCACTGCGCCACCGCTCTAGCTCCCAAACTTTTTTTCAAATGCAGAAACATAAAATCACATCTTAAAAATATGGAGATGGCTTACACACTTTAAAAACCAACTATTGCTTATACCAGATGTATGACAGCTAGGATTCAAGTGGCAAGCAATAAGATATCAAAGAATATTGGTCAAAGATAACAGAATAGTTTTACATATCATTGAATTTTGATTCTGGGTCATATCCAGAAGGTTTATTCCTGGCAGGTGGTGCCTAGGATCAAAACATGGGTCAGTCATATGCAAGATAAGTAAGTGTACTATCTCTTCAGCCCTAATGAGCAGTTTCTTTTACACAATTCCCCATTAACAGAAATCACATAGTTCTTAACAGAAATCATACTGTTGTATTTTCCCAATTTGCAGAAATCACAGCAATCAACACATATTGCATGAAGTAAGCCTTGCCCTGGGAAAACTAACTTTGCAGTCTAGGTATCTCCTGTCCTGGCAAATAATGATGATGAGCAGTCTTTATGACAACTTCCAGCGGAAGGCTGCGGTCCTTACCTGTGTATCTCTGGGCTTTTCTTGTTTTTAGCTGCCTCCTGCTCAGATCCTCTCTTTAGGTATTTAGTAAAGCGTTCATGCAATGTCATTCCTGAGGATCCAAAGTGATGTTCTATGGGGAATCAAAGAAAGACACATTAGATGATCAAGGATAGATATAACTGATACTTAAGAGCCATGAACCTGTGGCCACAGATGAAAGGAAAGCAGCTAATTAACATACTGGGAAAAGGAAAAGGCTCAGAGACCAATGCTGGGCATTCGATTTACATTGCAGCTACCCTATCTCAGGACATGGCTTCACAAAAACACCTGGAATCTGACTCCCTTTGAGTCATATTACCAACTCCTGTTAGTTTATACACTTCAGATGAAACTTGAGTCTCTCTCCATTTAATCCAACTCAAACTTCTAAATCATTTTCTCTCTGCTATCCTAATCTATCTACCTTAATTTGCCAAGGAGATGCCAGAAAAATATGTGGAATAAACTCATTATCACAAAATCTACTTTTTTGTGAGAGTGATTCACTACCTTTTTTCCAGAAAAAAGAAATTTTTTTTTAACTCAGCAATCCCCTGGATATCTACCTTCTTTTAGTGAAGAGTATTTTACAAATGCACCCAATGCTACTACAGCCTCACTAGGACAATTCTGCTTTGGGAAAGACTGTTCTAGAAGCTTCCAGTTGCAAGACAGGAAAGGACAGAGGTAATGTTAAGGGCTACTTTCAAGCCTTTGCCCAGTATTCCACTCATGCTAAGGACTTTGCCATATCATACAATCAGAGATGGTTAGCATTTAAAGATATTCAGCTCTGTAATTAAAAAAAAAAGTCAATCTCCTCCAAAAGGAATTTCCTTCAAGCTGATCTCTAGCTTTAAAGGCCTTTATGATGAAATTAAAGCACCCAAAAGGTTCCCTTATTCACCCACCCACTCATTCTTCTGTTTGTAATAGAGAAAGCTTCACATAAAAAAGGGAGATGAAAACAAGGATGGAAAAAAAAAAAAGAAGGATGGGGTCCGGACTCACCTTTAACATGGTGAACAATGGTCACAATATGCTGGGCAAAAAGTTCTGAGGGGCTCCGCTGAGACTGAGCTGACTGTATATGCTGGAAAATGGAGCGAAATTCCTGTTCCTTTTTGTTGCTATGAACTAGATCCCGAGAAAGCTTACGTTCCTGAGCCAACAAACCACTGGGTCTAAAAGAAAAATACAGGGAAGCCAAATATAAGATACGTAGTAAACCAGAACAAAAATTATTTTTGGAAGGGGAACTATACCTGGCAATTCTCAATTACTGCTTCTGCACTCAGAAATCACTCCTAGAGATGCTTGGGGGACCATATGGATGTGCTAGGGATAGAACCTGTGTCTGTCATGTGCTAGGCAAATGCCTTATCTGCTAACTGTATTTTCACTCTGGTCCCTAAACCAGAATATTTAAGTTCTAAAAATACTTTTCAAGAAGATACATTTATCCACAAAATCCCTCTTTACCAAAACAAACTTCAAATGCACCTTAAAATGAAAAGGGGTATTCAAAACATTTCTTCCCAAACAAGTGTGGTCACTGTTTTGGGGGAGGGCATAACAACACTGTTATAACACGAATGTTATTGTGTTTTGCTCCCCCCTCCCCCCCCTCTCTGGTTCTGTGCTCAGAAGTCGCTCCTGGCAGGCTTAGGGGACCATATGGGATGCCAGGATTCGAATCGGGTCCGTCCATCCTGTGTTGGCTGCATGCTAGATAAGCTATCGCTCCGGCCCTGTATTTTGCTTCTAAAGGTGCCAAATCTAAGATTTCACATGAAAAGCAGGGGCTTAGAGCTGGAACAACACAGCTGGTAGGATGTTTGCCTTGCATATGGCAACCTGAGTTCATTACCCAACATCCATACTGAGTACTGCCAGGAGTAATTCCTGCCTGCAGTGCCAGAAGTAACCCTTGGGTGGGCACTGTTGGGTGTGGTTGACAGAAACAAACCCACCCCACCCCACCCCACTCCCAGGTAAAAGGTAGGGTTTTTTTTTTTTTTTTTTTTTGGGTCACACCAAGCAGCGCTCAGGGTTACTCCTGGCTCTAGGCTCAGGGGACCATAAGGGATGCTGGGATTTGAACCACCGTCCTTCTGCATTCAAGGCAAATGCTTTACCTCCGTGCTATCTTTCCGGCTCCAAAAGGCATCTCTGAGCCCTCATAAAGTTGTTTTAAGAGAGCAACTAGAGGACCAGAATACCAGGGATGTATTTATGTGTATGTTTAAAAGCCAACCCTGTTCAGTCCCTGAGGCACATCCAGAATGCTAGCACTGCCCTAGTATCCTAATCCCCACCCATAATAATAATAAAAAGGCAACAAGGACAAGATAGATAGTACAGAGGGTAAAGCACACAGACTTAAGTTTGATCCCGTACCCCACAGATCACCCCCCCCAAACAACCAGGAATGATCCCAGAACACAGGGCCAGGAGTAAGATCTGAACACTGAAAAAGCCCAAAAACAAAACAAAAACTATATTAACTGATGAAGACATGTGACTGATTCTAATGACGTGAATGCAGACGTGGATCTTAAATAGCAAGCCATCTTTGACATATTTAGGGAGAAAGGGGCCAGAGAAGGATGTCATGAAGTGGAAAGAGCTGCTAAGGGACTCAGTCCCAGGAAAAGTCAGTCACTAAAGACAAGAAGCTTCACCACTGATACTGACTCTACCACCATTACAGTGAAAACTTTCTCTAAGATTACCCCCATTTTTAGACAAGAGGGGAGATAACAAAGGATACTCCTGCTTCCTAGGAAAATTAATTAGGATGTGAAGCTTCGCTTCAACCCTCAGCATCACTAGGCACAATCCCTGATACCTTTAGAATGAAACACAGAAGAACTACAACTCACCTTGCAAGGTCCTCATCAAAGGAGTCCATCCGTACATTGACCTGGGCCTCTCGAGTAATGGAAAAGGATGACTTCCCTGTAAAGTCTCCTTTGGCTGAAAGCTTGTCTCGGCTCTCAGATGTCTTTCTGGGGGGAGGTGATGAGCTTTTCTCTTGGATAGCTTTGTAAGCGGTCACTCGGAAATTCTTCTCAGGCACAAATCCTCGGTGTCCACTCTCAGTTCTCTTGGAGCCTCCCCGATCATCCTTTTTGGATCTCTCTGAAAAAGACTCGTCTTCCAGCTCCTCTGTTTTCCTCTGCTTTTCCTTCCCAGGAGGTACATACACTAGACCCTCCCATTTGCCCGACTTCTCCTCCTCCTGGTTTTTGTTTGTACCTGTTATAACTTTTGACATAAATTTGGGCTCATCATCAAACTCCGATTCCTTCCTTCCTTTAGACTTGTCTTTATCTTGATCATCCATTTCCTCTTTATGGAAGTCAGTCATCTTCTTCTCAAAGTCATCTCGAAGCTTATACCTCTTAGGAGACTGGCTACCCCGAAAAGGCTTCTCAAGATCAGTTTTGGGAGCAAATGAATCAGACTTCATTTTTGAATCACCCAAGGCTGTGTCTGAGAAGCTCCCTTTCTCTTTCATTTTCTCTTTATCACTAGTTTTCTGTTCCTTGTCTTTTCCATTCTCTGTCTTCTGCTCTTCTAAATACCTAATGACAGAAACATAAGGGAGACACAACCAGAGGTTTCTTGAGCAACCTCATCTGAAACACAGCCATATTATATAGTCTTGGACTTTGGAATTCTCTTAACAAAGATAGTTGGTGAGTTCTATTACCAAATGACTTTCTACTTGTCTACTTTCTAGTAATTTCTGTAAACCTGCCCTTGATAGATTTACAAATTTAGCATTTAAGAAAATAAACTTCATGGTGATGTAGCTTAACAAAAGTAACCAAAAAGAAAAGGGCAGAGATAATCTTTAAGATACTGAAGAACAGAAACCTACTTACCTGTAAGTGGTCTAAGGAAAAAAAAAAAGGTCTTATCCAACCTTCTGTCACTTAAAATCTGCTTTCAGCAAAGTTAACATAGAATGTTCAACCTTGGACTTTTTTTTTTTTTGCTTTTATACAACTCACATTTGGAAATACAAGTCTCAAAAGAGACTTCAACTTTGCTTCAAGTCACCTAGAAGATCTAAGTATGAAATATACTGCAAACACAAATAAAAACAAAATACATGTTAATTGGAGGAGGGGGCAAAAATCATGCTACTCTTTATTTTTAAACGGAAAAGCAGAGCTCATGTTCAAGTCTTCTAACGAGATTCACAGTCCTGGCAAGGAACAAACTTACATTTTAGAATAGACTTACTGAAGGCTAAACATCTCGTTTGTATCATTAATGGAGAAAGTCTAAGTTATAGCTGCATTAATATGGCAAAGAACAGCAGGGCTACTGAGAATAGGCTAATAAGAGAAAGAAAACAGGGACACCACTTGTCTGAGTATATCTAAACCAGATCCCAGAACTTCCCTGTTCTAGTCCTGTCATGTCAATCAGTCCAACCACACAAAAATTGTTTCCAACTCACCATGTCACCAAGTAGGAAGATGGAAGCACTGTCATGTCCTAATACGCAGCCTGGTAGGCTTCAACTGGGACATACACCAACCTTATGATTTTAAAACAAGGCCTTCCTGGACTAAGCCTTGAACTTTCCCACTCCACCCAGTTTCCTCAACTGGGGGGTATAAAAGTACATGGGTGCAGCTCCTCAACATGATGGGCTGGCGCAGATCAATCACAGTAGATGGTGGGTCAGAGAGGATCTAACAGCTCCAATGGCCATTCACTTTGTCAAAGATCATTTTTTGATAGCTGACCCACATATCTCTAACTGTTCTCTGGCTTACATTATAGTAGAATCCAAAGCAAATCTTAAATGTGAAAACATCATTGCAGAGTAGTCTAAAGAAAGTTTATGCTGCAATACAAATTCAGGAAGGTATGAAAGCTAGAGTTAAGCTAAAGGTTTCCTGAGGTAATACTTTAAAGTATGCTAATGAAAGTTCAAAATATGGGGACTACCTTATTACCATTAATTAGAGCTCTAACTTAGAATATATTGTAATTAAGCTGCCAGCTGGTGAGTTAAATACCACCAGGCAGAAGAAACAAGATACTTGCCTTTTCGAATAGGCTACCCCTCCAGCAGCAGCTTCATCCTTCTGAGAGGAGCCATATGTGGAACCAGTGGTTGGTGGGCTCTTACCCACAGGGCTCTTTTTGGATGGACTCAAGGACCCAGAGCCATGGTCAAATTGACCTTGGTGTGCTCCAGCCTGGTAACCAGAACCACTCTGCAGAGATGAGCCCATCTGAGATGTGCTGGAAAGCGGAGGGCTAGGTTTTGGCACAGGACTAGGACGTGGTGACCGCCGCCTCACCACCACAGACTGGAGGGGGCTCTTAAGAGCAGGACTTCGCTCCCTTGGACTCAGCTCTGAAACTGCTGAGACCCGGGATGCAGAACCAGCACTGTAAGCAGATGCATCTGGCCATGGCTTTGAGCTGTCAGATGCTTTTGAATCTTGAGATGTGCTTCCAGAGAATGTCTGTTCCTTGCTCTCATCTCCCTGGTTGTCACCAGCAGCCTGAGATGGCCGGCTATCCTTGGAAGAGGACTTTTTATCTTTTGCAGACTTGCGCTTAGAAGACTCAACTCGGCTGTGGTTGGAGGAAGAACGAGAGGTAGAGGAGCGCCTTGACCTGTCAGAGGAAGACTTATCCGAATTTCGAGAATGGCTCCTGGACCTTGGTGAAGGGGATCTTCTCTTTGGGGAACGAGATCGGGAGCGACCACGTCGAGGACTGTATGCCTGCCGGTAATTTTGCCAATTTGAGCGGTAGTTTCCATAGCCTCCTCGGTTATACTGGCCCCAAGGATAAAAGCCTCTGTTGCGCCCACGGAAATAATAGGGCCTTCTATAACCTCTGTTGTGGCCTCGGAAATCCCGATTCTGATAGACTCTTGGGTGGTTTCTCTCTCTGTTATGAGCTGGAGAATATGATCTGGAACGAGACCTAGAACTGAAAGGGGGATGGGGAAGGAAGAAACTGTTTGAATTTTTGACATAAGCATTTTATTCAGTTTTGCCAAAAGAGATAACACTATGAAATCCCAGTCCTTATGTATCATTTATTGCCAGCTTTGTTCTCAGAAAAATGGTCCACACTTAAGACATTTAAATATTTAGGCACAAAGAATCTTTTTTTTTGGTTTTGTTTTTGGGTCACATACGGCAGAGCTCAGGCTGGCTCTATGCTCAGAAATCACTCCTGGCAGGCTCGGGGGACCGTATGGGATGCCAAGCTATCTCTCCAGCCCCACAAAGAATCATTTTAATAAATGAGACACCAAGACTACTTTACTAGAATTATAGGATATTTAAAATAGCATGTAAGATTATAAAAATATTAATGCAATAAACTAAACAGAGATTATCTTAATTTTGACTACTTAAGAAGTTGTGGTACTCTGGTACTCAGAAAGGAAAATATTTAGGCCCTTTGTTTGTTTTGGGGCCACATCTGGCAATGCTCAGAGCTGGTTTTGTATTCAGAATCCATTTTGGCAAGGCACAGGGGACCATATGAAGTGCAGGAGATTGAACTGGGTCAATCGCATACAAGGTATCCATCCACCCTACCCACTGTACTATCACTCTGGCACCACAGGCCCTACATTTTTATAATACTTTATTCCCTATTCTAGTGATTTCTGTGCAGTTCTAATTTTCTAAATTTCACTAAGACATGGGATTATAAAAATACATTTACAAGTCTAAATTGAAGAGTGCTTAAAATATAGACTTGGAGAGTAACACAAAAGATCTGACTGAAATCTGAGAGAGACAATTTGGAAGAGAGAGTTGAGGATGGTAAAGTGTTGTCTTTAATGCAGCCTATATATAGCCTTCAGAGCACCCTTGGAACCCTTACCAGGAGTAAGCCCTGGGCACAGACAGGTGAGCCCCCTCAAAGACCCCCAAAATTTACTAAAATCAGAAGACTTTAAGAAAAAAAAGGAGCCAGAATGATAGCACAGCAGTAGGCCATTTGCCTTGCTCAGAAGGACTCAGATTTGATTCCTGGCATCCCATTTGGTACACTGACCCTGGCAGAAGTGAACTTTTCTTTTTTGCCCACACCAGTGGCTATGCTCTCAAAAATAGCTCCTAGCTGGGGGAGCCATATGGGACACTGGAGAATAGAACCAAGGTCCATCCTAGATTGTCTGCATGCAAGACAAACGCCCTACTGCTGTGCTATCGTTCTGGCCCCTGCCAGGAGCGATTTCTGAGCTCAGAGCCAGGAGTAACCCCTGAGCACTGCCAAGTCACACACACAAAAAAATGCAAATCAAATGTTTTGATCTGAGAAGGTTGGGGTCTCACTAATTCCTGTGACTAGATCGTGCTTCTTAAATAGGAAAGGCGCGTGTTTTTGTTTTTTTTTTTGGTTTTTGGGCCACACCCGTTTGACGCTCAGGGGTTACTCCTGGCTATGAGCTCAGAAATCGCCGCTGGCTTGGGGAGACCATATGGGACACCGGGGGATCGAACCTCGGTCCGTCCTACGCTAGCGCTTGTAAGGCAGACACCTTACCTCTAGCGCCACCTTCCCGGCCCCAAGGCGCGTGTTTGACCTCAGCAAACTGTCAAAACAAGCTAAGCCCTGTGTTTATGTCTTTGTATGTCTCTGGAGCTGAGAGTTCCTGTGCCCTGCTTCAAACCCCGCTTCGAAAAGCTATGCATTGCAAAACATGCTCATTGTAGCCATTAATCGAGACATCGCCTCTGATTAAAAAAATTCAGCTCAAATTATTTTATATATTTTTGTTTTGCAGGTTAAAGTTTTTTTAAAATAAAAGATACTATTTACAGTTTTGTGCGGAGGGGGCACAAAAATGTTTTCTTCTTTCTACAGGGCATGACAGAAAATAATTGAGAAGCAAAAAAGAAAGAAAAAAAATTTAAAAAAGGGGCCAGAGAGATAGCATGGTGTTTGCGTTTCATGCAGAAGGACGGTGGTTCAAATCCTGGCGTCCCATATGGTCCCCCCATGCCTGCCAGGGGCGATTTCTGAGCACAGAGCCAGGAGTAACCCAAAAACAAAAACAAAAACAAAAAACTGAGAAGCACTGGTCTAGATCAAACCTATGTACCACCAGAGGGCACCATTTTACCATAAGATCCAAGTCAAGGGAGATTCGCAGTTATAAAACCAACTCCTCTTTCATGTCATCCTTTTTTTGGGGCGGGGCCACACCCGGCAGTGCTCAGAGGTTAATCCTGGCTATCTGCTCAGAAATAGCTCCTGGCAGGCACGAGGGACCATGTGAGACGCCGGGATACAACCTTAGGTTCCTGCCAGGGTAGGCTGCTTGCAAGGCAAACGCCACTGTGCTATCTCTCCGGCCCCAATTTCATGCCATCCTTAAGTCTAACTAAAGCCTAGTGCTATGCTATTTCACAATTTAAAACTCTAATTTTGGGGCCGGAGAGATAGCATGGAGGTAAGGCGTTTGTAAGGCATTTGCCTTGCATGCAGAAGGTAGGTGGTTCGAATCCCGGCATCCCCTATGGTTTCCTGAGCCTGCCATTAGCGATTTCTGAGCATAGAGCCAAGAGGAACCCCTGAGCGCTACCAGGTGTTACCCAAAAACCAAAAAAAAAAAAAAAATCAGAAATGGAGCCAAAGCTATAGTACAGTGGGTAGAGCATTTGCCTTGCACACAGCCAACCCGGGTTTGATCCCTGGCATCCTATATGGTCCTGAACACTGCTAAAAGTAATTAATTCCTGATCACAGAGCCAGGAGTGACCACCCTAAACAATGCCAGGTGTGGGCCCCCCAAAAAAGATCTGAAATGGGGCCAGAATGGCATTTGCTTTGATCATGACTGATCTGGGTTAGATTCTGAGCACCATAAAATACCCCCAGTCTCGCTAAGAGTGATCCAGAATGCAGACTCAGGGTTAAGACCTGAGAGTTGACTGATGTGCACCCCCCAAAAAAATAAACCCCCCATAAACAAACTGAAAGATACAAATCAATAGTTGTAGAAAGATTGTGTGTATGAGCCCCTGGGGTCAATGTGGTGGCAACTCCAGCATTACCCACAAAAACGAAACTAACAAAACAGGCTAGAACTATGTATAGGTGTAAAAATACACTAGGGTTTAAAGACAGCAGTTGCCTTGCCAACTACAACTATATAGATTACTACTTGGTGCCAGAGAAACAGTATAGCAGACCTTGAAAGTTGCTGATAAAGGTTCTATCCCTGAGCACAAAACCCAGAAGCAAGCCTTGAACACCAATGGGAATATTCCCCTAACCCCCAAAACAAGATTATTAGAAATAGGTAAAATTACTAGGAACTCCTTCTTGTTTATTAGTAGGATTTCTTGGTCAAATGTGAAAGAAATTGTGCACTTGTCTCCACATTTAAGAAATAATCCCCACCAAAACAACAAAAATAAACAAACAAAAAAACAAAACAAAACAAAGAGATAGCACAGCGGTGTTTGCCTTGCAAGCAGCCGATCCAGGACCAAAGGTGATTGGTTCGAATCCCGGTGTCCCATAAGGTCCCCCGTGCCTGCCAGGAGCTATTTCTGAGCAGACAGCCAGGAGTAATCCCTGAGCATCGCTGGGTGTGGCCCAAAAACCAAAAACCAAAAAAAAAAAAAAAAAAAAAAAAAAAATCCCCATTTAGCAAATGTGACAGGTTTTAACAATGGAACAAACTAGTAGTTGGTTTTTTGGTAAGAGACTTCCATTTAATTCTCTAAAGGAGATGAAACAAATTTGTTTTCTATTACTTATTACCCATGGCACTCAGCTTCTTTACCTACCCCAGGACACCAGCAACAAAGATGCCTTACAGAGCTAATTTTTCCTTATTGCTATTTGTGTATAATTTAAAAACAAAACTTACCTTTCACACTTTCATTCGAAAACATAACAATGTAAGAAAAGGAGAAGGAAGAAGCAGATGCAGGCTATGAAACTGAGTATGACCCGGTTAAATTGCTATGCATGAGAGGTGACGCACCGCCAGTACTAAGGAGGGTTCAATTCATGTTCCCATCCTCAGAGACTACTGCTGCTTCTGTCACCAATTACTAGTGAGGGCCCTGTAGCATACTGCATCCAGAACCCGCAGTCACTGCATAGATGCAGGAACCTGAGTCTCTGCAGATTGTAAATGAAGTTATTTAGAGAAGGATACAGTCTGTGAAATAAAGGAAACAATCAATTCTCTCCAATTTTGTAGAATTCAACAGTTAAAATTAATTTAAAGGCATGATTTTTTTCAAGCTCTCTGAGTAGTTTACTTTCCTTATGGGTGGAGGAAGACATGAAACAGATAAGCCAGAAATAAAAACAGAACATCCAGCAACAGTTATCTGTTTCTAAAAATCAGAGAAGTCAGATTAGAACTAAACATAAAAATGAACTTTCTAATGGAGAAATTTCTCTAAAATATCAATTTTCTAGGCATGTAAACATATAAAGTTCTAGACCTATCCCAGAACATATTAAGGCAATTTCTCACTCATTTTCGAACTGACAATGCCAAATGATCCTCAGAATAAGAAAATCTGCCCAGAATACTATTTATCACAAACTCCTCAGTTAACAACTCTCAATTTGTTTTACCACTTCAATTTTATCTAGTTTCTGAACAAATTATTTAAATTCCATTAACTACATTAACATTTCAGTTATACCCAAGTAAACTAAACTTTTTTTTTTTTTTTTTTTTGGTTTTTGGGCCACACTTAGCAGCTCTCAGGGGTTATTCCTGGCTCTATGCTCAGAAATTGCTCCTGGCAGACTCGGGGGACCATATGGGATGCTGGGAATCAAACCCAGGTTTGTCCTGGGTCAGCCATGTGCAAGGCAATTGCTCTGCTACTGTGCTCTCTGGCCCTAAATCTTGAGTTTTATATACCAAAAATGGGGTAAAGAAAGGAAAAAAATTATCTCCTGGCTTAACGCAATTCTGACAAAAAGCAAAGTGTTGGAGCTGGAGCAATAGCACAGTGGTATGGCATTTGCCTTGCACGAAGCTGTCCCGGGATGGACCTGGGTTTGACCCCCAGCATCCCATGTGGTCTTCCGAGCCTTGTCAGTAGCAACTTCTAAACACTGAGCCCACGAGGAACTCCTGAGCACCAGTGGGTGTGGCCCCCCAAAAGTGAGAGTGCTAAGCAAAGATCTCTTCTTCCTTGGTAGGGGTTTCCCTAACTCAAATGTACTGAAAGGTTGGGGCCAGAGTTTGGATACAAGTAAGAGGGTGTTTGCCTTGCACACAGCTGACCTGGGTTCAAACCCCAGCATCCCATATGTCCCTCCCCCCCCCCCCCCAGCCAGCCTGGAGTAACCCTGTGACTTGCTGGGGTGTGGCCAGGAAGTGAAAGAAAAAAAAAAAAGATTGAAAGATTGCCAACAGTTTTAAAAAATGAAAAATCCAACCCACAACAAATCAAAAGATAATAACTGCTAGAGGTCTGGCCTATTCTAAAACACAACAAAAAATAAGAAATTCACTAAAGTGTGGAAATTGGCTGAATTAAAAAAACACAGGAGGGGCCTTGAGAGATAGCACAGCAGTGTTTGCCTTACAAGCAGCTGATCCAGGACCAAAGGTGGTTGGTTCGAATACAGTGTCCCATATGGTCCCCCGGTGCCTGCCAGGAGCCATTTCTGAGCAGACAGCCAGGAGTAACCCCTGAGCACCTCCGGGTGTGGCCCAAAAACCAAAAACCCAAAAAAAAAAAAAACAAAAAAAAAACCACACACAGGAGGAGGGGTCAGAGTGGTGGCACAGTAGTAGGGCATTTGCCCTGCACGTGCTAACCTAGGATGGACCAGGGTTCGATCCCCTGGCATCCCATGTTCCCCAAGCACATAGCCAGGAGTGGCCCAAAAACCAAACAACCAGCGATAGCACAGCCATAGGGCATGACCCCGGACAACCCCGGTTTCAGTTCTGAGCACAGAAGCAGGAATAACCTGAGAACTGCCAGGTTTGGCCCCGAAACCATAAACAAAATAAATACATAAATGTATGTATGTTTAAAATAAAATAAAGACCCACTAGAAATTGGGTATGATTCCCAGCATCCCATGTCTCCCTGAATGAAGAGTCAGAAGTAACCAACCCTTGAGCACTGCTTGGTGTGGCTCAAAAAAACCAACCAAAACACACAAACAAACAAAAAAAACGAAAACTGATCATTCAAGAACATTATTTACACATTTAAAAACATAAAGTGGTGTCCACAACAATGACTTTTTAGATGTTTTTAAATGTGCTTTGGTGGGGCCGGAGAGATAGTACAGTGGTAGGGCATTTTGCCTTGCATGTGGCTGACCTAGGACAAACCTTGGACGAACCTATGGTCCCCCAAACCTGCCAGAAGTGATTTCTGAGCAGACACAGGAATAACCCCTGAATGCTGCTGGGCGTGGCCCAAAACCCAAAATAAATAAATTTAAAAAATGTGCTTGGGGGGCTGGAGAGATAGCATGGAGGTAGGGCGTTTGCCTTTCATGCAGAAGGTCTGCCTTTCATGCAGAAGGTCATCGGTTCGAATCCCGGCGTCCCATATGGTCCCCCGTGCCTGCCAGGAGCAATTTCTGAGCATAGAGCCAGGAATAACCCCTGAGCACTGCCAGGTGTGACTCAAAATCCACCAAAAAAAAAAAAATGTGCTTGGGATTAAAAAGATAGCTGGGGGCAGGGCATCTGCCTTACATGCAGCACACCGGAAATTGATACCTGGCACCCTATGTGGTCCCTCAAAATCATCAGGAGTAACCTGAGCACTACCAGATTGTTTCCCCTCTCAAAAAAAAAAGTGTTTTAGAGAGCAGCTTGTTAGTAAATGACAAAGCAGGTGTACATATAAATGATTTCTGTTTCACCATCCACCTCCATCTCAACTTATCCAACATTTTTAAAGGTTTTAATGGGTTAAGATTTCGTTCTCTTGCAATGTTGAGCATACTATTAGTCATCTTAGCTATCCTTTGCTGATGCATATAAAATGTGGTTAATCTTCAAAAAATACTTCAGTGAAAAATCAGATGTGTAGAGATTTGAAGCAAGCAGTTCAAATTAAATTAAGTGCTTTTTTTCCTTCCAAAGTGATGAGAAACAGCAAGAGCTGGCAGAAGAGAAAAGGAATTAGACTAACAGCACAGTAATCAAAATTGACTTTAAAAACTGACTTTAATTTTCAGATTTGAAAAAAAAGTTGGAGTATCTTAGAGCCAACCCCCCAACCTATTTAAAGTTTATAAAAAGCGTTTTTTAAAAAAAGTACTCCAAAGTACCACAATGACTAGAAGAAAATGCACTGATTACCACAATATAGAATCTCACTGCCTTACCTCAGTCGGCGTTTCCTTGAGCGTGAGACAGACCGACTTCGGGAACGAGACTTTGAAAATGAACGAGAACGAGACCTTGAAGCTGATCTTGACCGTGAAGAGCGAGATCCAGACTTGGATTTGTTTGTTTTTGACATCTTTGAAGGGTTACTTTTCAACTATTCCTAATAAAAATAAATAAATAAAAGCAAAATCAAACAGAGGAGTCATTTTTCACACTTGAGTGTCTCTGAACACTCAATTTAAAACAAAAACAAAACCCCACAGATGACAAGAAAGAAAACAAAACCTAGGTGCCTCTTCACCAAAAGGAATCATTTTTGTTTTAGGGACACAATGCTCAGGACTTATTCCTGGCTCTAAGTTCAAGGAATCACTCCATAAGAGCTCCAGAAACCATACATGGCTCTGCACTCAGAAATTACTCCTGGCTGGATCATGTGATCACAGAATGCCTGGATCAGGCCAGAGCAACAGCATAGCAGCAGAGTGCTTGCCTTGCACATGGCCAACCTGAGAGGGACCTGGGTTCCATTCTGGCCTCCCATATGGTCCTGAGCCTGCCAGGAGCTATTTCTGAGCGCAGAGCCAGGAGTAATCTCTGAGCACTGCCGGGTGTGGCCCCAAACCAAAAACAAAACAAAAACCCGGGCCCGGAGAGATAGCACAGAGATGTTTCTCCTGCAAGCAGCCGATCCAGGACCAAAGGTGGTTGGTTCGAATCCCGGGTGTCCCATATGGTCCCCCGTGCCTGCCAGGAGCTATTTCTGAGCAGATAGCCAGGAGTAACCCCTGAGCAACGCTGGATATGGCCCAAAAAGACAAAAACAAAAAAACAAACAAAACCAAAAACCCCAGAATGCCAGGGATCAAACCTTTGTTGGGCACAAACAAGGCAAATGCCATCCCCGTTTGACGCTCAGGGGTTACTCCTGGCTATACACTCAGAAATTGCCCCTGGTTTGGGGGGACCATATGGGACACCGGGGATCAAACCGCTGTCCGTCCTATGCTAACGCATGCAAGGCAGACACCTTACCTCTAGCGCCACCTTCCCGGCCCCAGAGAGTATTTTTTGATAACTAAAATACATAAGTAAAATCTTTAACAGTTTGAGAATATTGTAGTGATAAAGCATATCAAAGAATGGTTATTGGGCTGGAGAGATTCAGTATAGCAGGTAAGTTGATTGAATGCAGTCAATTTGGGTTCCATTCCCAGTGTCATCACAGTTAACAGTTTCAAAAGTCAGTAAAGGCAAAACAAAAAAGCTATTATTATTATTATTATTATTATTATTATTATTATTATTATTCTGGTCTTTGGGCCACACCTGCTCAGGAAATCACTTCTGGTAGGCTCAGGGACCATATGGGATGAGAGGGATTCAAACATAGGTTGGCAAGGTAAGAGCCCTAACTATCACTTCGGTCCCTTAAGAAATTTTTTGGCAAAACAAAATAATATTCCAAGGAGTTTAGAAGAGAGTTAAGTGAAGGGGCCAGATTGTCTTGCAGGTGACCAGCATTCCCTCAGCATACCATATGATTCCCCAAGTGCTGCACTCCTGAGTTCAGTCAAGAATATTGTTGGGTGTGATCCAAAAACAAAAAAATAGTTAAGGTGATACTTTACATGCAACCAACCCCTGCTCAATCCCTGCACTACATATGATCCCCAGAGCACTGCCAGGAAGTGAATATCCTTAAGCACAGCACTAGCCTGATGTTAGGCCAGTTCTTCAGCCAAGAGCAGCCAACATCAATGCTGGGTGTTTCCCTATCCTAATTAACCCCCTCCACCATTAGACAGCAAACTACCAAGGGCTTTAGGCAAAGTAGTGTACCTGATTTTGTGTTCTGTACGCTTTTAGATAATTAGAGCAGGAAAGCCAAGTTCAAGTGAAATACTGAATGTGTTTACTATTTCATGACTTTTCTCTAGAGATTACCCTCTCCTGAGTAAGAGGGAAGGAAAAGGGAAACAAAGATCAAGAGCATCTATGGGAATCTCTAGGGTAATAACATTTTTTGGGGGGGCCACATCCGGCTATGCTCAGGGGTTACTCCTGGTTATCTGCTCAGAAATAGCTCCTGGCGGGCCCAGAGAGATAGCACAGCGGTGCCGACCCAGGACCAAAGGTGGTTGGTTCGAATCCAGGTGTCCCATATGGTCCCCCGTGCCTGCCAGGAGCTATTTCTGAGCAGACAGCCAGGAGTCACCCCTGAGCAACGCCGGATGTGACCCAAAAACAAAAAAAAACAAAAACAAACAAAAAAAAGAAATAGCTCCTGGCAGACATGGGGGACCATGTGGGAAGCCAGGATTCGAACCAACCACCTTCGGTCCTGGATCAGCTGCTTGCAAGGCAAACACAGCTGTGCTATCTCTCCGGTCCCAGGTAATTATTTGGCGAAGACTTAAATTAGCATCCCACCCATATTCCCAAAGAAATCAAATCAAAGGGGGCCCGGAGAGATAGCACAGCGCTGTTTGCCTTGCAAGCAACCGATCCAGGACCCTAAGGTGGTTGGTTCGAATCCCGGTGTCCCATATGGTCCCCTGTGCCTGCCAGGAGCTATTTCAGAGCAGACAGCCAGGAGTAACCCCTGAGCAACGCTGGGTGTGGCCCAAAAACAAAAACAAAACAAAAAAAAATCAAATCAGAGGGCCTTTCTAGGGGGCCGGAGCAATAGCACAGCAGCCAACCCTGGACGAACCCAGGTTCCATTCCCAGCATCCCATATGATCCTCAGAGCCTGTCAGGAGTGATTTCTGAGCGCAGAGCCAGGAGTAACCCAGAGGGTCTCTGGGTGTGACCCAAAAACCAAAACCAACAAACAAAAGGTCTTTTCTTTTCTTTTCTTTTCTTTTTTTTTTTTTTTTTTTTTTGGTTTTTGGGCCACACCCGGCGGTGCTCAGGGGTTACTCCTGGCTGTCTGCTCAGAAATAGCTCCTGGCAGGCACGGGGGACCATATGGGACACCGGGATTCGAACCAACCACCTTTGGTCCAGGACTGGCTGTTTGCAAGGCAAACGCCGCTGTGCTATCTCTCAGGGCCAAAAGGTCTTTTCTATACACTGTGTTAAGTGGCTCTTCTTTTGTAGCTTTTGGGTCATGTTTTGGGTCTGGAGATTCAGTGGGTAAGGTGCATGTTTTGTATGTGAAGTCAATCTCCACATTCCATATGGTCCTCCCAGTACTGTCAGGAGTGATTTCTGAGTGAGTGCAGAGCCAGAAGTAATCCCCAAGTACTTCTGGGTGTGGCCACAGGTAAAAAAAAAAGTACATTTTTTTTTGTTTTGTTTTTGGGCCACACCCGGCGTTGCTCAGGGGTTACTCCTGGCTGTCTGCTCAGAAATAGCTCCTGGCAGCACGGGGGACCATATGGGACACTGGGATTCGAACCAACCACCTTTGGTCCTGGATCGGCTGCTTGCAAGGCAAACACCGCTGTGCTATCTCTCCGGGCCCAAAAAAGTACATTTTTAGACTATCAAAACCCCCAAAAGCTAAACTTCATTCAGTACAGCATCCAAAAGATAGTGTACAAATTGTGAGCTTGGACTTGAGAATATAGTGGGCAGGCATATACCTTCAAAGTGCTTTACACAGGCTTGACACCAGCACCTTATCTGTTTCCCTGAGCCACACTAAGTTCATAACCTTTGGAGAATAAATCCCTGTTACAGAATGTCAACTGGGATAAATCAACAGCAATCTGATGATCAATTCATTAAGAACCCATTCATCACAATAGTCCTAAGATAGGGATCTAAGGTTTCCTTCAGAGAACTTGCATAATGGTGGGGGCCAGAATGACAACACAATAGGTAGGGTTTTGGCCTCATATCTGGCCGACAAGAGTTTGATACCTGGTATCCCATATGGTCCCAAGCCTGCCAGGAATGATTACTGAGTGGAGCCAGGAGTAACCCCTGAGAACCGACAGGTGAGTAGCCCCATCAAAAAAAAAACAACAAAAGAAAAACCCAACAACTTGCTTAATGGTTCAGGATGATATACACAATCATTATATAAACAAAATGACATAGTTCAACAGCTGAGTCTTAAGAATCACCCTAGAGACTCCTCTATCCTTAGGGAAGGGTAACAACTTTAATCTCAGCTTACATGTGTATGTATAGCCAATGGAAATGTTTTCTCCTCACTATTTTTTTTGGGGGGGGTGGTTTGGGGCCACACTAGGCAGTGTTCAGGGGTTACTCCTGGCAGGTATGGGGGACCATATGGGACGCCAGGATTCGAACCAACCACCTTAGGTTCTGGATCGGCTGCTTGCAAGGCAAACGCCGCAGTGCTATCTCTCCAGTGCTATCTCTCCGGTCCCTTTTTCCTCACTTTTAAAGAAGTTGGTTTGGAGCCAGATCAATAAAACAGCAAGGGGGACACTAGCCTTGCATGCAGCAGACCTTGATTCAATCTCTAGCATCCCAAATGGTATTTAAGAGCCAGAGTAAACCCTGAGCACCGCTGGGTGTGGTCCAAGACCAAACCCTGCCCTTGAAATAAATACATATTTATTTGTATATATATTATAATATATATAATATGGGGTTTTTTTTTGGGAGGTCACACCCGGCAGCACACGGGTTACTCCTGGCTCTACGCTCAGAAATAGCTCCTGGCAAGCTCGGGGGACCATATGGGATGCCATGATTCGAACCACCTTGCATGCCTTCTGCATGCAAGGCAAACGCCTTACCTCCATGCTATCTCTCCAGCCCCTAATATGGGGTTTTAAGGTGCTGGGAATCAAACTTAAGACTTCATAAATGTAATCTAAGTTCTTTTACAATTCAACCCAAGGCTCTCAAACAGCATGCTCCTCAAAGGACACTTACGATTATATCTTTTCAAATATTCAAATTCTGAACCTGATCCATTATCAACTACTTTTATTTATTTATTTATTTATTTATTTTTGGTTTTTGGTTTTTGGGCCACACCCGGTGACGCTCAGGGGTTACTCCTGGCTATGCGCTCAGAAGTCGCTCCTGGCTTGGGGGACCATATGGGACGCCGGGGGATCGAACCGCGGTCTGTCTCCTAGGCTAGCGCAGGTAAGGCAGGCACCTTACCTCGAGCGCCACCGCCCGGCCCCTTATTTTGTTTTTTGGGCCACACCTGTCAGTGCTCAGGGATTATTCCTGGCTCTGCACCCAGAAATCGCTCCTCACGCTGCTGACACAGGATGAAGCTGAATTCGATTCCCAGTTTCCCATATGGTCCCCAAGCCAGGAGCGATTTTTGAGCACATAGCGGGAGTAACTTTACCCTGAGAGTCTCGGGGTGTGGGAGGGAGGGAAGAAGAAAGGAAGGAGGCAGAAAGGAAAAGGAAGGAAGGAAGGAGGGAGGAAGAAAAAGGAGGGAGGAAGGAGGGAGGAAGAAAAAGGAGGGAGGAAGGAAGAAAGAAAAAGAAAGGAGGCGGGCCCGGAGAGATAGCACAGCGCTGTTTGTCTTGCAAGCAGCCAATCCAGGACCAAAGGTGGTTGGTTCGAATCCCGGTGTCCCATATGGTCCCCCGTGCCTGCCAGGAGCTATTTCTGAGCAGACAGCCAGGAGTAACCCCTGAGCAACGCCGGGTGTGGCCCAAAAACCAAAAACCAAAAAAAAAAGAAAACACAATTTTCTAAAAATGCTTAAGAGTCATTTCTTGTAGTACTGGGATTATTTGAAGTTGTGTGAAAGAATAAGACATATCTTCAGGGGCTGGAGCCCTGGCGCAGTGGCAGAGCATTTGCCTTGCACACGTTAACCTAGGATGAACCACAGTTCGATCTCCTGGCGTCCTATATAGTCCCCCAAGCCAGGAGTAACCCGAGGTGTTACTGGGTGTGGTGCAAAAACCAAAAAAACATATTCACACAAAAATTTTCTGACTATGGGGAGCCAGAGCGATAGCACAGTGGTAGAGCATTTGCTGACGCAGAACAGACCTGGGTTTAATTCCAGGCATCCCAAATGGTTCTCCGAGCCTGCCAGGAGCAATTTCTGAGTGCAGAGCCAGGAGTGAGCCCTGAGCGCCACCCATGTGGCCCAGAAATTAAAAAAAAATAAAATAAATAAATAAATAAAAACCTTGCTGAGTATGAAGGGGAATATGGGTGGTGAGTAAATAAATAAGGAGTTTGTTGTGGTTCTTTGGGGAGGGGGGTTCTGCGGGGTCAGGGACCACACCAGGCACTGCTAAGGGAACTATATAGTGCATAAGATTGAACTGGTGGGGCCGGAGAGATAGCATGGAGGTAAGGCGTTTGCCTCTCATGCAGGAGGTCATCGGTTCGAATCCCAGCGTCCCATATATGGTCCTCCCGTGCCTGCCAGGAGCAATTTCTGAGCCTGGAGCCAGGAATAACCCCTGAGCACTGCCGGGTGTGACCCAAAAACCACAAAAAAAAAAAAAAAAAAAAAAAAAAATGGGGCCGGAGAGATAGCATGGAGGTAAGGCGTTTGCCTCTCATGCAGGAGGTCATCGGTTCAAATCCCGGCGTCCCATATATGGTCCTCCAGTGCCTGCCAGGAGCAATTTCTGAGCCTGGAGCCAGGAATAACCCCTGAGCACTGCCGGGTGTGACCCAAAAACCACAAAAAAAAAAAAAAAAAAAAAAAAAAAAGATTGAACTGGTGTTGAGAAAGAATTAGGGCCAGCCACATGAAAAGCAAATTCATTAACCCTTGAACTATCTCTCTGACCTGAGGATAAACAAGACAGGCTTTATAAGTCAGCAAAGTTATTATTAGTTCCTGTTACCACCATGCATTTACCTTATTTGAATTATGATTCCACTTGTAGCGGATCCCAAACAGACACTCCCTGTAAAAAATACTGACAGTATTTTTACTGTCAATACTTAAGCTGCTGACTTCTTCAATTTACAAAGTTAGGATGCAGTTCTGAAACAAAGAGAAACAAGAGAGAAACTGTTAAAACAGTAACTCAAAATCTGCAGATTACACCTTGAAATATAGTTGCTTAAAAAAAAGTGTATACTTAAACCCACGATTTAACTTGTTTGTTTGTTTTGGGTCTTATCAGGTAGTGCTCAGAGGCCATTCCTGGCTCTTCTCAGAAATCCCCCT
This sequence comes from Suncus etruscus, assembly GCF_024139225.1. Taxonomy (NCBI): domain Eukaryota; kingdom Metazoa; phylum Chordata; class Mammalia; order Eulipotyphla; family Soricidae; genus Suncus; species Suncus etruscus. The sequence goes on from NC_064853.1 coordinate 41,159,983, forward strand.
GGCAGGCTCAGGGGACCATATGGGATGACAGGGTTCGTCCTGGATTGGCCACGTGCAAGACAAATACCCTACAGCTTTGCCATCCTTAAGGCCTCCACAATTTAACTTCAAGTAGAGTATATTGGAGGGTTGGAGTTAGCACAGAGTAGGGCATTTGCCTTGCATGCTGCAGACCCAGGACGGACCAGGTAGATCTCTGGGATCCTATATGGTCCCCCAAGCCTACCAGGAGTGATTTCTGAGCACAGAGCCAGGAATAACCCAAGTGCCACCAGATGTGGCCCCAAAAAAGCAAACAAAAAAGTATACTGGATTGGGCCCGGAGAGATAGCACAGTGGTGTTTGCCTTGCAAGCAGCCGATCCAGGACCTAAGGTGGTTGGTTCGAATCCCGATGTCCCATATAGTCCCCCGTGCCTGCCAGGAGCAATTTCTGAGCCTGGAGCCAGGAATAACCCCTGAGCACTGCCGGGTGTGACTCAAAAACCACCAAAAAAAAAAAAAAGAATCACCCTTAGCTGGGGCCAGAGATTTCAGTGAATAGGGTGCTTGCACTGGGCACAGCCATTAATGTTTGATCCCCAGCATTTGATGTGGTCCTTTAAACCCCCAGGAGTGATACCCAGAACATAAAGCCAGTATTAACCCCAGTATTAACCCAGTATTAACACTGATGGGTGTGGCCAAAAACCAACACCCCCCCCAAATCACCCTCGCCTAATATGAAGACTACTCAATGATTTGGGGAGTTGAACCAGTGTTGGCCAGAAGCAAGCAAGTGTCCTGCCTCCTGTTCTAGGTCTCTAACCCCTTAAAAATATTTAATGATTGTCAGTGTCAGAACAGGGCAATTAAGGTATTTTGCCCTGCACACAAGTTCAATCCCCAACATAGCACCACCAGAAACCACCGCCAAGCACTCCATTGATAAAGCTCCTGAGCACTTCTGCGTATTACCCATAAACTAAAATAACTTTTCTGAGTTCAAAATACAGTTCCATCACATTCCCAACTTCCTTCACAAATGTAAAAAAATCTCCACATTTCTAAATAAATAGTGCTGTTAGGAAGGTGAGCACATTTTACATGGGGTGGGTGGGTAGACCTTAGTTCTTATGCAGCAAGTCTCAGGAAAGGAGCCAAAAATATCCTAATAGACATTGAATAACTTATTTGCCTAAGTCTATGTTATGTAGCAAGCCCAACTATATAGTTACAACATTCCAGATCCTAAATAGCAGATCCGGCAGAACAACAATGAGGTCAGATTAATGTCCTTATATTTTCTAACCGTCTTTGGGTTTGAGTGGTTCTTAAATTTTGAGATTCCAAAACCAGAGAAATAATCTAACAGCCAGGGCATTTATTTGCCTTGCGTATGGCCAATTAAGATTTCTTTTTTTGGGGCCGGAGAGATAGCATGGAGGTAAGGCGTTTGCCTTTCATGCAGGAGGTCATCGGTTCGAATCCCGGCGCCCCATATGGTCCCCTGTGCCTGCCAGGAGCAATTTCTGAGCATGGAGCCAGGAAAAACCCCTGAGCACTGCCGGGTGTGACCCAAAAACCACAAAAAAAAAAAAAAAAAAGATTTCTTTTTTTTTTTTTTTTTTTGGTTTTTGGGCCACACCCGGATTTGCTCAGGGGTTACTCCTGGCTGTCTGCTCAGAAATAGCTCCTGGCAGGCACTGGGGGACCATATGGGACACCGGGATTCGAACCAACCACCTTTGTTCGTGGATCGGCTGCTTGCAAGGCAATCCCAGCAGGTAATCCCCTACAGTTACCTGAGCACTACCAAAAGTGATCCCTGAACACTATATTGGGTGTAGCTCAACTACAAAAATTAATTTGAAACTCAAATAGGATGAAAAGGAATGACCAACCCTGGGGGGAAATGCAAACCCCTCTACCACTATTTATGCCATAAAACTTACTTATGTCGCAAGATAACTGGCTAAAGAATATTAAAACCAGGGTCAGAGTTAGTACAGTAGGATGCTTGCCTTGCATGAGGTAAACTTGGGTTTGATCCCCAGGACCCCTTATGGTCCCAGAGCCTGCCAGTAGTGATTCCTGAGTGCAGAGCCAAGAGTAACCACAAAGCACCATTAGTGTGACACCCCCAACCCCCACCAAAAAAAACAAACAGTATTATACCTCAGGGGCTGAACATAGTTTAACAGGTAGGGCATTTGTCTGGGTTATGATCAACCTGGGTTAGATCCCAGTATCCCAGATGGTCCCTAAGCACTGCTAGGAGCAATACCTGAGCTCAGAGCCATAAGTCTTTTTGTTGTTGTTGTTCGTTTGTTTGTTTTGGGGTCACACCCGGCAGCGCTCATGCTATCTCTCGGGCCAGGAGTAAGTCTTAACATCGCTGAGTGTGACCCAAACACTTAAGTAAAAATAAAGAATAATCTTTATTTTTCCAAACATGCCCCTCTACACATCACTCTACTTAATAACCTCTAGCATAGGCTATTAGTAGCTACCTAATTGATATCCCTGAAATACATTTTTCAAACTTATGCAAAAGCAATTTTCAAATATACATCAACCCCTCCCACCCACCAGAATGCTTCAATGTCCTCTTGAACTGCCTAACTTCTCTAAGCTCATCTTCAACCACTTCCTTCACTACAGTGTCTGCCTCCTTGGCCTCTTTATAGTTCTGAAAGCATTCCAAATTCTTGCTATCTTCAAGACTGGCACTTTCTGCTCTCTCCTGGAACGCTCTCCCCTTCAACTCACATATGCAGGGATATCGTTCAACAGTACAACTCAAGACTTGACTACAAGAACTCCTGGGTTTGATCCCAGGCAATAAAAACTTTCCCAGTCCTCTCTTTTATCAACAGAACCCCCAGTCTGATAGCACCACATACAGCATTTTACTCAATGCTATTCATTTGTTGTATTCCTCCATAAAGTTCCCAAGAGACAAGACTCCTTTGTCTCATTCCCACCCTAGTATAGACACACCTGATAGTAGACGCTCCTACTGTATTTGAAAAATAAAACACCGTACCAATCATACATGTTTACAGAATATTTCATATTTGAGAAGAGCATTCATTATAATTTGTTATGGAAAAACATTCATCATGCTTTCATTAACATTCATTATCTTTCTGTTTTGTTTTTGTGCACGAGAGAAATAGAATAGCACCTTAAGGGCCCAGAGAGATAGCACAGCGCGTTTGCCTTGCAAGCAGCCGATCCAGAACCAAAGGTGGTTGGTTCGAATCCCGGTGTCCCATATGGTCCCCCGTGCCTGCCAGGAGCTATTTCTGAGCAGACAGCCAGGAGTAACCCCTGAGCAACGCCGGGTGTGGCCAAAAATCAAAAAAAAAAAAAAAAAATAGCACCTTAAGATCCTCAAGTGATCAAAACCAGCAACAAAAAAATAAATTGTACATCTGACGTTCAAGTTCCCTCACCATCTGTGCTAATCTCAGAAATATTCCTTCCCGTGCCTGCCAGGAGCTATTTCTGAGCAGACAGCCAGGAGTAACCCCTGAGCACCACCGGGTGTGACCCCCCCCCAAAAAAAAAAAAGAAAGAAATATTTCCTTACTATCACCGTCATCGGCATTTGACTATACCTAGTCTGCAAATTAAAAAAAAATGAGAGGGCCGGAGAGATAAGCTTGGAGGTAAGACTTTTGCCTTGCACGCAGGACATTGGTTCGAATCCCGGCATCCCATATGATCCCCCGAGCCTGCCAGGAGCTATTTCTGAGCATAGAGCCAGGAGTAACCCTTGAGCGCTGCCAGGTGTGACCCAAAAACCAAAATAAAATCAATTTGGAGATCTTTAATTGACCTTAAAGGGTTTTTTTGTTGAGTTTTGTTGTTTTTTTTTTTAAATTCAGGGAATGGGGTACTTGTAGCTCAGCTGTAAGGCACTTGCCTTCCATGTGAGGATCTGGGTTCCATCAACAACAAAAAAAATTTTAAATAAAGAAAAAACTAAAATTGGTTATATAGAACGTTTTTTCTATTAAGTGCCCGGGGCCTTTAGCGATGTTAGGAATGGAACCCAGGAACTCACACTGCAGGGCAATAACCCTACCTAAGCTGAGCAATTCCCCCCCCCCCCCCTTACCACTCCAATTTTTTCTTTTTGATTTTTAGGCCACACCCGGCGGCGCTCAGGGGTTACTCCTGCCTCCACGCTCTGAAACTGCTCTTGGCAGGCCTGGGAGACTATATGAGGGATGCCGGGGAATGAACCCCAGCTCGTCCCGGGTCGGCTGAGTGCAAAGCAAACGCTCTACCGCTGTGCTATCTCTCCGGCCCCCAACTCCCAATTTCCCAAAATCACCTCTTCTACAAACTACAAAGCGGAAATGGCGGCAGAAAAAACCGTTCGATCTTGCTCCCGGCTGGATTTCCTTCCTTCCCAAGTAGATTACCAACAGCAGCCGGTAGGGGCTGGCTCTTTACCGGGCGTCGATGAAATAACCGGCTCCGGGCTGGGCAGATCAATGAACTCGATGGGCGTTAGACAAACCAAGACAGTCGCAAACGAAAAAGGAAAGGGAAAGGAAGAAAGAAAAAGGCCAAGAGCGCTCCACATGCTTTTCCACATGCCCTGTCCCGCCATCGACCAACGAACCACGACAAACTTCAATGAAGAGGGGGCCGGAGCGATAACGCAGCGGTAAGGCAAAGTTTGCCTTGCACGCTCGGACCCAAGGCAGACCTGGTTTCGATCCCTGGTGTCCCATAGGTCGTCCCCCCCAAGCCAAGAGCGATTTCTGAACATATAGCTAGGAGTCACCCCTGTATGTCAACGGGTGTGACCCCCCCAAAAAAATAAAATTCAATGAAGGGCCAGGGAGAGCACGCAGAACGGCTTCCATCCAATTTCATCTCCTTCAACTAACTCGGAAAGCGATCCCCGTTATTCATGAAGCTCGGGAGAGGCACCTAAACATCAAAGACTAGAAAATTAAAAAAAAAATACAACTTGAAGCGCGGACAAGGGGTTCTTATCCGCGCCCCACCACAAACACTCCGCACTCCAGGAATCCAATCTGTCCCGGCAAGCTCCGTCCTCCTGCAGCCGAAATCCAACTTCGAGGCCCAAATGCGAGTCCACGCCTGCGTGCGATCACGAAGAGCAAAGAAGGGCCGACGCTTTCCCCAAAAAATCTCCAAAAAAAAAAAGAAAACTTGGGGGAGGGGGGGCCGGAGAGATAAGATAGCACGGAGGTAGGGCGTTTGCTTTGCATGCAGAAGGACGACGGTTCGAATCGGGCACCCCATAGGGTTCCCTCAATGAGCCTGCCGAGAGCCATTTCTCAGCGTTAAGAGCCAGGAGGAACCCCTGAAGGCCGCCGGGTGGGACCCAAAAAACAAAAGCAAAAAAGAAAAAAAATAAGATTTGCTTCGAGCAAAGAAAATCGCCTCTGACAAGTAGATCTCGGAGAGGCCGATCGGGTGTTCCTTCCTCACCTTCGATCGCGTGGGTGGTTGGGTGGGTGGGCGACGGAGTCCGAACGACCAGGCCGCTCCTGGCCGTGCAGGATAGGAATGGGGGAATGGGGGGCCCCCTTTTTAGCCAGCGCCGGCCACATGCGGCCTTGCAAGCGCGGCACGACGGGCCGGTGGAGCCGGGGTGGGGGAAGGGCGGGGCGCGCACGCACGAGTTCCGGGTCAGGGAGAAACCCCGAGAATGGGGTTCGGGGGGCCAAAAGGAGAGGGGGAGGAGGACGAGCAGAGAGCGGCCTAGCGCGGGGAAGCGGCCCTCAAGGGCGGGGACGGGGACGGGGAGGAGCCGCGCGCTCGAGGCCCGCTCGGAGGCCGAGCCAGGAGGCGTGAGTGCGGCCTTCTCCCCCCCAGCCCGCCTGACTGGGCCTCAGCCGCCATGAGAAGCTGCAATCCGAAAGCGTTAGAGCTGTGCGAACGGCGCCTCAGACTTATCTGCCATCCTTAACTCACCTAGGCCGCGATGCGCCTCGCAACGGCACAACCGGCCCGAACCTCTCTCTCTCTTCTCTCTCTCTCTCTCTCCCCGCTTCTCAGCGCGCCCAGCGTCGCGTCCCCGCTCTCCGACGTTCACGAAGGCGGTGGCGGCGGCGCCGAGCGGCCTTCTGGGAAATGTAGTCCTAGCGCCGCCTCTTGTTGATAGTTAGGCCGATTCCCGAACTACGTTTCCCAAAAGGCAAAGCGAGCGGGAGGCGGGGCCCCACGCCGCTTGCGTCACGCGCCTCGTTGTCGGCGGTCACGTGGGTGCGCTCCGTTCCGTCCCTTTCCCCACCTCGCCCCCTCCTCCCCCGGCTGAGTGTAGCTGGGAGATGGACGGAAGAGGCGGGGGCGTTGTTGCTGACGCCACACGGCGCCGCCATTTTGGAAGCGGCTTGGAGAAGGAGGCCTAAACTTCCACTCACAACGCGGCCTGGTTTCTCGGACGGACAAGGCTCCGAGCTAGGGGAATCTGGCCTTCAAATTCGGCCTGGTGACCCTGAGTCAGTTCCTCTTTCTTCTCTGAGGGAGCCTCGGTTTTCTGCCCTCTGAGACTTGAGGAAATTGTTGCAGGCTCCCACAGTGGAAGGCCTTGAATGTAATTCCCTGGAAACGCGATACAAAATGGAGTTAACTGTTGGGATAGTGTGACCTCCCTCAGAGATCCCAGTGTGCCTTGGAGAGCTGCCTTCCCCCATGCAGGACAATTAGGAGCTTCCATCTAAACCGATCTTAGGTGGTGGGCATCCCTGCTGCAACCCCAGATTCTCTGGTACTGAAAAAGACCTTTTCAGTTCCAGTGGATCTAGGCACATGCGTATTGGACAAATACTTTTGCAGAGAATGTTATATTTCTGCCTTATAAAATGGGAAAGCCCTTTCTCTGAAGAGGTAACAGGTTACCTAGCACAAGGCTGACCTGGTTTTGATCCCCTGTGTCACACAAATTGGTTTCCCCAAGCCCATCAGGAGCACAGAGCCAGGAGTAAGCCCTGAGCACAGCCAGATGTGCCCCCCCCCCAAAAAAAAAAGTCAGGAAATTACTTCACTCCTCCCCACTAAAAATAATCCCAGAGTGTTCTGAGAGTGCTCTCTCAGTATGCCACGGTGCTCCCTATGTGCATACTCAGAGCTCTTATAGTGATCTTTTTTTTCCCCTTGGTTTTTGGCTCACACCCAGCAGCTCTAGGGGTTACTCCCAGCTCTATGCTCAGAAATTGCTCCTGCCAGGCTCGGGGGACCGTATGGGATGCCGGGATTCGAACTACCGTCCTGCATGCTAGGCAAACGCCTACCTCCATGCTATCTTTCCGGCCCCTTCTAGAGATCTTTCAAGTACTCCCACAGTACTTAGCATCTAATTAGTAGGGCCCCTATTGATGTTTCTCCACTACAGATAAGCTCTAGTGAAGATAGGAATTTTTTTTTGGAGGGGGGACTGGTTTTGTTTGTTTGAGGAGTCACACTTGGCTATGCTCAGGGTTCCTGCCTTGTAGGGCTAAGGGAATCATTTAGAATGCCAGGGATTGAACAACAGATTATCCACGATTAAATCAAGTGTCCTATCCTCTTTACATCTATCTTTCCAGTCCCCAGGAATCCATTTTGTTTGTTTGTTTGTTTGTTTTGTTTTGTTTTGTTTTTGGATCACACCTGGCGGTGCTCAGGGGTTACTTCTGGCTGTCTGTTCAGAAATAGCTCCTGGCAGGCACGGGGGACCATATGGGACACCGGGATTCGAAGCAACCACCTTTGGTCCTGGATCGGCTGCTTGCAAGGCAAACGCCGCTGTGCTATCTCTCTGGGCCCCATTTTATTTTTTTTTTTTTATTTTTTGGTTATTGGTTTTTGGGTCACACCCGGCAGAACTTGGGGCTTACTCCTGGCTCTATGCTCAGAAATCGCTCCTGGCAGGTTCAGGGGACCATATGAGCTGCCAGGATTCGATTCGAACCACTGTCCTTCTGTGCTGGGTTACTGATCCTACCCTAAACAATAATTGTGCCCTACCCTAGTAATAGTATATTGGATTATTTCTTACTTGGCATTCTGCTCCCACTCAAGGGTGGTACCTGATTCTTGTGTATAAAAGCAAGGGTCTTTGGGAGGCTATGGCTTTTTCTGGGGCTCATTCTGGGGCTTTTTCTTCAGCCTTATCCACTAAATAAAGCTGAGATCTCCTGAAGCCTGACTACCTGTGAGTTTTCTACAACCTGCTATCACCTCAGAACCACCGGCTGAACAGGGTGGCAGACCTGTGGTCACAGCTGGAGGAGAAAGACCTCATCCTCCATCCCACCATCATCCAGCCCCATCAAGGGCTGATTTGCAACACTTCTGTATGCAAGGCAAACGCCTTACCTCCATGCTATCTTTCTGGGCCCCCCAGGAATCCATTTTTGACTGATGTCTATTCCCCCAGCCAGAATAGACAGTAACCTTAGATAATTACAGAAGGATTAATGTTTTATCAGGCCCAATTTAAGCCTCAGGCAGCCATGCAGCCTCAGAAGTGTTCCCTCCAGGCCGCATCTTTGTTCCTTCTTTGGGCACTGGCTGCAGGCTGCATGCTGAGTAATGCTTCTTGAAACTCTCTGATCCAATTTCATTTTCAATTACTTTTTTTTGTTTGTTTGTTTTAAGTTTTTTTGGGGGCCACACCCGGCTATGCTCAGGGGTTACTCCTGGCTGTCTGCTCAGAAACAGCTCCTGGCAGGCACGGGGGACCATATGGGACACCAGGATTCAAACCAACCACCTTTGGTCCTGGATCGGCTACTTGCAAGGCAAACACCGCTGTGCTATCTCTCCGGGCCCTATGCCAGATTTCTTTTTTTTTTTTTTGGTTTTTGGGCCACACCTTGTGCCGCTCAGGGGTTACTCCTGGCTATGCGCTCAGAAGTTGCTCCTGGCTTCTTGGGGGACCATATGGGACACCGGGGGATCGAACCGCGGTCCGTCCTAGGCTAGCGCAGGCAAGGCAGGCACCTTACCTCCAGCGCCACCGCCCGGCCCCTATGCCAGATTTCTTAACTGTCTTCCACCCCTACCAGGTTCCCTGGCCCAGATATTTGCCCTCTCCTCATTCAGCCTTTTGGTTTTGTTTTTGGGTCACACCCGATAGCGCTCAGGGGTTACTCCTGGCTTCATACTCCGAAATAGCTCCTGGCAGGCTCGGGGGACCATATGGGATGCCGGGATTCGAACCGATGACCTTCTGCATGAAAGGCAAACGCCCTACCTCCATGCTATCTCTCCGGCCCCTCATTCAGCCTTTTTCCCTGAGTGAGCTGGCATGCTCCAGTATGGCATGCTCCATGTTTTTGTTTTTGGGTCACACGCAGTGATATTCAGGGGTTACTCCTCGCTCTACATTCAGGAATTGCTCCTGGAAGAGTTCAGGGGATCATCTAGGATGCCTGGAATTTAATTAGGTCAGCCACATGCAAAGTGGGCCTTACTCTCTCCAACCCCCTCCAATAGCTTATATGTTTGGTTTTGTTTTGGGGTTACACCTGGTGGTACTCGGGGCTTACTCCTGGTTCTTCACTCAGGAATCACTCCTTAGTAATAAGGGAATCATAGGATGCTGAGGATTGAGCCCAGGTCAGTCGCATGCAAGGCAAATACCCTATTTGCTGTGCTATCGCTCTGGCCTACCTCCAATATATCTTTTGTTTTGTTTGTTTTGGCCAGGCCACACCTGCCAGCACTTAGGGATTACTTACTCTTGGCTCTGCGCTTAGAAATGGCTCCTGGCAGACTTGGGGGACCATAGAGGATGACGTGGATTGAACTCAGGTTGGCCGCATGCAAGACCTTTCCCATTGTGCTATCACTCCAGTCCCTAACAACAAAATATTTTCAGGTGGCTGAAACAATCCAGAAGCTGGAAAGATAGCGCAATGGGGACAATGTTTGCTTTACATGTGGGTTTGAATCCTGACATCCTATGCCTACCCCATGCCTACCAGGAATGATTTCTTTTCCTTTTCTTTTTCTTCTTCCTTCCTTCCTTCCTTCCTTCCTTCCTTCCTTCCTTCCTTCCTTCCTTCCTTCCTTCCTTCCTTCCTTCCTTCTTTCCTTCCTTCCTTCCTCTCTTTCTCTCTCCCTTCCTTCCTTCCTTCCTTCCTCTCTTTCTCTCTCCCTTCCTCCCTTCCTTCCTTCCTTCCTTCCTTCCTTTCTTTTTTTTTTTTTTTTTGGTTTTTGGGCCACACCCGGTGATGCTCAGGGGTTACTCCTGGCTATGCGCTCAGAAGTTGCTCCTGGCTTGGGGGACCATATGGGACACCGGGGGATCGAACTGTGGTCCGTCCAAGGCTAGCGCAGGCAAGGCAGACACCTTACCTCTTGCGCCACCGCCCGGCCCCTCTTTCTTTCTTTTCTTTCTTTTTTTTGGCTTTTGTGTCACACCCAGCAGCACTCAGTTGTTTCTCCTGATTCCATGCTCAGAAATCGCTTCTGGGGGCCGGAGAGATAGCATGGAGGTAAGGCATTTGCCTTTCATGCGAAGGACGGTGGTTTAAATCCCGGCATCCGATATGATCCCCTGTGCCTGCCAGGGGAGATTACTGAGCATAGAGCCAAGAGTAACCCCTGAGCACTGCTGGGTGTGACCCCCCCCCAAAAAAAGCACTCCTGGCAAGCTCGGAACCATATGGGATGCCGGGATTCAAACCACCATCCTTCTGCATGCAAGAAGGCAAATGCCCTACTTCCATGCTATCTCTCAAGCCCAGGAATGATTTCTGAGCACAGAACCAGAAGTAACCCCTGAGCACTTCTGGGTATTCCCCCCCCCCAAAAAAAAAAGAAAAAGTAGAAGGAGGAGGAGGAAGAGGTGGAGGAGGAAAAGAAGAAGAAATAGAGTAAGTAGTCTAGAGAGATAATATTAAGAAAAAAGAAGAGTAGGCCTGGAGCAGTAGTAGACATCCCGGATAGTCCCTTGGCACCTCTAGTAAGGATCAACGAGTAACCCTTGAGCATCGACTGGGTGTGGCCTGCCCAAAATAATAAGTAATGGGAGTAGTAGGAAATTGGATCACACCTGGCCATACTGAGGGTCTTTTTCTGGCTCAGTGTTTGTGTCAGGAGTGACCTCTGGTGGTATTCAGGAGAAAAATGTGGTACCTAGTATTTGAACTGGAATTGGGTGGAGATGGAAGGCAAACACCTTAACCCCTTGTACTGTCTCTTCCAGTATTTGAGAAGCTAATATTTTTGACATATTTTTCTTGACATATTTTTTAATCTGAAATTCTAAATCAGCATATAAAAATATAGCTGCTGTGATGCAGATCTGAGTAGGTTCTGACAGTCCAAATGGCCTGAGAAACCCAAAGTATTTACCACCTGCCCTTCACAGAAAAAGTTCACTGACCCCTCCCCCGCCTTTTTTGGTTTTTGGACCACACCCATAATAATCAGGGCTTATTTCTGTTTTTCTTTTTTCTTTTCTTTTCTTTTCTTTTTTTTTTGTTTTTGGGTCACACCTGGCAGGTCAGGGTTTACTCCTGGCTCTATGCTCAGAAATCACTCCTGGCAGGCTCAGGGGACCATATGGGATGCCGGGATATGAATCACTGACCTTCTGCAGGAAAGGCAAATGCCTTACCTTCATGCTATCTCTCTGGCCCCAGGGTTTACTTCTGACTCTGTATTCAGGAATCATTCCTGGAAAGCTTGGAGGACCGTATTGGGTGCTGGGGATTAAACCCAGGACGGGCCACATGCAAGGCAAACTCCTTATCCAGTGTACTGTCACTCCAGCCTCAAGTCTACTGACCCTTGACATAGAATCTGGAGGTTTTCATCTATATTGGAAGATAAGCGGAAGCACCTCTGAGGAAAGGACCTGTAAACATAGTTAACCAGTCTAGGAATTGGAGAAGAGCATTCTAGGTAGAAAGAACACACAGAAAAATCCTGTGACCTAAAAAAGATTTGGCACATATAAATATTTTCATGCTTGCCGTTGACTTTTCTGTGTAATAGGAACTAAAGCACAGTGAGGCACAGAGGTCACTGGAGCCAGACTCTGCTGTGTTTGAGAGTCCAGGTCCAGGATAGATTTTACTTTAAGAACAATGGAAGTACCATGAAGTGAAAATATAGCGTATATGGCATTTGCTGAGGGAGGTTTGTGCCACACCCTGGAGTGTTCCAGGGTCATTTCCAGTGGTGCTTCAGAGATCAAACTGTGGCAGCAATAGAACTTTGCCCTCTTACATATAAAGCATGTGCTCAGCCTGTTGACCTATTTCTCTGGATGGACTTACTCGAACTGCCTCCTGATCCTATTTTGCTTGTACAATTCTCCCTATTTTCATCACGATGTACTGAAACCATCCATTATGTGTCTGTGTCTCCTGCCAAAAGTCATCTTCTCAGGCCCTGCTGTACAGGACAGACCCAGAATTGGTATCTATAAATATGTACACATTTTTCTTAATTCTTTTTTTTTGGTCTGTTTTGTTTTGGGGTCACATTGAGAGGTACTCAGTGTTTACCCCTGCCTCTGAGGTCAGGGATCACTGCTGGCAGATTTGGGCAACCATATTGGGAAGAGATGCTTTTTGTTTTTTGTTTTTGTTTGTTTGTTTTTGGGTTACATCTGGCAGCGCTCAGGGGTTCCTCCTGGCTCTAAACTCAGAAACCGCTCCTGGCAGGCTTGGGGGACCATATGGGATGCTGGGATTCGCACTACCGTCCTTCTGCATACAAGGCAAACGTCCTACCTCCATGCTATCTCTCTGGCCCCGGGAGGAGATGCTTTTGATTGCCATGAGAAGAGAGAGGAAACAAGGAGCAGAGCAATTATTGACATCTGGTAGGTTAAGACCAGAGCAGCAGCTGAGCATTGTATATCGCACAGGCCTGACTCACACAAGGAATAATATGCTCAAAGTATTAATAATGCTGATCTTGAGACTATCTTGCTTACAGGCCAATAAAAGTTCAATATCATTATGCTTTAAAATATTCTTTTTTGGGGGGCCAGGAAGGTGGCGCTAGAGGTAAGGTGTCTGCCTTGCAAGCGCTAGCGTAGGACGAACCACGGTTCGATCTCCTGGTGTCCCATATGGTCCCCCAAGCCAGGGGCAATTTCTGAGCGCATAGCCAGGAGTAACCCCTGAGCGTCAAACGGGTGTGGCCCAAAAACCAAAACCAACCAAACAAAAAAAAATAAAGTATTCTTTTTTTTTTGGCTTTTGGGCCACACCTGGCGGTGCTCAGGGGTTACTCCTGGCTGTCTGCTCAGAAATAGCTCCTGGTAGGCACAGGGGACCATAGGACACCAGGATTTGAACCAATCACCTTTGGTTCTGGATCAGCTGCTTGCAAGGCAAACGCCGCTGTACTATCTCTCCGGGCCCTTAAAATATTCTTAAGGCAGGACTGGAGTGATAGCATAGTGGTAATGTTGCGGGCCAAACCTGTTCGCAAGACGCCAGCGCCTGCAAACAGATCCTTCGTGGAGTTTCGGGAAAAATCCCACGGGGAGAAAGTGGGTACACGGACGGCGAACGACGGAAAATATGTTGTAGAAATGAATGAAACCACGCAGATTGCATGGGGACTTTTGTTAGCAGAAACGAAAGACAAATTTATTTTTTGAGCTAGCTGTTTTTAAAGGTTAGAGACTTGGAAGGCAGATGCAAATTCTAGACATCAAAGAGGCTGGGAAAGAAAGGAAAGACCCTGGCTTAGATTAGCATATTAAAGAGCTGATACTGAAGGTGAAAAGGCCAGTTTGTTTTGGGTTCACTTTGTATTGGGTAAAACAGAAGGAAAACGTAATTACAGGGGAATTGGGATGTGAGGAATGTATCAGTGTTTTGGGGAAAAAATGAAAATTACTTTATTATGAGCTAAGTTTATGGAAAGGCCTGAATTTAGGCGCCAAGGTAGCAAAAATTACAGGGAGCTATTAAATGGGAGACTTTTGGCTGTTTGATTGCTGTTCTAGTTAGAAAGAATTTACTAAGGCCTGATTTCTAATAAAGGTTTAAAATAAAGAGAGAAATAGTTACAGCCCTTATGAAATTATGTCCAAATAATCCACGCAAAGGGTCAAGTGATTTTGACTGCTTTTTGCGGGCCTTTTGGCATATAATTTCTTTCTCAGGAGGGCACTCTACCTTGTGGTGTGTGCCTCTTCTGAGTGGGGTGTGACATGGTAATGTATTTACTTTGCGCACAGCCAACACGGGATGAACCCGTGTTCTATCCCTGGCATCCCATATGGTCCTCCGAGTCTGCAAGTCAGCAAGGAGCGATTTCTGAGAGCAGAGCCAGAGGTAATCCAAGCACCGCTGGGTGTGCCCCCACCAAAAAAATATTCTTAGGGCTGAAGAGATAGTACAGCAGTAGGGCACCCAGGACGAACCCGTTCAATTCATGGTATCCCATATGGACCCCTGAGCCTGATAGGGGCAATTTCTGAGCATAGAGCCAGGAGTAATCCCTGGAAACTGCTGGGTGTGGCTCAAAATCCAAAAATAAACAAATAAAGTATTCTTAGGCCTGGAGAGATAGCACAGTGGTATTTGCCTTGCAAGCAGCCTATCCAGGACCAAAGGTGGTTGGTTCGAATCCCGGTGTCCCATATGGTCCCCCGTGCCTGCCAGGAGCTATTTCTGAGCAGACTGCCAGGAGTAACCCCTGAACATCGCCGGGAGTGACCCAAAAACCAAAAAAAAAAAAAAAAAAAAAAAGCATTCTTTTTCTAGGAAATCAGAGCAATAGCAGAGCAGTAGGGTGATTGGGATGATGCAAGCAGCATACCCACCCTGGCATCCCACATGATCCCCTCTGCCTGTCAAAAGCAATTTCTTTTTTTTTTTTTTTGGTTTTTGGGTCACACCCGGCAGTGCTCAGGGGTTTTTCCTGGCTCCGTGCTCAGAAATTGCTCCTGGCATGCACGGGGGACCATATGGGACGCCGGGATTCGAACTGATGACCTTCTGCATGAAAGGTAAACGCCTTACCTCCATGCTATCTCTCCGGCCCCTCAAAAGCAATTTCTAAGCTCAGAGCCAGAGTAACCCCTGAGCACTACCAGGTGTGGCCCAAATCCCCCCCAAATTTTTATTCTTATGGGGACCAGAGACATAGTATGGCAGGAACGGTGCTTGCCTTGCAAGTGACCAACCCAGGTTCATTCCCTGGCATCCCATATGGTCCTCCAAGCACTGCCCAGAGTAATTCCTGAGTGAAGAGCTAAGAGTAACCCTTTAGTATCACTGGGTATAGCCAAAAATATTCTTTTGGGGGGGGTCACAGCTGGCAGCGCTCAGGGGGTGGCGCTCAGGGGTTACTCCCAGCTCTTCACTCAGAAGTCGCTCCTGTCAGGCTTGGGGACCATATGGGATGCCAGGATTCTAACCAGGGTCTGTCCTGTGTTGGCTGCATGCAAGCAAGTGCCTTACTGTTTGTGCTATTGTTCTGGTCCCCCAAAAATATTCTTATGGTTTGGTCAGCAAAAATTAACATGGGGGTGTTGGAGAGATGGCTCAAAGGATTGGAATCCATGTTGGAGCCTTGACTTCCATCCTTGGCACCTCATGGCCTCCCAAACACCGCTGGAGTGATCCTTGAGCACTCTACCAAGAGTAGCCAAATAACACTGCATGTAGTAACAAAAGAAAATTCTCAAAACCATGAAAACTTGGGGCCAGAGAGATAGCATCGAGGCAGGGCATCTGCCTTGCAATGCAGAAGGATAGTGGTTCGAATCCTGGCATCCCACATGGTCCCCAGGACTGCCAGGAACGATTTCTGAGTGTAGATCCAGGAGTAACCACTGACTTGATTGCTTCTGGGTGTGACCAAAAAAAAAAAAAACAGGGGCGCTGGAGGTAAGGTGCCTGCCTTACCTGCGCTAGCCTTGGATGGACCGCGGTTCGATCCCCCGGCGTCCCATATGGTCCCCCAAGCCAGGAGCGACTTATGAGCGCATAGCCAGGAGTAACCTCTGAGCGTCACCGGGTGTGGCCCAAAAACCAAAAAAAAAACACAAAAAAACAAAAAAACAAAAACAAAAACAAAAAATCATGAAAACTAATAGGGGACCCAAGAAAAAGTACAGTGGATAAAGCACTTGTTTTTGCACAGAGATTATCAGGGTTTAGTCCAGCACCATAATATGGTCCCCTGAGCACCACCAGAACTGCTCCCTGGATACAGAACCAGGAGTAAAGCCTGAGCACTGTTAAGTTTGACTCCAAACTAAAAGGCTAAAAGAGTTGTCAACAAATTAATGCTTTATGTCTTTTTATCCCTTGCTCCAGTTAGGGGAAGAGGTAAAGTTGGGGTGGTTTATGCTGCAAAGGTCTAAGAGAGTCACCAGGTATAAATAGAATAAGCTTTGGAATCAGATCCAAGTTCCAGTCTTGGGAGTCCAGAATCTACTTCTGGTAATACTTGGCCTGGCTATATGGTGCCAGAGATTGACCTTGGAGTCAGACTTTTGAGCTATCTCCCCAAGTTCCCATATTCTCAGCCTGGACTACTTATTTTGGGGGGTTGGTCCATACCATGCACGTTGCTCAGAGGCTTAACAGTGACCCCTGGCAGTGCTGAGGGACCATGTGTGGTTCCTGGGATTTAGATTGTTTTTTGTTGTTGTTGTTGTTGTTTTTGGTTTTGGGGCCACACCCAGCGTTGCTCAGGGGTTACTCCTGGCTGTTTGCTCAGAAATAGCTCCTGGCAGGCACGGGGGACCATATGGGACACCAGGATTCGAACCAACCACCTTTGGTTCTGGATCAGCTGCTTGCAAGGCAAACACCGCTGTGCTATCTCTCCGGGCTTGGGGATTTAGATTTGTTTGAATGCATCAAAGCAAGCACCTTAATCCCAGTACTATCTGGCACTCAAGCTTGACTGCTTTATACAATCTTGCCTTTAGGCATGTGATTTACCCTCTCTGATCCTCTGTTTTCTCAACTGTAAAATAGGATAAGCCTAAAATAGGATAAGACCTGGTCTTAAGACTTGGTGGGGTTTGGGAGAACATGGAGTGTGCAGGAATCAAACCCAGGTCAGACACACAAGGCACGTGCCTTATCTGCTGTGCTATCTCACCAGCCCAGGAATGACCTCTGTGTGATTTTTCTTTTTCCCCTGGGAGTAGGGATAGAAGCTTTAAAGGGATCTAGGGTTGCCAGGTACCACGAAACTTGCCTCAGCTTTTTTATTATCATGACAGAAGCACTCAAATCTGAGTTATTCCAGAGTCCCAGGCTTCACGGCTTGGAGTAGTATCACTGCACCAAGCAAAAGCAGGCTGAAATTCCCCAAAACTTGAAAATGTGGATAAGTTTGTTACTGTTATTTTTTCTTTAATCTTGGACTTGGTGTCTCTCCAGAGCCAAGGCTTGAGGAGGAAAGTGACTTGAGGGACCAGATAGTTTTGGGGGCATGGGGTGGTTTGATCCCAACAAAACTCCCAAGTGATTGGGGCCAGAAGGCAAGACCTTGCATGCAGCTGACTTCGGTCCTTGGTACCACATATCCCCCCCACCCCAGTTCCTCCAGGAGTGATCCCTGAATACAGAGCCAGGAATAAGTCCTGAACACCACTGGGTGGGTATGCCCTTTATAACAAAATAAAAATAAATACACCTGTACAGGGCCCAGAGAGATAACATAGTGATAGGGCATTTACCTTGCAAGCGGCCAATCCAGGATCAATGGTGGTTCAAATCCCGCCATCCCATATGGTCCCCCGTGCCTGCCAGGAGTGATTTCTGAGCAGAGTCAGGAGTAACCTCTGAGTTCTGCTGGGTGTGGACCAAAAAACAAACAAACAAAAGCACCTGTTGGGGTCAAAGAGATAGCATGGAGGTAAGGCATTTGCCTTGCATGCAGAAAAACAGTGGTTCAAACCTTGGCATCCCATATGGTCCCCTGAGCCTGCCAGGAGTGATTGCTCAGGGGTTACTCCTGGCTCTACACTCAGAAATAGCTCCTGGCAGGCTCAGGGGACCACATGGGATGCCGGGATTTGAACCACCATCCTTCTGCATGCAAGGCAAATACTCTAACTGCATGCTATCTCTCTGGCCCCGTCAGGAGTGATTTCTGAACGTAGAGCCAGGAGTAACTCCTGAGCGCTGCCGGATGTGACTGAAAAACAAACAAACAAAATATACCTGTTTATTGATAAGCATATATATATATTTTTTGTTTGTTTGTTTGTTTGTTTTGCTCAGGGGTTACTCCTGGCTCTACACTCAGGAATCACTTCTGCCTGGATAAAAACCACTGTCCTTCTGCATGCAAGGCAAACAAATGCCTTACCTCCATGCTATCTCTCCAGCCCCTAATAAGCATATTTTTATTTGTTTCAGTTTTTGTTTTTAGGCCACACCTGGCATTGCTCTTGGACTTCATTTTTTTTTTTTTTTGGTTTGTTCATTTTTTGGGGGGGCGGTCACATCCAGCAGCACTCAGGGGTTACTCCTGGCTCCAGGCTCAGAAATCACTCCTGGGCCCAGAGAGATAGCACAGCGGTGTTTGACTTGCAAGCAGCCAATCTAGGACCTAAGGTGGTTGGTTCGAATCCCGGTGTCCCATATGGTCCCCCGTGTCTGCCAGGAGCTATTTCTGAGCAGACAGCCAGGAGTAACCCCTGAGCACCGCCGGGTGTGGCCTAAAAACCAAAAAAGAAAGAGAAAAAAAGAGAGAAAAAAAAAGAAAGAAAAAAGAAGAAAGAAAAAAAGAGAAAGAAAGAAAAGAAAGAAAGAAAGAAAGAAAGAAAGAAAGAAAGAAAGAAAGAAAGAAAGAAAGAAAGAAAGAAAGAAAGAAAGAAAGAAAGAAAGAAAGAAAGAAAGAAAGAAAGAAAGAAAGAAAGAAAGAAAGAAAGAAAGAAAGAAGAAGAAAGAAAGGAAAGAAAGAAAGGAAAGAAGAAGAAAGAAAGAAAGAAAGAAAGAAAGAAAGAAAGAAAGAAAGAAAGAAAGAAAGAAAGAAAGAAAGAAAAGAAAGAAAGAAAGAAAGAAAGAAAGAAAGAAAGAAAGAGAAGAAAGAAAGAAAGAAAGAAAGAAAGAAAGAAAGAAAGAAAGAAAGAAAGAAAGAAAGAAAGAAAGAAAGAAAGAAAGAAAGAAAGAAAGAAAGAAAGAAATCACTCCTGGCAGGCCCAGGGGACTATATGGGATGCGGTATTCGAACCAATGACCTGCATGAAAGGCAAACGCCCTACCTCCATGTTATCTCTCCAGCCCGCCCCCTTTTTTTTTTTTTTTTTTTAATTTTTGGGCTACATCCAGCTGTGCTCAGGGATTACTCTTGGCTTTGTGCTTAGAAATCGCCTCTGGCAGGCTCAGGGGAGCATATGGGATGCCGGAAATCAAACCTAGGTCTGTTCCGAGTCAGCCACGTGCAAAGCAAATGCCCTACTACTGGGCTATCTCTCCGGCCCTGCATTTGGATTACTTCTGCCACAGATTTGATCATCTTATAGTGATTGGGTGACTACATAGTACTTGATCAAATCCAAGGCTCCAGAACAAACCATGCATGTACTACAGTCTTTTGAGCATCATTTTACCACCAATAAACAAAATTGTTTGTTTTTAAGTCACCTGGAAGTGTTCAGGGGTTATTCTGACTCTGCACTCATGAATCACTCCTGGACCATATGAGATGGCAAGAATTGAGCCCAGGGGGCCAGAGAGATAGCACAGCAGTAAAGCATTGCCACCTGGGACAGACATGGGTTCGATTCTTAGTATCCCATATGTCCCCAGAGCCTGCCAGGAGCAATTATTTTTTTGTATTTGGGGGGGAGGGGTTGGGATTCGAACCACTGTCTGTCCTGGATCTGCCACCCTACCTCTGTGCTCTCTCTCCGGCCCCCTTGGAGGAGCAATTTCTGAGTGCAGAGCCAGGAATTACCCCTGAGTGCAGCCAGGTGTGACCCAAAAACAAACAAAATGAATCGAGACCAGGTTTCAAGTGTCTTACCTGCTGTATTATTGGTCTGGCCCCAATAAACAAAGTTCTTTTTTTTTTTTTTTTGTTTTGTTTTGTTTTTTGGTTTTTGGGCCACACCCGGTAATGCACAGGGGTTACTCCTGGCTATGTGCTCAGAAGTTGCTCCTGGCTTGGGGGACCATATGGGACACCGGGGGATCGAACCGCGGTCCGTCCAAGGCTAGCGCAGGCAAGGCAGGCACCTTACCTTTAGCGCCACCGCCCGGCCCCGTATAAACAAAGTTCTTAATACAATACAGTATGATAATTGTATTATTTCTCTTCCTTAAAAGTCCCTTTCTAGGGCTGGAAAGATAGCACAGCGGTAGGGCATTTGCCTTGCATGCATTCGATCCAGGATAGATGATGGTTTGAATCCCTGCATCCCATATGGTCCCCCATGCCTGCCAGGAGCAATTTCTGAGTGCAAAGCTAAGAGTAACCTCTGGGTGCCACTGGGTGTGACCCAAGAACCAAAAAATAAATAAAGTCTCTTCCTTTCTCTTTTTGCTTGATTTGGAAGTCATATTCAGCAGGGCACAGAGGTGGTAGTTGGGAAAGGAAGGCAGTGTAGCTTCAGGGATCAAACTCAGGGCCTCACACACCCAAGACATGTACTGTCCCACTAGACACCCCCCCATCACCTTTTCTGAGTTTCTTCATAATATTTTTCTTTTTTCTTTTTTTTTGGTTTTTGGGTCACACCCGGCAGTGCTCAGGGGTTACTCCTGGCTCCACGCTCAGAAATCGCTCCTTGCAGGCTTGGGGGACCATATGGGATGCCGGGATTTGAACCAACGACCCCTGCATGAAAGGCAAACACCTTACCTCCATGCCATCTCTCCGGCCCCCAAATTTTTCTTTTTTCTAGTTGTGAGAATACATATATGCTATATATTATTAATCAATTTTGTGTTATCAGCAATACTTTTTGTTAACAAGCTGGAGCAATAGTACAATCGGTAGGGTACTTCCCTGCACACTGCCAACCCAGGTTTGAACCCCAGTATTCCATCAGTCCCCAAACATACCAGGATTGATCCCTCAATACAGAATCAAGAGTCCACCCTTAAGCTCCACTGGATGTGGCCCAATTAACCCCAAAAGAAAAGACTTTTAGTTAACAACAATAGCTAGATTATTTTGGGGAGGGTGTCAAAAGTTATACTTAGGGAGCCAGAATAACTCAGAAGCAAAAGTGCTGCATTGTAGTTATGAGACTGAGATGGTTCCCTAGTGCCATCAATAGACTCAGAGTGTGGTCTAGCAGCCCTGTTGTCTAGGACCCCCCAGCACCTCACCAGAGTACCATTGGGCCAGAGAGGTAGTACAGTAGCTAGGACATTTAGGTTCAATCCCTGGCACCCCCAAATGTTTCCTGAACCCAGCTAGCAGTGATTTTTGAGCACAGAGCCAGGAGTAAACTCTGAGCACAATCAGATAAAACCTCAGAACAAAATTAAAAAAAAAAAAAAAACAAGCAAATCTCCTCACACCACCAGGTGCATGCAACTTCTGGCAAACACCATCACTAAAACCATGAGCAGCACAGCCAAAAGGGAGAAAAGAAACTAAGCTCAGTTTTTAGACATGAGGTCAGTGTCCCCTCAGTTGCCTGTTGTTGGAGGAACCACTGTATTTACATCAAGGAGATTGACAAATGCTACAAATCAGACTTCACCCTAAAACTACTATCCCATCAAATTCTTTTTTTTTGGGGGGGGGTTTCACATCCGGTGGTGCTCAGGAGTTATTCCTGGCTCTGTGCTCAGAAGTAGCTCCTGGCAGGCTCGGGAGACCATATGGAATGCCAGGATTCGAACAGGGTTCTATCCTGTCTTGGCCGCTCTAGCCCCTCAAGTTCTTTTTTTTTTTTTTTTTTTCTTTTGTGGTTTTTGGGTCACACCCGGCAGTGCTTAGGGGTTATTCCTGGCTCCAGGCTCAGAAATTGCTCCTGGCAGGCACGGGGGACCATATGGGACACCGGGATTTGAACCGATGACCTCCTGCATGAAAGGCAAACGCCTTACCTCCATGCTATCTCTCCAGCCCAAGTTCTTTTTTTTAAAAGCAATTATTTTTGTTTTTTGAACTACACCTGGTGGCACTCAGGGTTAATCTTGGCTCTTCACTCAGAAATCGCTTCTGTCAGGCTTAGGGGGCTCATATGGGATGCTGGGAATCGAACCCGTGTCCATACAGGGTCTGCCGCATGCAAGACAAATGCTGACCGCTGTGCTATCACTCCACTCCCCTGTTTGTTGGGGACTGACTTGTTTGAGGACATTTTGCTGTTCTCTCTGCCATAGCCCAGCTTTTCACCTAAAAGCAATATGCAGTCTTGCTGTAAATTTTTGAGCTAAGAGAAAAGAATGTGCAGCTGCAGGACATAATTAAGCTCTATGCCCGGAGGAGAGTAAAAACTGCCTGGTACAGTTATCAGAAACTAGGCCCCATTCCTTAAGACCACATTCCGGAGTAATTTAGGCTGTTATCAATAAGTATATGCTATATTGTCTGTTCAAGATCACTTAGGCAAGCACATATTGCACCATTTCCTGATAGTCAAGCAATTAGGAATGCAGCTAGAAGGACACTAGAAGTTTCCATTGAAACAGCACGTTCAGCATAGCTTGAAGGACATCCAGCCCCTAGCCCACTGCCCACTTCCTTATGAGCCTTCGCGCCAAAAGTATGATTGACAGCACCTTTGTACTGCCCCCTTCTCCTTCACTATAAAAGAAGGAGTTGTATTTCAATAAACGCCTTTGAACAGTGAAATATTGTCTTAGGCCATTTATTATTAACCTCTCTTAATTTTCTTACAGTGTGGTTGTGCTTCTACTCAGCAAAATAGAAGTGCGGTCGTCTGAGAAGCCTTCCCAGCTAATTCCTGCTGGCCGGGCCCCCCTGGGGGGCTTCTGGACCCTGCACCTGTTCTTTACCAGCACACCATGAAGTTGTTCCAAAAATGATTGTGATTAGAGCCAGAGACAAAGTGTAAGGGTTAAGGACTGGACTTACATGGTCCCCAGAATACCACGAGGTGTGAACCCATAGGCACCCAAGCACTGCCAGGGTGACCCAAGCAATCCCTGACAACACAGGGGCTAACTGCATCCTTGGGACCTCACACTGAATCACTGAGCTGATTGGCTGAGCACTTTTGGGCAAGCCCCTCCCACCCAAGAGGAGGAAGGTCTTGAAGCTGGGAGTTGCCAATTTCTAGGCCCCCACAGTACGCTGCATCTGTGGTAGGTGCACCGCTCAGTCCCTGCCTCTGAAACTGGCCCATCTCCTCCTCCAGGCAGCCTTGGTTGCTGTCCCTGTTTATTTCTCCTCCATCTCTTTTTCTTCCTCTCGGCTTCACCATCTGTTCTAGCTAGGATCCTTGTGTTCTGAGACAGGAGAGAACACTTTGGCATGCTTCCTCCGTTAGCCCACACTCATCACTCCAGCTGCCCCCTTCTTCTGGGAGCTGAGCCAGGAAGCCTGCAAAGACACAATGCTTAAGGGACCCCAGTATCCCCACCACCTTTGTCCTACCTTTGTCCCTACTGTCTGCCTCTCAGCAGCTTGCAGTTCCAGCCTGTTCTTGTCCCTAAGCCCAAAGGCCCAAAACAGCCTGTTTCTGTGACCCAAACCTGCCTATTTCCTCTCTCCTCCCACTCCACCCCCACATCCTTGCAGTACTTCTCTAGTCTGGTTCAGCAGCCATTACCAAACAACTGGGAGTTGGGGTGTTCTTCACTCTGGCCTTGCCCTGGTGACACCAGCTCAGAATTACCATTGAGCTCAGTACTCCCAGTTTCTTCCCAGAGACCAGAAACATGGGGCCTATGCACAAAGGCCTGTTTCCAGGCTCTGCATGCTGGGAGCTCAGTGCTGCCCCAGGCCTCATTCTCAGTACCTGGTACCAGAGCAGCCTGCTCTGCCCTCCCACGTAGCTCTGCCTGCGCCCCTGGGAGTGAAGCCAGCAAAATCACTACCTTATGGGAAAGATTGATGAAAATTCTGAAGACAAATTTGAGTGATATTTTTGTTTGGATTTTTTTGGACCTCCCCTCCCGTGGTGCTCGAGGCTATCCTGGTAGTGCAGGGAACATGTGATACTGGGAAATCAAACCTAGGTTTCTACATATAAAGCTCACCCCACTGAGCTGTCCATCTGGTCCAACAAATAGGTAATATCCAGCGGTGCTCAGGAATAACTCCTGGTAGTGCTTGGGAACTGTCTGTGGATTCTGGGCCTTATACTCTGTGGTATCTCTTCAACCCCAACAAATCAAATATTTTCTTTCTTTTTTTTGGTGGTGAATGCAGGCAGGGTTTTTGGGGGCGGGGGGAACTCAAGTGGTGCTCAGGACTTTCCTGGCTCTGCACTCAGGGATCACTCCTGGAGGCCTCAGGAGCCCATATAGGGTTGCTGAGGATCAAGTCAGATCAAGCCAGATAAGTGCCTTATTCACTGTATCTCTGGCTTCAACAAATCTGTTTGTTTGATTTTGCGCCATACCCGCTTACCGGGTGTTGTTTAAATTAATAAAGAAGGCCCTTAAGATAGAGCTGGATGGAAATGGGGGCCTTGTCCTTAGGCCCCAGCCACGTGGCTCCATTCCCCATTAACCGGTGGGTCAGCAACTTCAGGTAGTCTTGGCGGGTAGAAAACTCATCCAGAGACAGGCATCAGGAAATATCAGTTTTATTTGCCCTGGCCATCACGTGTGTAACCTATATCATAAACCTATCTAAGCACATGCCATTCTTAGCTTGCCCTGCATCTTAACTCCCAAGAATGGGAGGGGTCTTGCAGGTAAGATCAAGTTACACAGGAAAAATGGGGGGATGGGGCCACACCCGGTTGTACTCAGGGCTTACTCCTGACTGTGTGCTCAGGGTTTATTCCTGGTAGTGTTAAAAAAAAAAAATCATATGTAGGGGCTGGAGAGATAGCATAGCAGTAGAGTGTTTGCTTTGCACGCGGCGATCTAGGACTAACGGTGGTTCGAATCCTAGTATCCCATATGGTCCCCTGTTCCTGCAGGAGCGATTTCTGACTGCAAAGCCAGGAGTAACCCCAGAATGCCACCGGGCATGACCCAAGAACAAAAAAAAAAAATTTATATGTAGTGGCAGGGATAACCCTACCTGTTGTACACCTCTCTGGCCCCTAATAAATTTTTGGGGGGGTTTTTGGCTCACACCCTGCAGCACTCAGGGGTTACTCCTGGCTCTACGCTCAGAAATTCCTCCTGGAAGGCTCAGGAGACCATAAGGGATGCCAGGATTCGAACCACCGTCCTTCTGCATGAAAGGCAAATGCCTTATCTCCATGCTATTTCTCCGGCCCCCCCTAATAAATTTTTTAATGCAAGTCTGTCCTGTACTGTATTTGGAATATACATGTACTAAAACTGTATTCATTTTCACTAGAATTCTGTTCTAATCAGGACCTGATTTTGGCTCAATAAATGCAGTGGCCTCAGAAGACTCTGGCTCCGCCCTCACCCA
The DNA here is from genome assembly GCF_024139225.1 of Suncus etruscus. Lineage (NCBI taxonomy): Eukaryota > Metazoa > Chordata > Mammalia > Eulipotyphla > Soricidae > Suncus > Suncus etruscus. Next base: position 41,185,443 of record NC_064853.1, read on the forward strand.
GCTATCCTTGTGGTGTTTTTTTGTTTGTTTGTTTTGTTTTGTTTTTTAAAAACAGTCAAAATATTAATTGGCAAAGAAGAAAAGGGCGAAGGGGCTGGGTGAGCTGCCTCGTCCTCCTGCTGCATCCGGGCCATCAGCTGCTGCGGTTCAGCTGCTTGGCACAAGCACATCATGACAAGACTCTCATAGTCCCTCTCAGACACCACAGAGCCCAGTGACAGGCTTGAGTGGTTGGGCCCTGCTGTGTCCCGAGGCTGTCTTTCCAACCATGAAATCTTCAAAGGGTTGTCAATTGTTGCCCCATTTGTTGGGTCCCGTTTATTCCTTTGTTGATTGTTTGCATATCCGCAAAAAGCTCCCAGAATGAGAAATTGATTCCCATCCTCTTGTCCCCTTTTGGGAAGAGATCTTGGTAATATTTATTTGCAGCAAAAAATCCACACAGACAGGAGGGTTAAGGGGTAAAAGGTTGGGCAAAGAGACTCCTTTGTCAGCCTGCTGCTAGCTCCAAAATACACCTAGAGCCAGCCAGCCAGCCAGCCAACTCTGGCAAAAGACCCTGAACACCTCGCTCCCAAACTATTTATTCGGCTCTCAACAGCGCCCCCACTGGAAGGTCAAGGTGGGACAACAGGCAAAGAATAATCTTTTCTTTTTCTTTCTGTGTGTGTGTGTGTGTGTGTGTGTGTGTGTGGTTTTTGGGTCACACCCGGCAGTGCTCAGGGGTTATTCCTGGTTCCAGCCTCAGAAATTGCTCCTGGCAGGCACGGGGGACCATATGGGATGCCGGAATTCGAACCGATGACCTTCTGCATGAAAGGCAAACGCCTTAACCTCCATGCTATCTCTCCAGCCCCGCAAAGAATAATCTTATGGAAATATTTCCATATACAACAGTCAATCAGGCCCACTTCATTCTGGACAGCCAGCTCCATAGCCTTGACAGTAGCAAACTTCACCACACCAGTTCCAGGCCTCTACTGGAAAGCACCAAATTGAGCACATCTCCATACTTCTGTAGGAGCCACATGAGCACATCTCTGGAGTAGCCGCCCTGTGACTCGAACTCCTTCTTTTATTTCCATTTTAGCTTCAGCTTGGGGGTCCCTTTGCCTGCAGGATCTTCTGCCTTCCCTCTCAGCCTCTGTTCGCTCTCCTGGCATAGCTGCTCCTGGATCAGCCTCTGATGTTCCTGCAGATGCCAGGAACCCTCTTCTCGCAGGCATTCAATCTCTTGCTCCTGTGTCCTGGTGCTCCAGCCCTCCTCTTTCTCCTCCATACTAAGGGTCTGGGCCAGCTGTTCCTGGGCCTCTAGGTCCAACTTCACTTTCTTCCCCCTCTCATCGAGTTTCTGGGTCCTCTCTACTGCCTGCTTCTTGGCTTTCCTGACCTTGTCATAGGCAGTCCTGACTGCAGCATGCATTAGTACCTCCCAGGCCTGAGAAAGCTAGTGGAAGAGTTTCGCTGCTCTGGGATTCTTATCTGGGTGGCAGGAGAGGGCCTTCTGTCTGTATTCCTTCTTCACCTCTTTATCCGCTGCCTCCTTCTCAATGCCTAGCAGCACATACAAGTCCATCTGTAAGAGCTCCTTGAAGGGCCCAGAGAGATAGCACAGCGGCGTTTGCCTTGCAAGCAGCCGATCCAGGACCAAAGGTGGTTGGTTCGAATCCCGGTGTCCCATATGGTCCCCCGTACCTGCCAGGAGCTACTTCTGAGCAGACAGCCAGGAGTAACCCCTGAACATCGCTGGGTGTGGCCCAAAAACCAAAAAAAAAAAAAAAAAAAAAAAAGAGCTTCTTGCTCATCGCCATGGTGCTAAGCCTTGCTGGATTCACACTCAAAACTTGTGTTTTGTGTTGAGGGAGTGTTTCTGTCACTGCTCACTTCTGGGTAAAGGAAAATTAAACTTCTGAAAAGTTGTATGTATTTCTGGGATCATACCCAGAAGTACTGTGGGATGGGTACCCAGGGGCCCTTCTCATGGCAATGCTTAATTCATCAGTGCAGGCCTGAGGGGTCTGGGTCAGAGACTGAGTCCAGCACTTCAGTTCAAACCATCAGAATTTAGGGATACCAGGACTATGTGCTGGGGGTGCACAGAATTACAGGTAGAACAAATACAACCACTTCCGAAGAGATAGCATGGAGATAGGGCATTTGCCTTGCATGCAGAAGGACGGTGGTTCGAATTCCGGCATCTCATATGGTCCCCCGAGCCTGCCAGGAGTGATTTCTGAGCTCAGAGCTAGGAGTGACCCCTGAGCACCGCCAGGTATGGCCCCTCCAAAAACAAACAAACAAACAAAAACAAAAATCCCAAGAAAACATAAAAAACATCACACAAATAATACCACTTCTGTTCTACCAGTACAAGAAGCTGCATCTTTGGACCTAGGGATTCTATTATTTCAACTATTATATATTTTATATATTTGTTTCATATTTTCTCAAAACTTGGGAATTTTAGTCAATGGTAGAACACTTGCCTTGCGGACTGAGGCCTTGGATTTGAACCCCAGCATCACAAAGAAATCAATGTTTACTCCCAGGAACTAAAACAATAGCAAAAAGGTAGGGTGTTTGCCTTGCATTTGGCTGACCCAGGTTTGATCTTCAGCATCCCTGATCTCCAGAGTCCTACTAGGATCAGCCCCAAGTACAGAGCCAGAGTAAGCCTTCAGCACCACTGAATGTGGCCCCCCCCCAAAAAAAAAAAAAAAGACTAGGGATGAAGCAATAGTACAGTGAGGAGGGCAGAATACAGTTTGTCTTGCACACTGCCAACCTGGGTTCAATCCCTGCATCCCATATGGTCCTCAAGCTGGGAATAACACCTGAGTGCTGCTGGGCATGACCCCAAAAACAAAGAAACAAAAAGATTGAAGAGATGGTACAGATATTAAGGCATTAATTAAGATATTGCTTTACATGTAGTTGACCCCATTTGGTTTTTGTTTTTGTTTTTGGGTCACACCCGGCAGTACTCAGAGGTTACTCCTGGCTCTAGGCTCAGAAATCGCCCCTGGCAGGCACAGAGGACCATATGGAATGCCGGGATTCGAACCACTGTCCTTCTGCATGAAAGGCAAACACCTTACCTCCATGCTATCTCTCCGGCTCCAGTTGACCCCATTTGGATCCCTAGCATCACATATGGTTTCCCCACAAGCACTTCCAAGAGTGATCCCTGACCACAGAGATAGGAGTAAGCCTTGAACACCATTTGGGTTTGGTTAAAAACAAAAACAAAACAAAACAACCAGCTATTTGCCTTGTACATTGAAAGACCCCAGTTGGATCACCAGTACCACATATGATCCCCTAAGTACAGCTGGGAGTGATTCCTGATCACAGAGTTAAGAATGATCCATGAGAACTGCCAGATGTGGCTCATTAAATATAAAAGAAGGGGGGGGCCGGAGAGATAGCATGGAGGTAAGGTGTTTGCCTTTCATGCGGAAGGTCATCGGTTCGAATCCCGGCGTCCCATATGGTCTCCCGTGCTTGTCAGGAGCGATTTCTGAGTGTAGAGCCAGGAGTAACCCCTGAGCTCTGCTGGGTGTGACCCACAAACCAAAAATAAATAAAAATAAAATAAAAGAAGATAAAAAATAAGAAAAAGAAGTTCTGGAACGATAGTACAGTGGGTACTTTGCAATTGCCTTGGACAAAACAGATCTGGATTCAATCCCTGGCATCAAATATGGTCCCCCAAACTTGCCAGGAGTGATTTCTGAGTGCAAAGCCAGGAGTAACTCTGGATTGCTGCCAGGTGTGGCCCCAAAACAAGCAAACAAAAAATGTTTTATCCACGAGTTAGAATTCCACAGGCACTAGAAAACGTGCTATAATGCATCTTCACTTCTGTGACCTGGCCACCCACTTTTCCCAGTTCTCTGATTTTGCTTACAAAGACATTGGACTAAAAACAAACAAACAAACAAAAAAAGACATTGGACTGCACAGCTCTTGGCTCCCCACCTCCACCAGTCTTGCCCACCTGCCTGGACATTGTGGCCTGCTCAAGGCTCCACTTCCAGTTAAATGATCTCCAGATATGAGACTTACAGGGCAGAGCCAAGCCCTAAATTTGTCCCTGACACTGCCTACAAGCCAGCTAGATGCAGCTCTGCTGGCACTCAAGCCAGCCCAAGCCCTCCAAGTACAGTCCCTGAAAAAAAGAAGCAAAAGCCCTTCTCATGCCAAGGTAGAAAAAACCACCAGCTTCCCAGCTAATCAAGAAAAAGGCACTCGGTAAATTCCTGTCCAACTTCCTGTATTCTTGGCAACATCACTGCCTGCTGGTCTGCAGGGGATCAGACACACCACCCACCTTGCTGCCTGATCTCCTTCACTTCCTTCCCTGCTTCCCTGCTCTCACTCACACATGTCTGTCAGACATTTGTTGTACCTACCAGCATAGCATAATCTGCATGGACAGAGCTGAGAGTTAAAGTGAAATGACTTTATGACTCAGAGTCTAAAGAGGAGGTTTTCTTTCTTGGCATTGCTGGGGACTTACTTTTTGTGTGTTTGTTTGTTTATTGCTAAGGAGATTTGTTTGTTATTTTTGGTTGTTTTGCTTTTGGTCATACTTGGTAGTGCTTAGAGCTTCCTCCTGGCTCTGTGCTCTGGGATCTCTTTTATCAACATTCAGGAACCATATGAGGGGGCCGGGCGGTGGCGTTAGAGGTAAGGTGCCTGCCTTGCCTGCGCTAGCCTAGGACGGACTGCGGTTCGATCCCCCAGCATCCCATATGGTCCCCCAAGCCAGGAGCAACTTCTGAGCGCATAGCCAGGAGTAACCCTGAGCGTTACCGGGTGTGACCTAAAAAAAAAAAGGAACCATATGAGGCCCAGGGGATCAAACCCAAGTTAGCTATGTGCAAGGCAAGAGCTGTATTCCTAGTAAGACACTTTCACTGGCCCCTTCTATTTTTTTTTTTTTATTTTGGGTCACACCCAATGGCGCTCAGGGGTTATTCCTGGCTCTGCACTTAAAAATCGCTCCTGGCAGCACAGTGGACCATATGAGATATTGGGATTCGAACCACCATTGGTCCTGTTTTGGCCTTAAGCAAGACAAATGCCCTACCACTGTTCTTTTTTTTCTTTTTCTTTTTTTTTTTTTGGTTTTTGGGCCACACCCGGAGATGCTCAGGGGTTACTCTTGGCTATCTGCTCAGAAATAGCTCCTGGCAGGCACGGGGGACCATATGGGACACCGGGATTTGAACCAACCACCTTTGGTCCTGGATCGGCTGCTTGCAAGACAAACACCGCTGTGCTATCTCTCCGGGCCCCCTACCACTGTTCTATCACTCTGGCCTCCTACTAATTTTTTAACATTTTATATAAATTTTGGAATTCAAAAGGAGTAAAAACACAAGAGTTAAGATGCTTGCTTTATGGGGCCGGGCGGTGGCGCTGAAGGTAAGGTGCCTGCCTTGCCTGCGCTAGCCTTGGACGAACCACGGTTCGATCCCCCGGTGTCCCATATGGTCCCCCAAGCCAGGAGCAACTTCTGAGCACATAGCCAGGAGTAACCCCTGAGCATTACCGGATGTGGTCCAAAAACCCCCCCAAAAAAAAAGATGCTTGCTTTATATGGATTAACCAACTTTATTTTGGTTCCCCCCAACCTAAACATTATTTTATTTTATTTTGTGGCCATCTTTGGCAGTGCTCAGCAGTGGTTTCAGGCTGGTGCTCAGGGTTCCATGTAATGCAAAGGTTACAATCCAGGCTTCCTAAGATAATGCATGCAATAAGCTTTTTTGAGATATTTCTGCAGGCCTGGAATGACGTTTAGTGGACATCAGTTACCAGGAAGTGTTGGTAGCACTTGGATTAGTAGAGCACTATAGGGTAGATGGCCTGTTAGAAGAAATGATAGTGAAAATGTGAAGGGACTAGGTTGGGCAAGTACCCCAGTCTGAAGAACCATGTATGCACCAGACCAGACCAGGGTGGCAGAAACAAGGAAGAGAAACTCTAAGAGGCACCTGTGAGAAACCACCAAGACATTTGGCAGAGTGGTTTCTTTTTTCTTTCATTATTTTTTCTGAGACAGTGATCTCTTTCTTTTCTTTTCTTTTCTTTTCTTTTCTTTTCTTTTCTTTTCTTTTCTTTTCTTTTTTTTTTTGATCTCTTTCTTTTCTAGATTGAGTTCCCTCAAAAATAAGTAACACCTCCTCACACACCAAACCCTAAAGGCCAAGAGATAGTATGGTGCATAGGGCTCTTGCCTTGCATCAAGCTGACCCAGGTTTGATCCCAGCATCCTCTATGTTCTCCTGAGTCCTAATAGGAGTGATTCCTGAGTGCAGAACTAGGATTGACCCCTGAAAGGTGTGCCCTGTAGCCCTCCTCAGAAAGAAATCTGATTCAATGTCTGGCCATGTTTGGATATCTCTGGCTTGGCTGTTCTGGGGTGGAATGGCATGGGGGAAGGGCTGGTAAGATACACATGGTACTTGTCCAGCTGCCTTTGGATGCCAAGGTCCCCCCAGAGGTCTAGAAGAACTTCCTTCTGCAATGAAACTCATTTTTCTTTCTTTCCTTTTTTTTTTTTTTTTATTGTTGGGTCACACCCGGCAGCTCTCAGGGGCTACTCCTGGCTCTACACTCAGAAATCCCTCCTGGCAGGCTCAGGGGACCATATGGGATGCCGGGATTCGAACCATCATCCTTCTGCATGCAAGGCAAATGCTTTACCTCCATGCTATCTCTTCAGCCCCCTCATTTTTCATAGTTGGAAATGATCACTCTGGACAAGAATTGGATGCTGAAGAAAGGTAAAGTGATATGCATGATACTTTTAATAACGGGGTATTGCAAACCATGGTGCCTCAAAGGAAAAGTGAGAAGAGGGAGGACGGGAGAGGAGAAGAGAGACGAGAGAGAGAGAGAGAGAGAGAGAGAGAGAGAGAGAGAGAGAAGAGAGAGAAGAGAGAGAAGAAAAAAGAGGAGAGAGAGAAAGAGAGAGAGAAGAGAGAGAAGAGAGAGAAGAAAAAAGAGAGAGAGAAGAAAAAAGGGAGAGAGAAGAGAGAAGAGAGAGAGAAGAAAAAAGAGGAGAGAGAAAGAGAGAGAGAAGAGAGAAGAGAGAGAAGAAAAAAGAGGAGAGAAGAAAAAAGGGAGAGAGAGAGAGAAAGAGAAAGAGAGAGAGAGAGAGAGAGAGGTGTCATACAGGCAGGTGTGGGCAGGAGAAATTGGTGACAGGAAATTAGCACTGGTGAAAGGATGAGGATTGGTTGGAGCGCTGTAGGACTATTTGTTTTGGGGTGGGGGCACACCTGCCGGCGGCGCTCAGGGGTTACTCCAGGTTCTGAAATCAGAAATCACTCCTGGTAGGCTCAGGTTCCATATAGGATGTAGGGAATCGAACCTAGGTACATCCTGGGTCGGCCTTGTGCAGTGCAAGGCAAATGCCCTACCGCTGTCCTATCTCTCGGGTCCCCATCAAGAAATTTCTAACTGTATTTCATGGTGATTAAATTTAAAAAGAAAAATACGTAACTTATTCTTTGTTAGTTCAGACAAGGCCTCTCTTTTGTTTTGTTTTGTTGTTCTGTTTTTGTTTTTGAGCCACCGGGCGGTGCTCAGGGATGACCCCTGGTTTTGTACTCAAGAATGACTCTCGGCTTTAGGTGGAAATAGATCCCAGACTAGCTCTATCTGCGGTAAACAAACGCCTTACCCACTGCATCCCCCCCAAGCACCAAGGACGGCTTCACTTCTATCCCTAGGCCTGACTTGAGGATGAGAGAACTGAAGCTCCTAGACGTCCGAAGAATTGCTCTCAGCTATAGAGTGAGTCCCCAGCCTGGCGGGCAGGAAACCACACTCCTTGATCCACCTCTTGGCTCGGACCCCAGGCCTGTATAGAACCCCAGGCCTACATCTGAGATCCGGAGGCTCAATGGTCTCTGGCCGATGTGTGCATTCTGCCGCCAGGGGGCGCCAGGTGCCCAGCCACTGGCTCCCGGCCCGGCCCGAAGGAAGGGTGTGGCGACTGACAGCTCCAGGCCCGCTGCTAGGCCACCCTGACGTCGCCGGCCGTCCTGGTGCTGTGGGTGCGCGATGCGGGAAAGGTTGCAAGAGTCGGGAGCGTTGGTGGCTGGCGTGCAGGGAGGCGGGAAGCCCATTCGTTGCCTCCATCCTCCCCTGGGCAGAAAGGGCACCTCCCGAGCGCGGCTGCTGCCTCCGCCTCTGCTCTCAGGCGTCGCAAGCTCAGAAGCAGACCGGACATTCCGAAGTCCCCGGCAGAGGTCCAGCCTGCAGGGACAGCCTGCCAACGCCCGCCCCGCCCATCCCGAGGACTTCCCGGAAGAGACAGACAGACAGACAGACAGGCACACACACACACACACACACACACACACACACACACACACACACACACACACACCATTCTCTAGCTGGGGGATTCAACCCAGGCCGGGATAAGGCTAGAAACGGTTAGTCATGGATATCCAGGTCATATATAGGGATATATATATATATATATACACACACACACACACACACACACACACACACACACACACACATATGACACACACATATAGGGCCACAACCGACGATACTCATGGATTACTCCTGGCTCTGCACTCAGAAATCACTCCTGGCAGTACTTAGGGAACCATATAGAATATGGAGAATTGAACCCGGGTCGGCCCTGTTCAAGGCAAATGCCCTACCCACTGTGCTATGTCTCCAGCCCAAGGTCATACTTACTTATTGTAGTACCTACCAGGGATCGAACCCCACGGGGTTATGTATGCCAGGCAAGTGCATTGCCATTGAGCCACATCCCTGGCCCCTGGAGATCCCGGCCTTTGATCCATTCCTCCACAGCTTGACATTCTCCTGGAGGCCCTCCTTCTCTCCAGAAGGGCAGGACATTGGGTTGATTTCACCCAGAAAGTGTGCAATCATCCCTGACATCTTTTCTTCACTCCCAATATCTAGTCCCATTTTTCACCTTCTCAGTGTCTCACGCTCATGGGACCAAGGACTCATCTCTTTCCAGGTGGCTCATTTCTGTCAATCTCCCTCACTTGCCACAGAGACTGGCACACATCACAAAGAACAAGAACAATCAGTGCTGGCAGGGTGTGGAGAGAAGAGAACTCTTATTCACTGCTGGTGGGAATGCTGTCTAGTGCAGTCCTTGTGGAAAACAATATGGAGATTCCTCAAAAAAACTAGAAATTGGGGCCAGAGAGATAGCATGGAGGTAAGGCATTTGTCTTGCATGCAGAAGGACAGTGGTTCGAATCCCAGCATCCCATATGGTCCCCTGGGCCTGCCAGGAGCAACTTCTGAACATAGAGCCAGGAGTAACCCCTGAGCACTGCCGAGTGTGACCCAAAAACCAAAAATAAAATAAAATAATATAAACAACAAACAAAAAACTGGAAATTAAGCTCCCAAATGATCCAGCTATACCACTCCGAGGGATATACCCTAGGAACACAAAAATACAATTCAAAAAATCCCTTCCTGGGCCCGGAGAGATAGCACAGCGGCATTTGCCTTGCAAGCAGCCAATTCAGGACCAAAGGTGGTTGGTTCGAATCCCGGTGTCCCATATGGTCCCCCGTGCCTGCCAGGAGCTATTTCTGAGCAGACAGCCAGGAGTAACCTTTGAGCACCACCGGGTGTGGCCCAAAAACAAACAAACAAAAAAATCCCTTCCTCACATCTATATTTATTGCAGCACTATTTACAGCCAATTGTAATTCTATTGCAGCCAGACAATAGAAACAACCAAGATGCTCTTCAACAGATGAATGGCTAAAGAAACTGTAGTACATATACACAATGAAATATTATGTAGCTGTCAGGAGAGATGAAATTGTGAAATTTTCCTATAAATGGATGCACATATAATCTATTATGCTGAGTGAAATAAGTCAGAGGGAGAGAGAGACACAGAAGAGTCTCACTCATCTATGGGTTTTAAGAAAAATTAAAGACATTATTGTAATAATGCCCAGAGACAATAGACCAGCTCACAATAAGAAGCTCACCACAAAGAATGGTGAGTGCAGTTAGGAAAATACACTAGCAACTCTCATGACCATCTTAATGAGTGAGAGATGTAGAATGCCTGTCTCAAATACAGGAAGGATAGGGAAGGAGGTGGTGCATTGGTGGTGGGAATGTTGCACTGGTGAAGGGGGATGTTCTGTTTATGACTGAAACCCAACTACAATCATGCTTGTAATCATGGTGCTAAAATAAATTTTTTTTTTTTTTTTTTTGGTTTTTGGGTCACACCCGGTAACGCTCAGGGGTTACTCCTGGCTATGCGCTCAGAAGTTGCTCCTGGCTTGGGGGACCATATGGGACACCGGGGGATTGAACCGCGGTCCGTCCAAGGCTACCGCAGGCAAGGCAGGCGCACCTTACCTTTAGCGCCACCGCCCGGCCCCTAAAATAAATATTTTATATAAAAAAATCTTCCTCACTTTCCCTCTCCTCTCCCTCCACTCAGTGCCTTCTTGGGGTGAAGGGGGCAGTGCCTAGAATTTTTGCCAATCATGACAGCCACCTGCTGGAATCTGCCAACACTTATTGGGGCTCTTGTCATGAAAACCAAATACCTGGGCTGAAAAATATTCAATGAGCTGGAATGACCCAGAGCAATAACACAGCAGTAGGGTATTTGCCTTGTAAGCTGCCGACTCAGGTTTGGAACCCATATGGTCCCTTGAGCACTGCCAGTAGAATTCCTGAGTGCAGAGTCAGTATTAATACCTAAACACCACCAGGTGTTGCCCAAAAAAACCCTACAGGGTGTGACCAAAAGAAAGAAGAAGAAACTTAAATATCTTACCTCAGCATGGTCCACAGGTCCCACCTAGAGCCTGCATTATCTCTTCTGTTTCAGAGGCCCATCCTTCCTTGCTCTGTTTCAAGAAGGTACATTAACCATGCTGACCATACTTCCTTTGCACACACTATTTCCTCTAACATCACACTGTTCTGTCTTGTTAATCTCTATTCCTTCAGCTCTTACTCCAGCCTTACTTTCTCAGCTACACTCATTGATTTCCCTGACTGGTTTTATTCTATCTTTATCTTGCATTATCTTTAGTTGCAATTTTTTGTTGTTATTTTTGGACCACACACTTCATGGTGCTCAGGGTTTACTCCTGTTTTTAACTCAGTGATCACTCCTAGCAGGTTTAAAGGATCATGTGGGATGTCAAGGATTGAACACAGGTCGGCAGATGCAAGGCAAGATCCCTACCTGATGTACTATCACTTCAACCCTGTGGTCGCTATTCTTGCTAGGGTCAAAATTTGAAGTTGTACTTGCACATATGAGGCAGTAAACACACCAGATATCTCATGCAAATATCATGGCAGGGGGCCCGGAGAGATAGCACAGCGGTGTTTGCCTTGCAAGCAGCTGATCCAGGACCAAAGGTGGTTGGTTCGAATCCCGGTGTCCCATATGGTCCCCCGTGCCTGCCAGGAGCTATTTCTGAGCAGACAGCCAGGAGTAACCACTGAGCATCGCTGGGTGTGGCCCAAAAACCAAAAAAAAAAATCATGGCAGAGTCAGGGCAGAGTCAGGGCCCAGACAGCAGACATGCAGGGACTAGGCATGGTGCATGCAGATGGCATTGGGGATCAAACTCAGGGCTTCATGTTAGCAAGGCAGATACTTTTGGGCCCTGAGCCACTGACAGTCATTGTTTATAATCAAGTCCTACTTTTTTGTTGTTTGGGCTTTTTTGGGTCACACCCAGCAGTGCTCAGGGGTTACTTCTGGCTCTATGCTCAGAAATCGCTCCTGGGGACCATATGAGATGCCGGGATTTGAACCACCATCCTTCTGCATGCAAGGTAAATGCTTTACCTCCATGCTATCTCTCCTGCCTCAAGTCCTACTTTTTTCGGTTTTTGGGTCACACGCAGCATCATTTAGGGTTACTCCTGGCTCTATGCTCAGAAATTGCTCCTGACAGGCTTGGGGGACCATATGGGATACCAGGATTAGAACCACTATCCTTCTGCATGCAAGGCAAACGCTTTACCTCCATGCTATCTCTCCAGCCCCTAGTACTTCTTTTTTCACTCAATCACAGAGGTTTTGTTTGTTTGATTTTGGGCCACACCTGGCTATGCTCAGGGTTCACTCCTGATGGGGCCCAGGGACCATATATGGTGCTGGGGACCGAACCAGGTTTAGCTACATGCAAGGTAACAACCTTATCCACTCTTGTATTTTTTTGGACCCAACTGCAAAGAGTTTAATAAAAGGCTCCAAACTGAAGGTTGTGGCCATAGTACAGTGGGTAGAGCTCTTGCCCTGCACATGGCCAACCAAGGCTAATTCCCTGGCATCTGATATGGTCCTCTGAGTACTTCCAGGAGTAATTCCTGAGTGCAAAGGCAAAAGTAAACCATGAGCACCACCAGACATAGCCCAAAAGTATCCACCTGGCCATGCCACTCTCCCCACTTCATTGAAGAGTCCAAATTCAAAGTCCTGTCCTCAGCCTTATTATTATTTTTTTTTTTTCAGTTTTGGGCCACATCTAGTAGTGCTCAAGAATCACTCCTAGAGCTGTTAGGGGACTGTGTGATGCCAGGAATTGAACTGGGTTGGTAATTGAATTGGGTTGGTTGCACCACACCTGATGGTGCTCAGGGTTTATTTCTGGTGGTGCAGGGGGGATCATATGAATGCTTGAGGGGTTGGCAGATTTGCCATGTGCGAGACAAGTGTCCACCTGCTACTGTATACTCGTGGTTACCCTCAAAATCATTTTTTGTTTATTTGTTTTTGGGCCATACCTGGCAGTGCTCAGGATTACTCAAACCCTGAGCTTAGAAATTATTCCTGGCTCTTTCCCTTTCTCTCTCTCCCCCTCTCTCTCTTCCTCTCTCTCTCTTTCTCTTTCTCTCTCCCTCTCTCTCTCCGTCTCTCTCTGTCTTTCTCTGTCTGTCTGTCTGTCTGTCTCTCTCTATCTATCTATCTATCTCCCTCTCTCTCATTGGGGAGGGGACAGAAAAAAAAAGAAATTATTCCTGGCAGACTTGGAGGACCCATATGAGATGCTGAGGATTGAACCTGAATCAACTGCATACAAGGCAAATGCTTACCTGTTATGCTGTCACTCTAGCCCCTCAAGACCAATTTTAATTAAAAAAAAGTGGAGTCACATGTACCAAAGCACCAAAGAAAGGACTCCAGGGTGAGCAAAAAGAGTCTTTTAACTGCAGTCTTTTAGATACTTCAACACATTCCTTTGCCAGCAGGGCCTTTGCATGTACTTTCCACTTGCATGGAAAGTACTTCTTTTTTTGTTTGTTTGTGGGTCACACCTGGTGGCGCTCAGGGGTTACTCTTGGCTCTGTGCTCAGAAATCACTCCTGGCAGCACAGGGGACCATATGGGATGCCAGGATTTGAACCACTATCTGTCCTGGACCGGCTGTGTGCAAGGCAAATGCCCTACCGCTGTGCTATCTCCCTGACACTGGAAAGTACTTCTTGCCTCTCTTTATGCTTCTTACTTTGCCAGTCAAAACCTGCTCACCTAGCAGACCTCTGACTAACCACATTAGTCAGAGGCATCCAACCTAGGACCCTTGGTTGGTGTTCCCTAAATGTCACGTTTATAACACTGTGAACACATTTGTTTTGTTTTGTTATGAGGACGAACCAGGCAGTGCTTGGTATCTATTCCTGGCCTGCTGCTCAGGGGTTGCTCCTAGTGGTACTCAGGGGATCAAGTGATGCTGGGCATCGATCCCAGGCCTCCTGTCTACAAAGTAGACACTCCAGCCTTTTCTGGAGGGAGGATTGGGACCACATTCAGTGGTGCTCAGGACTTACTCCTGGCTTGGTGTTCAGGGATCACTCTTGGCAATGCTCAGGGGACCATAATGTACTGCCAGAAATTCAAAACAGAATTGACCATGGGCAAGCCAAGTGTATTAACCCATTATAACCTCTGCAGCCCTTTAAAAAAATTTTTTTGGGGGCACTCCAGCCCTTTAGACATCTCCTGTTAATGGTCAACATTGACCACTTAACAGGTTATTTGGTCTTATGGTTATTTGGTTAATACCCAACTTTGCCCCAAGTTTACTTGTCACTTGTGCTTAACTGTTCCATTGACACCATCACCGCTTTATTGAGTGAATAAATAAAATATTGCATGCATTACTTAGGGGTCCTGCTTTCAGGAAAATGTTGGTTCCTCTGCCTCCATGAGACTATGAACTGCAGGCTTGGCTGGGACTGAAAGGAATGAGCACAGATCACAGCAGGGAGAGCAGTTGAGGGTTGCTAGTCCATGCCCTGCCCTGCTGGCACAGGAACTGACCATCAGCCTTTCCTGTCTCTCCTCTTTTTCGTTTTCTTTTTTTTTTTGGTTTTTGGGCCACACCCGGTGATGCTCAGGGATTACTCCTGGCTATGCGCTCAGAAGTCGCTCCTGGCTTGGGGGACCATATGGGACACCGGGGGATCGAACCGCGGTCTGTCCTAGGCCAGCGCAGGCAAGGCAGGCACCTTACCTCTAGCGCCACCGCCCGGCCCCGTCTCTCCTCTTTTTCATTGTTCTGCTCCTGTGGGGCTGCCCATTACTCTCTTTGCCCGTGATCACTCGGTAGGTGAGAAATTCTATCACTGAGCCACCAATGCTCCCCTTATCACTTGACTGGTTCCTTCTCAATCTTCTGGCCCAGTGAAGTGGTCTTCCTTTCCATGGCCCTCCTTTCATGTATTTTGTGCATCTTCTGGGAAGGATTGCCTTGTTTGCATTTCAAAACAAGTGAAGAGCTTTTGGCTCACATCTCAGAAAACAAAATTCTTAGCTTCAAAAGCAAAGAAAATTGATGCTGGAGCTATAGTGCAGGGACTAAGGTGCTTTCCTGGCACATGACTGACCTGGTTTGATCCCTAGTTTCAGATTTTTTTTTTTTTTTGTGGTTTTTGGGTCACACCCGGCAGTGCTCAGGGGTTACTCCTGGCTCCATGCTCAGAAATTGCTCCTGGCAGGCACGGGGGACCATATGGGACGCCGGGATTCGAACCGATGACCTTCTGCATGAAAGGCAAACGCCTTTCCTCCATGCTATCTCTCCGGCCCCTAGTTTCAGATATTATCCCTCAAACACTTCCCAGAGATCAGAATCAGAAGTAGAACCAGGGGGTTGGCGCGATAGCATAGCGGGTAGGGATTTTTTTGTTTTGTTTTGGTTTTTTTTTGGGGGTCACACTCAGCAGTGCTCAGGGGTTACTCCTGGCTCTACATTCAGAAATTGCTCCTGGCAGGCTTGGGGACCATATGGGATGCAGGGATTCAAACCACCATCCTTCTACATGCAAGGCAAATGCCCTACATCCATGCTATCTCTCTGGCCCACGGGTAGGACTTTTTGCCTTGTATATGACAAAACCAGGTTCGCTCCCGACATTCCATATGGTCCCCTGAGCCTGCCAGGAGTGACGTCTGAGCACAGAGCAAGGAGTAACCCTCAAGTGCTACTGAATATTGTCTCAAACCAAAAATAAGTAGATCCAGAGCACCCAGGAGTGTGGTCCCCAGCAGCAGTACCATTACCCCATCAAAAAATAAATAAATAAAATGAAGCAGAAGTTGCCATGCAGTAAGCTAGGCTTTGGAGTAGTGTCTGCAGCAATGCCTTCAAGGACCAGGTTTTTCCTGCCTCAACTTCTATCACCGTTGGCTTAGTTTTGCCCTTCAACCGGCCAGGCAGGGTGGAGGCAGCCGTTCCAGGCCTCAGCTGACCTCATCTTACAGTTCTCTCCTTGCTAGGTCTTAGTAACTATTTCTGTGTAACAAAAAAAAAAAAACTTAGAAGCAGGTGACAGTTTATTGCCTCATAGTTTTGGAGGGTCCAATGGGGTAGGGGTTGATTGGTGGGCCCTGGTGGAGGGTCTCTCTATGGTGAGAACTGAGCTGTGGGGCAGGGCTGGCATTGTATCTGAGCTTCACAGGGGCTGTGGCCTCTGCAACCAAGGCTCTTCCCGTGACTGTGGGCAGGCGGCCACAGTGGAGGCCACGTGGGCCTCTGCAGAGCTGAGGTGGCAGCTGCCTTCCTCCAGGGGGATCGGTGCCAGAGTGAGCAGTGCCAGAGCGAACAACAGTCAGAGCAGAAGCCACTTGTCTTCTGATCTAGATTCAGTCATGCCACAGCATCACTTCTGCTGCATTCCGATGGTCACTCAGCCCAGCCTGGGTGTGCCACAGGGAGGGGCTACACAGGGTAAAAACACAAGGAAGTGGGGGACGGGGGAGCCATCTTGGAGCTTGTTCCCATATGACATGTTTTTAGATGAGAGGAAGCTTCTCTGAGAAGTCCTACTGGCTCTGCTGTGGCCTGGAATCATCACGTGTCATAGCACTCACTCATGAGGCAGTTGGCCAATTTCTTTTTTTTTTCTCTTTGTGGCAATGCCAGGGATGGAACCCAGAACTCTGACAGGCTTGTGCTCCTGGAGCTCATGAGGGATTTGAAACTATCATTTCTAACTCATTACATACATGATTTCTTTTTTTGGGGGGGAGGGTCACACCCGGTGGTGCTCAGGGGTTACTCCTGGCTATCTGCTCAGAAATGGCTCCTGGCAGGCTCGGGGGACCATATGGGACACCGGGATTTGAACCAACCACCTTTGGTCCTGGATCGGCTGCTTGCAAGGCAAACGCCGCTGTGCTATCTCTCCGGGCCCTACATACATGATTTCTACCTCAGGTTAGGATCAACCTAGCTGGAAGCTTTGGGATCCACTAGGAAGACAACCACTGGAATCAAATCAGGATTGTTTGGTATGTATGAGGCAGTAGTGTTGGAATCTGTCCTGAGCAAGCAGCTTACTGAGTCTCTGATGCTCACCCATTAGCTTGTAAACTTAGCGATGATACAGTGGGTAAGGCTCTTGCCTTGTAAAGGGCCAACTCAGTTTCTTTCTCCAGCATTCCATATGGTCTCCTTAAGGACTGGCAGGAATAATTCCTAATCAGAGCCAAGAGTAAGCCTTGAGCTCTGCTGGATGTCACTTAGAAGAAACAAAAACAGGGAGGTGGAGAGATAGCACAGTGGTAGGGTTTTTGCCTTGCATGTGGCCAACCCAGGACAGATGGTGGTTCGATTCCCAGCATCCCATATGGTCCTCTGAGCCAGAGGCAATTTCTGACCACAGAGTCAGGAGTGACCCCTGAGCGCCACCAGGTGTGACCCAAAAACCAAAAAAAGAAAAACAAAAAACAAAATACCGGGCCCGGAGAGATAGCACAGAGGTGTTTGCCTTGCAAGCAGCCGATCCAGGACCAAAGGTGGTTGGTTCAAATCCCGGTGTCCCATATGGTCCCCCGTGCCTGCCAGGAGCTATTTCTGAGCAGACAGCCAGGAGTAACCCCTGAGCGCAGCCGGGTATGACCCGAAAACAAAACAAAAAAAAAAAAAAAGGGGCCGGGAAGGTGGCGCTAGAGGTAAGGTGTCTGCCTTACAAGCGCTAGCCAAGGAACGGACCGTGGTTCGATCCCCCGGCGTCCCATATGGTCCCCCCAAGCCAGGGGCGATTTCTGAGCACATAGCCAGGAGTAACCCCTGAGTGTCAAACGGGTGTGGCCCAAAAACCAAAAAAAAAAAAAAAAAAAAAAAAAACAAAATACCCCGGGGCCGGGCGGTGGCGCTGGAGGTAAGGTGCCTGCCTTACCTGCGCTAGCCTAGGAGACGGACCGCGGTTCGATCCCCCGGCGTCCCATATGGTCCCCCAAGCCAGGAGCGACTTCTGAGCGCATAGCCAGGAGTAACCCCTGAGCGTTACCGGGTGTGGCCCAAAAACCAAAAAAAAAAAAAAAATACCCCAAAACAAAGAGGAGCAGCTTTTTTTCACTGCCCAAACAGTGCAGACACAGCCATGCTTGCTAGATGAATGAAGTGATTCATGACCAAGTGGGAGACGGCAGGTAGGGGCTCCAGGGTCGCTATTGAAGGTGCAGATATCCTCAGACCCTTATTTCTTCTGCTTGTGTTAAAATTCACAGGCCACATCTTCCTAACCCTTCATCAGCCCCAAGGAGACGCAGGAGCAGCAGAGCAGCAGAATTTTTTCTCTTTATTTCTGGAGACATTTGATCAGATGCAATAACACTGATTCCAGGTGAGGGCAGGAGGCACAAGTTCCCCTAAAGCAACCTGTGGCCCCGGGTGCCCCCAGCCCGTTCTTGGGCTCCCCCTCAGTTACAGTTAAATAGAGAGGAAGAGCTCCCCAGGAGTCTTGGGAGGGTTGACCTCCTGCACCCGCCCCTCCAGGCAGAGGAGTCTGAGCACAAGCTATTTACAGTATTCACATCCACCAAACCCCACCAGACCAAGGCAAATACTACAGAGGCAAATACTCCTCTCCCACGAGAGGAGACCGAGAGGCTGTGAGTGTATGTGTGTGTGGGGTTGGGGGTGTCCGTACGTGTGAGCACACAAATGCACTGAGGACAGGACTTGGCTCCTGCCAAAGAGACATCAGTCTATAAGGTGCAGATTAAAAACAACAAAGAGGACCCTCCTGGGTGCCCAGGCCACTTCCGGCTTTGTTCCATTTCCTTTTCTTCAGATCTCCTGGTAGGTGATGCAGAGAAGCTCTCAGTGCTGTGTCTAGATCCAAGGCAACCGTTTAAAGAACTTCTGATGGAAGAACAGGAGGGGCAAAAGTCAGGGCAAAGTACTGCCTTCCCTTTCCCCAATGAAGCAGGAATGGGGGTCCTCTTGGGTAGGGTGTGAAGGGGCCTGGGCAGGGGTGGCAAACACGCGGCTCTCAAGCCGCAGGCAGCTCCTGGCCAAAATGAATGAGGCTCTTGGCCTCTTCTCATTATTTTGTATACTGTGGCTCTTTGCCAAGTTTGGATTTTGTTCTGCTGCTTCTGAGGAGGGACTTCTGAGGAGAGATCTCCAAGCGCACAGTCCCACCCCCAGGCTGCATCATCCCATCTCCCATCCCTCGGAAACAACTGCACAGGCCATCGAGCAGGGAACCCATGTGTCACATGGTCACATCTTGCCGTGAGTTCTTAGTGTGGAGGACGCAGCACACCCTCACCATCACTGCAGGATTTTTACCCTCACTCAAAATGGCAAAATGCAATATATGTTTAATATACTATTGTTAAAATTAGATGCTTTTGTGTGAATGTTTGTCTGTTTTGGTAGGTCACTGCGTGGTGTGGCTCTCTGACTCTCACAGTTTAAAATTTTATCTCTTTGTGTTGAACTTGTTCGCCACCCCTGGGCCTGGGAGTCAAGAAGCCGCACCTGTGACCTGTGGGGGCTGCACCACGGCTTTCTTGAGGAAAGCTTCTGCCTCTGCGAAGGGCAGGAGCGTGTCTGGTGTGCGGCCCAGACTCTTGTCCCCAGACGGTCCCTTAGAGAAGCCATTCTCTTGGTGCGCGGGGAGAGGCTGCAGGCCATTCACCAAAGACCCAGGTGGCTCCTTGCTTGGCAGGCTGTGGAGGAGGGGCAGACACTCAGGCATTGCTACTGGCCCGGGGAATCCACAGTGCCAGCTCCAGCCTCAACCTCCCTGCTTGCTGGATGGGGGCAGGGGAACACCCTTAGGATTAGAGTTGGTACCTCCACTGAGGCTCCTGGGGAGTCAGTGCCTCTTTCTGCCCTGCCTCCTTCTGCAGCTCTGAGGAATGGGTGTCCTCAGCTCTGTCAGGGTCTGTGGGAAGGAAGTAATGGCCTCGGTGAGGGGCTGCAATCTGGAGGGTCTTAGAAAGTTTGGGACATGGACTAAGGGGTAGGGAGGAGCTTTACCTGGACCCGAAGTGTTGGCTTTCACCTCCTTTCCATCCTGCTTCTGCTTTGGAGAAGAAGGACAGTCAGGCAAGCGGACACTCTGGCCCCACCTGACCGAGGGCTGCCACCTCTCCCTCACCAGCCCCTCCAGCTGCCACCCCACCCCAACCACATCCTCCTGGGAATCCTGACCTTGGTTTCTGCAGCTTCAGACTTCCGAGTCCTCTTCATGATCTCCTCCAGGCGCTATTTGGAGGCCCCAGCATCAGTCAGTCCCACCTTCCTCCCTGATCCCAAACCTTCCCCCACCACTTGCTTCCTGGGGTACCAGGACCCTGGTAGTACCCATCAATCCTCTGAAGAACAGGGAACCAGACCCTCCCAATTATTTTTGCCCAGTAGGCCCATTGTCCCAGCCTCCCTAGCCCCCTTCACTGGTCAGGTCCTGACCACCCACACCAGCTGCTCTGTGACCTGCCTGCTGCTCTCACTCACCTTTCTGCGCTCTTGCCGCTCCTGCTCCTCCCGCTGGAAGTGCTTTTCCCGCTCCTGCCGCTGCCGCTCCGCTTCTTCTCTGGACCGAGCTTCAGCCTCCTCTTTCTGCCAAAGACCCTTGTGAGCTCAAGGCAGTTGGCCTCCAGTCTTCCCTCCAACCAGATCCCTGGCTCCCTCCAGGAGACACCTGCACCCAGCCCGCTGGCACCTGCTTCTGCAGCCGCTCCTGCTCCTCCTGCTCAGCCTGAGCCTTCTCGCAGGCCTCCTGCTCTTCCCGCCTCCGGGCCTCGGCCTCGCGCTCGGCCCGGGCCTGAGCTTCCCGAGCCAGTTGTTCCTCTCGCATTTGCCTGGAAAAGGAAGGAGACTGACTCCATCTTCCTCGCTTCTGCAGCTCCCTCTGTGATGGGAAGTGGGGGGGTTCCCCTCAATTTATGGGGGTGCACGCACTTGTCCCTTTCGGCCTGCAGCTTCCGCTCCTGTTCCTCACGCTCCCGCTGCTCTCGAGCCTGGCGCCGCTTCTCAGCGAGGAGCCGGGTGGCCTCTTCTCGGTCCGTAGTGCCCGCCATGGGTTTGCTAGGGGTCACCGGGGGAGGTGGAGGTGGGGCTGGGGATGAGGTCCGGACAGCAGTATCTGAAATGGGATACAAGACCAGAAGTGAGCCCCAAACCCAATTCTGGCAGCCAGATCAGAGAGTGGGACCTTTCTCTGGGGGCTGGGACCTTCTCCTCATGCTATCTCCCAGCACCCAGTCACCTCCTGCAGCCCCCACCTCCCCTGCTCTCTCTCTCTCCATCCCCTTTCCGTCCTCTCTCTCCATGCTCACCTGCAGAGTTCTCTGCTGGGGGTTGCTCCTTCTGTGGTGGAGCAGGGATGGGAGAGGGCGCAGGTGAGGGTGCTGGTGAGGTGGCCGCTGCTGCCTCCTTCCCATCACCGGCCCTGCCCTTGCTCTGGTTCTTGTCGTCAGGCCCAGCTGCACTGGAATTCTCCTTTGCCTCATCCTTTTTCCGAACGCGCCCTTTGGGTGATGCAGTGGTGCCTCGGGGGGATGGTGGCTTGGGGGGCAGAGCATGGCCTGGCCCTGGGCTGGGGCAAGGTGAGGCAGGTCTGTGCCATGTGGAGGGAGAGGATGGTCGGGTCTTGGATTTAGGACTGAAAAGAAAGGGTCAGATTAGCTTGGGTGCTGGGGAACAATTTCAGGTTGTCCATGTGCAAAACAAACGTCCTACCCACTGTATTTTCACTCCGCCTCCCTGGTATGATCGTTTTGTTTGCTTGCTTATTTGCTTTGGGCCACACCTGGTGATGCTTAGAGGTTTGGGGGACCATAAGGGAAGACAGGAATCAAGCCTGGGTTGGCCACGTGCAAGGCAATTGCCTTACCTTCTGAACTACCTCCCTGGCCCCGGTATGATTTTGTTTATGTTTTGCTTTTATGTTTTATTGTTATGTTTGTTTATTTTTGGGCCACACCCAGCTCAGAGGTTACTCTGGCTTTGAGTTCAGAAATTACTCCTGGCAGAGGGACCATATGGGATGCTCAGGATCCAACTCAGGTCAGTAGTGTGCAAGGCAAACGCCCTACCTGCTGTGCTATCATTCCAGCCCCCCAAGTATGATCATTAAAGGAAAGAATAAAGCCTGCTTTTTTGGTACATTAGAGTGCACTTATGCTTAGAGCAGTACATGCTAGGCCCACTCATTCCTTCAGAACACCACTGAGTGAGTGTGTGGGTGGTTTTATAGGTGCTAGGGCACTTTAATGAATGAATGAAACACACACAAAGCAAGCTGGCACTGGGGATGTGGCTCAGCGGTAGAGCACTTAAATGCATCAGTGAGGCCTTGTTTCAATCCCCAGGTGGTATGACCCCTTTAGCACTGTGGGGCCTGACCCTTGTGGCACTCCACCACTGCCTTGGAGGGATCCTCATAACAAACAACAAAGTAAAGAAAGTAGTTTAAACATAAAAGGGCTGTGGGAGCCCCACAACCAAATCAATTACATGAAATGAAATTAAAATATTTGCTCTTGGACCTTGGGAGATGGCTGTAAGGGCTGGACTTACACGCTAAAGTCTTGGGCTTGATCCTGGCACCACATGGTCCCCTGAGCACAAAGCCATGAGTAGCCCCCAAGCATATAATCAGGCTCCAGGTTTTATTTGAGGAGTGGGTTCCCCACATCTAATTATGAATGAGTGCATGAATGAGTAGCCTTGCCACTGCTGCCCACCTAAGCTCTGAGGCTGAGCTGCCGGCCGAGAGGCGGAGACGGGGAGAGGCGGGCAGGGACTGTCGCTTCTTGAGGTTGCGCTCCCGGGCCAGGGCACTCTTCTCCTTCTCGTTCTCCCGTTCCTTGTCCTTCTTCTCCTTTTTCTGTCCCTGGCGAGGATGGAGAGGTGGGGAGGGCAGCGAGCAGAGAGGTCAGTTGTGCCGGGGACTCAAGCTCTGGGTCCCCACCTATGCCCTACACCTCCTCCAATGACCCACGACCCACTCACTCACCGGCGAAGCCTCGGGCCGCTTGCGGGCCAGAACGGGGCTGCCGCCCGCACTGGGCTTGCGGCGCTCCGCGCGCTCCCCAGGAGGGGCACAGCGGTGCCCGCTTCGGGGGGCGCTGCAGGGCGGCGTCAGGGGGCTAGCAGAGGCCGAGCGTGGGCACAGGGGCACGGCTGCGGAGGGATGAGTGCGGTCGGGGGGCGGCCCACGGGCGAGGCTGGCCCCTGCCCGGCCCCTGCTGGGGGCTCTCCCGGGGCCGCCGGCCCTACCCTGGTCGCGGCCGTTGCGGGGCAGTGTGACCGCACTGCGACTCCGGGCCAGGAAGGAGAGGGTGGGCGTCATCAGACGGTCCACGATGCTACTCTCCCAGGCACTCAGCTGCAGGCTGCGATCTAGGAGAATCCCGGGAGAGAAGGGACGTGAGCCACGCTGCAGAGGGTCCTGCGGGTCAGTGGGGCGGGAGGAGGGTGGGCACCAGGTGCCATCCCAGGCAAAGTCAAAGGAGTCCTGCCCGCCCAAGTGCCATGAGGTCTGATCCTCGTGGACCCAGGCGAGCTCCCTTTTAGGTTAGCTCTCAGCCTGGCTGGGGGGCATTCTTCTGCCTCTCCCTGGTGCCAGGGCTTTGAGCTGGGAGTCCAGAGAGGAGCCCCCAGGGTCCGGTGGAAGGCACCCCCCGTTGCCCATCGCAGGTCCCGCATTGGGGAGCCTCTACTCAGAGCCTGTGCCTGGGGGTGCATGGCCCTGAGGGTGTGGGACAGAGAAGGTCTTCGTGCTCATCTGACTCAGAAGCCCAGCGCCTAGCATGCAGTGCCAGGGAGAGAAAGGCTGCAAGCAAGAGGCCTGGTTGCCCGGGGGCCACCCGTCTCTGTCCCCTCAGCTGCTGGGTTATTTTTAAGCCTCAGTCAGGTGGGGCTGGTAACAGCAGCTGATTCGGTTGCTGGGCAACAGGGCAACCAAATAAACCATCGGAGAAACTTATAAATAACTCCTCCTGCTGAGCTCACTTGTCAGCCCAGAGCATGGTGGGAAATGCTGGGGCGGGTCAGCCCTGGTAGGCCCTGACTCTGGCGCTGCCAAGGCTGTAGCTAGGACTCCGGAGACAGAGAAGGCAGCGTTGCTGGGGCCCTCACACACACAGCACCCGGCCAACCCGGTCCTGGGGCAAGGCCACCTGCCTGAGGTTAGCTAGGCCAGCTGGCTGCCCTGTCGCACCCACCCCCACAGCTCTTGCTGCCTGCTAGGACACTGTCCTTTGTCTCTGCTCCCCTCTCCTGCAGGGCGCCTCTGTCCACAGGGGCCAGATCCAAACGCGGCTCCCCCCCAAAGGGTAGAAGGGGCGGGAGACCTGGGGCGTGGGAGGGCTCTGGGGTCCGTCCTGAGCTCTGGTGGGGAGTAAGGCTGGGCCTTCTCTTACTTCTACTGGGGGAGTTCCAGAGCGTGGCAGAGGACTTTGAGAGCCGCTTGTTGATTATAGAGTCCACGTGTTTGGGCAGGTTTACTGCCGACACGGAGCACCTGCTCCCACCTGGAGGGGAAAAGACACGGCATTAGGGCCGGGCCGGGCAGGAGCCAGGGGGGCACTGAGGCCTTCCATGCAGGGTGCTCCGCGGGCAGGGGTAGAGGGAGGAGTGGGCAGACTTGGGAAGGGTGGGGGAGGTAAACCCGGCTCTGGGGAGAATGGGGTGGAGGGGGACCAGAGGCAACCTGCACTGGGGGAGCCGACGGAGAAGGGGCAGAGGAAGGAGGTGGAGTTAAAACTAGAGAAGCTACGACCTGCCTGGCCAGGAAGCCGTCCCCTGGGGCTGGACGCTGCTACCCACCCTCACAGCCACTACCACCCAGCATTGGCACTGGTGGATGCTACCCAGCTAGGACGCTAGCTAGGACAGCAACACTATGGCCTGGGATAAATGCAGGGACAAGTCCCAGTCAGAACCAAAATCAATCACCCACATGTATCCACATACATCTAGGGACACAGAGATGGAGACATGCAGGAACGTGCACAGGTCAGGGGGACAGGGCCTCCCAAAGGCACTTGGGGGCACCGACATGCATGGACACAGACATCCACACACGAATGGATGGCGAGGCAGGCCCGGATGCATGACACACGCAGGCCACTTGGTGGGATGTGCACGGCTCACGTTTGTTGGGTGCTTACCGTGGACCAGGCAGCGTGTGGGGCACCACACACACATTACCTCACTTGATCCTCCCACACATCTACCTACAGTCTCGGAGGCAAGTGGCATTGTTATCCCCACTTTACAGATGGAGGCAGAGACC
This sequence comes from Suncus etruscus, assembly GCF_024139225.1. Lineage (NCBI taxonomy): Eukaryota > Metazoa > Chordata > Mammalia > Eulipotyphla > Soricidae > Suncus > Suncus etruscus. Next base: position 41,210,523 of record NC_064853.1, read on the forward strand.
CCAAAACTGTTGTTAGTTAGAACACTACCTCGCTCTGCCTGACTTGGGAGCCCTCACTGAGGTCCAGCAGACCACAGACCCAGGAGAGTGAGACATGTTTTTGAGACACAACTACACAGAGATCCTTGAGCACATACGGCAAAGGATACACAGCAAAGAGCTTCTGAGCTTTGCCATGACAGAGACATCCAAACCCAGAGGTGCATACATGCCAGCAAAGAATGAGACCAAATTCCATGATGGGGCTATATGCCGAGAAGCCAGAGAAAGAAATCAACCTTCTAAGACAGGCATGAGGTGGGGGTAAGTAGTGGTGGATCATTTTCTTTGAGTATCTATGTATGCAGATGTTTCATTAACTAATAACTGGCAGGCACAAAGCAGTTCATTCTGAAATGAGGGGTTGGAAGAGCAATCCAAAGGAACAGAATCCATCTCTGAGTTGAAAGGGAAGCCCTTGTGAAGGGATCCTTTGGTCCACGGATCATTCCAGAAAATACAAGTCACATGAAGCAAGGCATACCTGCTGCAGGCGCTGCCAGCTCCGGCTCTGAAGCTGCTCCCTCCCCTCTCCTCCAGCCCCAGCCCTGCACGCTCATCCCAGCCCCTCCGGCCCACTCACTGGTCTTATGTCCGGGGGAGCCGTGGTGCAGGGCGCCTGCCCAGGACCAGCGCTGCTGTCGAATTTCTGCCCATGTCTTCTTCACTGACCTCTGGATGGCTGCTTCATAGCGCTCCTGGGTGGGGAAAGGCAGGGGAGAGGTCAGGCTTGCTGGCCTTCCTTATCTTGGGGAGAAAGGTCCCTCTCTCCGGTGACAGTGTCCTGCACACCCCCCCACACTCACACACAAACTTTCCCTGACTCACTGCCAGAAGCCAAGGTTACCAAACCTGGCAATAGATCCCTTGGTTCTTGGGGAGCTTTTCATGGTTCTTGAGTCATTTCCTGGATCTATGAGGTGTTTCTCTGAAAATGGGTGGGGAATGTCCCTGCCTGAGCTTCCCAGGTGAGACCCCATCTGAAGGCTCTGACCTTGGACTTCTTGGGTCTTTGCCAGCCTACAAACGTGTCTGTAGGTGCCCAGCTAGACTAGAGTCTAGAGTAGGCATGACAGGGCCACAGAGGCCATGTGAACTGGGAAAAGAAAGGCCCAGGCCTTCAAGAGGACATGGAGGTGCACTGACATGTGTGATGTATGGGCTCATACTCGGGCTGCATGGTGCCCCTCTGGGCAGAGAGCATCCCACACAAACCTTGTTTTTCTCCAGCTTTTGTCGCTGCCTTTCCTCCAAGGCTGCGCGGCGCTGCTCAGCCTTCAGCCGCTGCTCCTCCAGCCGTCTCCGGCGCTCCTGGAGCTGTTTCTCACGCAATGCCTTGGCCTTCTCTTCCTTCTCCAGCCACACTGCCTTCTTGGCGGCTGTGGGGACAGGGAACCCGGGCGGGCCGGGCAGTGGTGTGAGCTTCCTCAGTGGGGTCTGGCCAAATGTGTCTTGCCACATTTTTTTTCTTTTGTCATACCCACTCCTCTCTCTTCCATTCTCAACTCTCAGCAAATCAAAGACTTTCTGGTTGGGTTTTTCTTTTGTGGGGGGGATATACCCAGCATGCTCAGGGCTTACTCCTGGCTCTGCTGAGGGGTCACTCCTGGTGGGGCTCAGTGAACCATACAGGGTGCTGAGGATCAAACTTAGATTGGCCATATGCAAGGCAAGCACCCTACCTGCTGTACTATTGCTCCAGCCCCAGGTTTTCTGCTTTATTTTGAAGGGTGGATTGGTGGGCCACACCCATGATATTAGGAGGCTACCTGAGTGCTGGATTAAACCTGGGACTCCAGCAAAGCCTTCATTCCTGCCCTATGAGCCAACTCCCCGACCCTTAAGGGCTTTTTGAAGACAGGGTCAGACTTCATAAGAGGCAGCGTGATGGGGAGCCCAGATGTGACCCCTTGATCTCATGAATCTGGCCGTGGCCGAGTAATGAGTCCTTTAGTGCCATCTTCTTGGCTACCCATGGGGCCTGGCCTGTCAGACAGGTTTCCATGTGACGACTATTGTGGCCCAGGGATGAGACGAGGCTCCTAGGTCTGTGTCTCGACTGTTCCACCAGCTGGATGGATTAGGCCAGTGATTTCATCTTTCTGAGCCTCCGTTTTCCCACTCTCAACATGGGCTGAGGATTTCCCATGACAAAGCCTGTTCTGCTCTTAGCACAGAGTACACCATTGTCTTTTCTCCCATTGCCAGGAAATCCAGACCATGTGGCACCCAGAATGAAGCTCACAGGCCTCCTACTAGTTCTGGGCACTTCCTAAGCCACCTTTGGGCTCTCTTGCTGGCAGGAAATCCCCCACAGCAGAGCTGTTGGGATAGGTGCGTGTGTGCGTGTGCAGGCAAGTGGCACTAGGCTCTTGCTCACCCTTTCCCCTTTGAGCTGTCACCCAGACCCCCTCACAGGCACACCTCAGAGTTCCCTGGGGTGCTGCTGTGACTAATAGGAGGCTACTGGTGATGAAGGTATACCAACACTCACCCAGATACTTGGCCCGTTCTTCTCGCCGCTCCTTGGCCAGCTTGTGCCTCTCTCCTGCCTTCTTTACATCTTAGCCAAGGGAGCAAGAATAGATTTAGGTCAGGAGGCTCCCACGAGGTAGTCAATTTGGGGCTCTCCCACCAGAATGTACCAACCACATCCCATCTCCCATCTCCTCCAGGTCAAGGGAGTATTGTCCAGGGTTGACATAAGCTGAGCCCAGAGTAGGTTGCAGAGCTCAGGACAGTGCTCACCTTGCTTGGCAGGAGGGCTGTCAGAGACTGGCACCGCTGTTGGGGATGGTTGGCTGCTCCTGCGGGATGGCCTGGCGTCCCTTGGGCCTGTGGCTGGCGGGGTGGACCCCCTGACCTTCGCTTCTGAGAAAGGGGACTCTTGCTGGCTGCGAGGCCTCTCTGGATCTAGAGAGAGCCGCTCAGGGCTAGTGGCATTCTTCATGGCAGGAGGGGTGTCTGGTGGAGTGTCAGGCACCAGGGCTGACATTGGAGGTGGCGGAGGTGGTGGGGAAGGGTCACCTTCTGGAGAAGGTCTTGGCTCTGTAGGGGTTCGGGCTGCCGGAGCTAGAAGAAACAGAAGCACAAGGGAGGAAAGTCAGTCAACAAGACAGTCTGTGCTCTCAGCTCAATCTGCAGTTCACTTGTTCTGGTCCAACAGGGCCCGCTCCATCCATCAGAGCCACATGTTTACTACAGTTCTTCTGGCCAAGTCCTGGTCCACAAAACAATCAGGCCCCTCCTTGCAGGGCCTGCTCCCTAGCTGGATAGACAAACAGTAAGACAACTGTACCGGGGGCCTGAAAAATAGCACAGTTGTAGGGCATTTGCCTTGCAGGCCACCAAACCCGGGACAGACCAGGTTCATCCAGCATCCCATATGGTTCCCTGAGCCTGCCAGGAATGATTTCTGAGCTTAGAGCCAGGAGTAACCCCTGAGTGCCGCTGGGTATGGCCTAGAAACCAAAAACAAAACAAAAGCAAATTAAAAAGGACAATTGTATAGGAGAAACCCACTGTCCAGAGAAAACTGAGCAGTGAAGGTTACTATACACTAGGGGTGGGGGCCTGCCTGAAAAAACAACAGCCAATCTGAGAGATCCATAAGGTGAACTGAAACTGACAAAGCAGGAAGGCGAGTTCTGGCAAGAAGATGAGACTCCAGTAATGGTACAGCGGGTAGGATGCTTGCCTTGTATGTGGCTGACTCTGGTTTGATCCCCAGTACCCCCAAGTGGTCTCCTGAGCCCCAGCAGGAGTGGTCTCAGAGCACAAAGCTAGGAGTAACCTAACCTCTGAGCACCATCAGGTATAGCTCCCATACCTCCCCACACACACCCCCAAAAAAAGAGAGAAAGGAAAATCTGTAGATGGGAGAGACAGCACAGGAGTTAAGACACCTGCCTTACATATTCCATCCTGGCAATGTATATGGTCTCCCAGGTACTGCCAGAAGTGGTCCCAGAACACACTGTTAGGAATAGCCCAAGCACAGCTTGGGTGTCCCCAACTCCCCATTTGTCCCAACAAGCAAACTGAAACTTCAAAGATGGGTTAGAGAGAGTACAGCAGGTAGAGAGCTTGTGTTGCATGCAGCCAATCTGGATTCTATCCCTGGCATCATCCCATACAGTCCCAAAGAATAACCCCTGAGCACCACTGGGTGTGGCCCCCAATCCCCCAAAATTTAAAAAGAACCCACAAGGGCCGGAGCAATAGCATAACATAAGGTGTTTGCCTTCCTTGCACATGACCAACACAGGACGGACCCTGGTTCAAATTCCAGTTCAAATTCAAAGTCCCTGAGCCTGCCAGGACTAACCCCTGAGCACTGCTGGGTCTTACCCAAAAACCAAAAAAAATAAAATAAAAATAAAAAGAACCCACAAAGAATCGAACATGTATAAAGGGGCACCTGTGATTGGGAGATTTTTGCCAGATAGCAGAGAGCTGCCCTTGTCTGCCTCTCTCACCTTTGTGCATAACCTCAGCATCACAATGGCCAACTGAGGCCAGCCTAGAAGGAAAGACACCAACAAGGCATAAGGAGGCTCAACCTGTGGGATGGGCAGCCAGCAATATTCAGTCATTGTACTATTTTTTGTTCCAACCACCTTCAGATTTCTTTGATGTGACTTTCCCAGGATCCCCGTGAGAGATGCTGGCTTGTGGGGGATGCCACCTGGTTTGGTAGGCACATGTGAGCACATGTCCAACAGAGAGCAGCAGGAAGACAGACTTTGGAGACAGACTTTTGTGACTGTGATCTCACCATCCTAAGACAGGAAGGGAGTGCCTGCTTACCTGACAGCAAGCAGCACACCACTGGGCCTGACCTCTTTTGCTTTTGTGTCTACAAAATGGGGGAATGCCCAAGCCAGCTGTGATGTCAAGAGCATGTGTCACGCTGCTACATGCCCCTCCTCCCTGCAGGTCTTAGCAAGCAACCAGGGAAACCTCTGAATGCCAGGCCCTGGTGCCACCTGCTGCTCTCTGGGCACTGAGGGGCAGGAAGGTAACACAGGCTCTGGCCTTCTCTTGGGAATGGGCCAGGGATCTCTGGGAAGGTGGCTCTAAGGAAGCATATTTTGTTTTCCCAGGGGGTGTCACTAGGTTCTCTGCTGGGAAATCTGGTCTTTTTAGGAGGTTACCTGATAGTGACATGAGTACAGGGAAGGACACTCCTGTGGACCAGCTCTGGGGATTCTAGGAAGATGATGTCCAGTGTCTAACTAGGAGCCCTGAAATAAGACTATAGTATAGTGGACAGGGTATTTGCCTTGCACATGGCCAACTAAAATTCAATCCTCAGCATCCCGTAAAGCTCCCCAAGCCACACCACGAGTGATCCCTGAGCTCAGAGCTAGGAGTAAGACCTTAGCATCCCTGTGTGTGACTCAAAGACAAAAATAAAACAAAAGATACAAAAGAATTCGGATTTCTCTGCTGTATGATCTTTGGTTAGTTATAGACCATCTCTCCCTTTCTGTTGTTGTTTTCGGGCCACACCTGGAGATGCTCAGTGATTACTCATGACTCTGTACTGAAGAATTAAACCTGAGGCCGGAACAGTAGCACAGGTAGGGTGTTTGCCTTGCACGTGGCAGACTCGGGTTCTATCCCAGCACCCCATATGGTCCCCCGAACATGCCAGGAGTGATTTCTGAATGCCTCGCCAGAAGTAACTTCTGAGTGCTGCCAGGTGTGATCCAAAGATCAGGAACAAACAAACAAAAAGAATTATTTCTGGTGAGGTTCACGAGGACCATACAAGCTGCTAGGGATTAAAGCTGGGTCAGTGGCATGCAAGGCAAGACCCTACCTGACCCTCTGTGCCACAGCTACTCCTCCACAGATGCAGGCAGTGCCAGGGTGGGGATGTGGCTTAGCAGTAAAGCACTTTCCTGGTATGTATGAGGCCCTGAATTTGATTCCTGACACTGCCAAAATTTTTTAACTAAAAAAAAGAAATGGGGCCATAGCGGTGGCTCTAGAGGTAAGGCGTCTGCCTTATAAGCGCTAGCCTAGGAAGGACCTCGGTTCGATCCCCTGGCATCCCATATAGTCCCCCAAGCAAGGAGTGATTTCTGAGTGCAGAGCCAGAAGTAACCACCTGAGCACTGCCGGGTGTGATCCAGAAACAAAAACAAACAAAAAAAGAAATGGGTTTGGGAGGCCATGATATGGTTCAAAGGGTTGGAGTACATGTCCTGCCTGTGGAAATCCCAGGTTCAATCCCTTGCACTGATTAGTCCTCAAAACACCAAACTAGAAGTGGGTCCCCAAAACACCACACTACAATGCCTTCCCAGCACTGACAGGGGTTTGACCCTTTCCCCACAAAATGCAGAGAGCCATCACCTCACAGGATTGGGAAGACTGTGAGTTCTGATAACCCCTTATGTATTTCGTGAGAATTTCCTATGTTTGACATATATTACCTGTATTACTTTTAATCCTCACTGATAAAAACTTAGGATGAAGACACTATAAATAAATCTTAGATACAGGGCCGGAGAGATGGCATGGAGGTAAGACGTTTGCCTTTCATGCAGAAGGATGGTGGTTCGAATCCCGGCATCCCATCTGGTCCCCTGTGCCTGCCAGTGGTGGTTTCTGAGCATAGAGTCAGGAGTAACCTCTGAGCACTGCTGGGTGTAACCCAAAACCCAAAACAAAAAAAAACAAAAAAACAAAACAAAACAAAACAAAAAAACCAACTTAGATACAGATAAGGAAAGCAAAAGTAAAAATATTCAGTAGGAAGCAGGAGGGATAGCACAAGAGTAACAGAGGGATGTAGGGTATAGGGTACAGAGTACAGAGGAATAGCACTTGATGTACATGTGACTGGCTCTGGTTCAGTCCCCAGCTCAACATATGATCCAGAGCCTTGCTAGGAGTAACCCCTGAGCATAGAGTTGAGAGTAAGAGCAGTCCCGGAGCAATACTGGTATGGTTCAGAAAAGAAAACTAAAAACATTTCAGTAGGGCCAGAGAAATAGCTGAAAGGAGTGGAGCACAAGCTCCACAATCCCCAGCACTATATGGTCTTTAGAGCAGAGAGACAGAAGTAATACCACTGGGTCTGGCTCCAAAACCAGAAACAAACAAAAAACTAGGTTCAATAAAGTAACCTGAGGTCACTCAGCTAGTAAATGAGGACGCTGGACTTGAACCCAGTGTCAGTCACTGGCCCAGCAAATTCGCAATGCTCTATCTCCGTTGACGGCAATATGATGTAATGCATGTTATGCAATAAAGTTATCTCGGGCTCATGCTGTTCTCCCCTTATTCCTTCCCTTCCAGCTTCCTGAGCACCAGACAAGAGTCCAGCTGAGGCCCTGCCTCGAGGTCCTTTCCAGGCTGCCAGCCTATTTCCCAGCCACCTACATATGCTGTTCCAAAGCAATGTGTAAAAGAATGAGTCGTGACCATGAACTGAGTGACTGCTAGGACCACACAGCGGAGCCAGACCCTGTGCTCCTCTTAAATTTCATCTGAACCCTAAGAAGTAGAGATTTTCTTTTCTCTCTCTCTTTTTTTTTTCTTTTTTTTTTTTTTTTTTGAGTCATACCCAGTGATGTTCAGGGATTATTTGAGGAATTTGTACTCAGAAATTACTCCTGGTAGGAACTATATGGGATGCTGGGAATCAAACATGGGTCCATCCCAGGTCGGCTGCATTCAAGGCAAATGCCCTACCGTTGTGCTATCGCTCCAGCCCCATTTTATATTTTATCTTTTACGTGTGGTACATGAACTCAAAACCACACCTTGCACAAGTGTGGCAGGCACTTCACTACTAAGCCACAATCTGGCCCAAGGGGCAGAGATTCTTATTCCCATTATACCATTATATATGAAGACCATCAAAACTTACTCTGTGAGGTGAACTTGCTATGGGTCAGAGAACGACTACATAGTCAGGCAGAATTTGAAACCAGGACTTTCTGGGGCCAAGGCGTCTGGGCATATGAGTATGAAGTTTTGGAGACTGAGGGTGGGGCATATTTGTTGTCCTTCTCCTAGCACCTGAATATGCTTTCGGTGTCGCAAAGTAAACTGGTAGGCGGATGTCTGTCTACACCAAGGCAAATCACACCCATTAGGGAGGAGCACGGCTCCTCGAGTAGGTCCCTACTTACCAAGTACAAGTAGTCTGGGAGGAGGGAGAGCGTGAAGTCCAGAGGGACAGCACCTGGGCGTCTCAGGAAGCTGAGTGGAAAGGCTTTAGGCTTGAGGTGAACTGGCCTGAGTAGGGAATCAGGGCTCAATCTATGACACAGGCTAGTCCCAGACACTGAGCCTCGCTGTCCTCTTCTACTTGCTAGGAAAGGAGCTGTATCACCTCTGACCCCAGAGTGGCTCAGAAAGCAGGGCTGACCCGGAAGGTGTCCTTCTCCCTAATTTGGCTACAAGAACCTCCATGAGTCAGGCTATTACCCACTGCTCCATGACACAGATCTCAGGCTCACTAAAGGCTTCTCTGTGTTGCTAAATCCAGCAGCTGAGAAATCAGTCCTTGAATTTTGTTGTGGATATTTGGGGCCCACACTCTGCAGTGCTCAGGGGCCACTCTGGGTAGTGCTTGGCAGAAGGAATGGGCAGATTGTTTTTTGTTTTTGTTTTTGGGCCACACCCATTAACACTCAGGGGTTGCTCCTGGCTATGCGCTCAGAAATCACTCCTGGCTTGGGGGGACCATATGAGATCGCAGGGGGATGGAACCTTGGTCTTCCTAGGCTAGTGCTTACAAGGCAGATGCCTTACCTCTAGTGCCACTGCTCCGGCACTGGAATGGACAGATTGAACCTGAGGCCCACAAGTTTAAAAAATGTGCCCAGCCCTCTGAGACATTCCTCCCCACACCTGCCCTGGCTCCCAGACTTGTAGACCTATCAGTCATGTGTGACACAGGCATCCCCTTGGGCTTCCTTGAGCATTTTCTTCACTTTCATTGCAAACACCATCTTTGGCATTCTTTCTGCTGTGCTGGCTGAGACTTCAGACTTCCCAACTGGTCCCTCCTTAGCTTCCTAATCGCTTGATGCTGGGATGCCTGGGGGCTCAGAGGAGCACCTCATCTTCTTTCTGTCTACACGCACTCCCTGGGTGATCTCATCCAGACTCACGGCTTTAAATACCACTGCTCTGCTGATGACAACTGAATCTGGATCTCCAGCCCAGGCCTCTCCCTGAGTTCCAGTTTCACTCATGCTACTCCCTATTTGGCACCCCAGGTAGCCTTACAGACCTCAAATTTAGCATGTCCAAAAACTGAGCTCCTGGTCTTTCGCCTATTCCACCCCTAGTTTCACCTTCTCCCTTGATGGTGACCCTGTCCTTCCAGTTTCTCAGGCCCCACACCACCCAAGTCTTTTTAGAATTTTTACTTTATCTCATACCCCACATCTAATCTCTCAGGCAATCTGTACAGAACACATCTTCAAACCAGTCCTGTCTCTCAAGCTCTGCTTCTAGCACCTCGGTCTCACTTCTTTCCTGCATGATAGAAGACTTACAGCTGCCGATTTTGGGGTTCCTCTGTCTTTAAAATAAATCAGATTAGGGATGGGGTGATGGGAGAGAGGCTAAGGCACTTGCCTTGGACTGGACTGATAGTATAGCAAGTAGGGCACTTGCCTCTCAGATGGAATACTGAGTTCCATCACTGGTATCCTATATTGTCCCCTGAGCACTGCCAGTGTGATTCTTGAGTATAGAGCCAGGAGTGTAACACCGAATAACATAGGGTGTAATACCTCAGAAAAAAAAAAATTAAGGCACTTGCTTTACACGCAGCCTACCTGGATTTGATCCCTGGGACTCTACAGTGATCCCTGTATGTGAGTCCTGATTATGCCCTAAATATGGTCCCAAAACCAATCAAACAAAATGTAAACAAAATACATCAGATTGGGGGCCAGAGCAATAGCACAGTGGGTAGAGCATTTGCCTGGCAATGTGGCCAAACTGGGTTCAATCCCAAGTACTCTATATGGTCCCCCAAGCCTGCCAGAAGTAATTTCTTTTTTTTTTTTTTTTTGGTTTTTGGGCCACACCCTGTGAGGCTCAGGGGTTACTCCTGGCTATACGCTCAGAAGTTGCTCCTGGCTTCTTGGGGGACCATATGGGATGCCGGGGGATCGAACCGCAGTCCGTCCTAGGTTAGCGCAGGCAAGGCAGGCACCTTACCTCCAGCGCCACCGCCCGGCCCCCAGAAGTAATTTCTAAGCGCAGAGCCAGGAGTGACCCTTAAGTGCTGTTGGGTGTGGCCCCAAAACAAAAACAAAATCCTCCAAGTATACCCCATCTTCCAGAGACACCCCAAAGGAACCACAGTGACCTCTAAAGTCCCTTTCATATTTTCCCTCTCCAGCCCATGAGCCCCAGATTCCAGCTTCTCCTCCTCTGTCTATTGAAGCAGCTGCTGTTCCTCATGGTGTGAGGCCCGCTCCTGTCTCAGGGCTAAGAATTCTGTTTCCAGCTCTGCCAGTCTTACTCCCTCACCTCCTTTGGGCCTGAGCACCAAGATCACTTCTCAAACTACCACAGTCCCCTACTGAAGACCACTACTGGACATTGAGTCTACCTCTCTTTTCCAACTATATTTCCTCCCTTTCCAGCTTAATTTCTTCACATGATGGGGTCTTGCCATGCCCACCTCCCCAGGAGATAATCCCCTGGAGGGCACATGCTGGTCTCTGCTGTAGGCATTTTCATCAGGAAGGCACATAGGGTAGTAGCACACTGGTGCCCTACATAAACCAGATGAAGGACAAAATTCATGAACACCAACTTGGTACATAGACACCCCCAGCCTCTCTTGCAGGGCTGGATGACTGTGAACTCTCCACCACCCATACTCTCTGGGGTTAGCAGGAGAAACCATTTCCCACTGCAAGCCCCTTCATGGTGCATAGTCTTCACTGCTTGCACTTCCCTGTGACTCTCATTGCTCTGAAGAAAAAACATTCTGAAACCCAAGCGACCATCTGACAGAAGATGAAAACCCTTCCCCATACCTTTTGAATCTCTTCCCCCTGCTCTCTTTTTGCTCTCGGCCCTTTGGTCACACTCCCCTTCTTTTAAATCCTGATAACTCCCCAGGGTCTGTCCTATCATAAGGCCTTTGTATTACCCTTCCCCCTTTGCTTAGTTATTTCCTCTTTTTTTTTTTAAATCAATCTTTTTGGGGGGTTGGGTCACATCCGGCAGTGCTCAGGGAATAACTCCTAGCTCTGCAATCAAGAATCTATATTAGGGAGCCCGGAGAGATAGCACAGTGGCGTTTGCCTTGCAAACAGCCGATCCAGGACCAAAGGTGGTTGGTTCGAATCCCGGTGTCCCATATGGTCCCCTGTGCCTGCCAGGAGCTATTTCTGAGCAGATAGCCAGGAGTAACCCCTGAGCACCGCCGGGTGTGACCCAAAAAAAAAAAAAAGAATCTATATTAGGGGCTAGAGAGATAGCATGGGAATAAAGCGTTTTCCTTGCATGCAGAAGGATGGTGGTTCAAATCCCGGCATCCCACATGGTCCCCCGAGCCTGCCAGGAGCGATTTCTGAGCGTAGAGCCAGGCAGGAGTAACTGAGTGCTGCCGGTGTGACCCAAAAACCAAAAAAAAAAAAAAGGGGGAGGGCCGTCGAGGTGGTGCTAGAGGCAAGGTGTCTGCCTTGCAAGCGCTAGCCAAGGAAGGACCGCGATTAGATCCCCCAGCATCCCATATCGTCCCCCCAAGCCAGGGACAATTTCTGAGCGCTTAGCCAAGAGTAACCCCTGAGCATCAAATGGGTGTGGCCCGAAAAACCGAAAAAAAAAAAAATAAAAAAGGATCTATATTAGAAGGGCTGGAGCGGGGGCCGGAGAGGTGGCGCTAGAGGTAAGGTGTCTGCCTTGCAAGCGCTAGCCAAGGAAGGACTGTGGTTCAATCCCCCGGCATTCCATATGGTCCCCCCAAGCCAGGGGCAATTTCTGAGTGCTTAGCCAGGAGTAACCCCTGAGCATCAAAATGGGTGTGACCCAAAAAACCAAAAAAAAAAAAAAAATACTGGGCCCGGAGAGATAGCACAGTGGCGTTTGCCTTGCAAGCAGCCGATCCAGGACCAAAGGTGGTTGGTTCGAATCCCGGTGTCCCATATGGTCCCCCGTGCCTGCCAGGAGCTATTTCTGAGCAGACAGCCAGGAGTAACCCCTGAGCACCGCTAGGTGTGGCCCAAAAACCAAAAAAAAAAAAAAAAAAAAAAAAAAAAAAAAGAAGGGCTGGAGCGATAGCATGGAGGTAGGGCATTTGCCTTGCATGCAGTAGGACAGTGGTTCAAATCCCGGCATCCCATATGGTCCCCTGAGCCTGCCAGGAGCGATTTCTTTCTTTTTTTTTTTTTTTGGTTTTTGGGCCACACCCTGTGACGCTCAGGGGTTACTCCTGGCTATGCGCTCAGAAGTTGCTCCTGGCTTCTTGGGGGACCATATGGGACGCCGGGGGATCGAACCGCGGTCCGTCCTAGGCTAGCGCAGGCAAGGCAGGCACCTTACCTCCAGCGCCACCGCCCGGCCCCAGGAGCGATTTCTGAGCGTAGAGCCAGGCAGGGCTGCCGGGTGTGACCCAAAAAACAAACAAACAAAAAACAAAAAAATAGAATCAATATTAGAGGTGCTCAGGGACCATATGGGGCGCCAAGGATCAAACCCGGATAAGCCATGTGCAAGGCGAGCACCCTACAAGCTGCGCTATCTCTCTAGCCCAAGTTATTATCCATTTTAGATAGTAGTTCAATAATCAACTGTGCAAAAATGCCTTTCTGGCTTGCTGATAAGTTATATTTCTTTAATGGACACTATCTGGGGTCAGAAAGATAGTACAGTGGGTAGGGTGTTTGCTTTGCATGTAGCCAACCCAGGATTTGGTCCCTGGCATCCCTTCTGGTTCCTGGAACAATGCTAAGAGAGATCCCTAAGTATAGAGCAGGTTGTAAATCCTCAATATTATCAGATGTGCCCCTAAAACAAGATAAACAATAGTGCACAGCATGATTTCATGAGCCTCTCGTGTGGCTCACTGTGATTATTTCATGTTGCTGCTGTTATTAGAGGAGGAGTCACACCTAGCAGTGCTGGGTCATATTTTTGGTTCAGTGCTTGGAGGTGACTCCTGATGGTGCTCAGGAGACCTTAATAATGCTGGGATCAAACCCAGGCCTCCCTCATACAAAGCATGTATTCAACTCATTGTGCAATCTCTGTAGCCTCATTACCATTTTACATTATTCTATCTTATTTTACTTTATTATTTTATTCTTGGTTTTGGTGCTATATCTGGCAATCTTAGCTCATCAGTGACCCTGGTGGTGCCTGGGAGACCATATGTAATAGCAGGGGCTCCAACAAGGGTCAGTAGGATGTAAGGCAAGGGACTGGAGAGATAGTACTGTGCTTACTTTGCACATAGTTGACTTAGAGATGTAATCACTAGACACCTATATGGTCCCCCGAGCCCACTAGAAGTGATCCCTAGCACAGAGCCAGGAATAAGCCCTGAACACAGATGGATGTGGCCCCAGAACAAAACAAATAAAGCACCCTAACCTCTGTACTACTTTTTCTCCTCCTCCTCTGCCTTCTTTCTGGTCAACATCCTCTTCTCTCGGCCTTGCCTAAATCTGACCCTCTGCTTTGCCAGCACTGAACTCTGCTCTAGGAAATTACCTTAGCCTAAGACAAATGCCTGGAGAAGGAGACAGTATATGAACCAAGAGTAGCTTCAAGTGAATATTTATTGCAGAGGGATAAATGCTTGAAGGGAGGCAAATTTTTATCCTAACTGAGTTTGGGCAGCTTCCTAGACAAAGGCTCTCAGGTAGAAGTTAATAAAAACAATAACGAGTGTTTACTCCAGCAGCTCAACAAGCAAGCAGGGGGTTTGGAATTCTCCTTTTGGACCTGGTGGTCTATTGACCCTAAATACAAATTATTTTCTTCAAAATTCTGCCAGTCCTGATAAAATGTCACCGAGAGGGTGTTATCTGGAACAAACTGAAACCAAGTCGATCCCCTAGTTAATTATCCATATGGTTTGGTGGAACCAAAATGATTTCTTAGCGTTCCCACTGTCAGCTATCAAACATGGCTCTTTCTCAGCTTCTTTATTTCATTTTGGGCCTGTATCCAATTGTGAGATTTCAGCCACTGGTGATTTTATTTGGCTACATTGATATCTACCAGAAGTATTTGCTAAGAACTAGATAAGTGACTGATAGTTTGTATTTCATTCTTGGCACAGAGCACAGTTATAGCAGGACAAAGGTACCAGAAGATTGGAGGACCATAAGTCCTATATTCTCATCGACCGAGAGGACACTTGGGGTCCGCAGACAGCTCAGGGTCAAGTAGTTAAGGGCCTATTCCATTTCCAGGGGCTGCTTTTCACTCCACCACCACCCCCAGAAAGCTGGTAGTACTTTCTCCTCTTACCTCTCCCCACCCCACCCAGCAACAGCTTCGGGCCAAATATTCCTCTCACAACACAGATAACTCAGTCTGGCTTTTCTGTCTGCCTCCTGCCCCTGCCCCTGCCCCTGGGAGTGAGAGGTCAGTAGGAGTAGAGACCAGACCTGATGCCTCTTGCAGTCCAGAGCTTTTTTTTTTGGTTTTGGGCCACACCCGGCAGTGCTCAGGGGTTACTCCTGGCTGTCTGCTCAGAAATAGCTCCTGGCAGGCACGGGGGACCATATGGGACACCGGGATTCGAACCAACCATCTTTGGTCCTGAATCGGCTGCTTGCAAGGCAAACTCCGCTGTGCTCTCTCCGGGCCCGAAGCTTTACCTGAGCTTTACCAGAGCTTTACCTCCAGAGCTTTACCTGAGCCTTGCCTGCACAAGTAGGGACTCTGTGCTTGGGAAGTGAATACAGAGATATGGGCTGGAGTGAGGTAGATGACCCGATGGGTTGAGTGGTTAAATGGATAGCAAGAGGTGGAGGGACAGATGAATGGACTGGTGGATGAGATATCTGTGGAAAGCTATTTGGTTGGTACTTACTTGGAGCAAGCTGCTCCAAATCTGGCCTTTCTAACCCCAGATGTCTCTTCTCCACTCCACTTTCCTTTATCATAGCTATTGGTTTGGGGTGGCAGGGAAGGGGAGTGTGCTATCACAATCTTTTTGTTTTTTGTTTTGTTTTTGGCCGCATACAAGGCAAACACCCTACCGCCGTATATTACTCGGGTCCCTGTCACAATCTTTTAGTTGTGGTGTTTGTGCCCTTTTTTTTTTTGTTTTTGGGCCACACCCATCGGTGCTCAGGGGTTACTCCTGGCTGTCTGCTCAGAAATAGCTCCTGGCAGGCACGGGGGACCATATGGGACACCGGGATTCGAACCAACCACCTTAGGTCCTGGATTGGCTGCTTGCAAGGCAAACACCACTGTGCTATCTTTCTGGGCTCAGTTTGTGCACTCCTTAACCCTAAATTCCTGGATCACATCAGGGCCCTGTGTGGGCCCTGCTAGTGTCTGAGCCACAAAGATTAAAAAAAAAAAAAAAAACCAACTGAATCCTTACCACATCCACCAGGCACTTTCCTTATCTTACTGCATTCTCCCAGGCCCCAAAAGAGAGTATCCAGGATGGGCTGTTGAGAAAAGTTCTCAAACAGGATAAATACATTGCTCACGTCAGTGTCAGATTAGGATATGGCCTCTATGTTGTCCAATGACAAAATCCGCATGTCACACTATTTCTCCTAGGTCCCAAGGCCCCTCCCGGAGGCTGTTCCGGAGAAGGAAGTGACTGGGTGAAGGGTGCAGGTGGGGCAGGCAGCACTGAGCTCAGAGCCCAGGAATGTAGGAGACCAGGCTCCCATCCAAGCTGACCAGTAGGAGGCAGGAGAGGCAGCTGAGCAGGGGACAGGGATGCGAGAGCCACCCACCTCACCCACCCCTGGGAGGCAGGCAAAGGAAGGTCAAGATCATTGTGGTGGGGAGGGCACAAATGGGCACCCCCTCCTGTCCATTAGCCCCTGGATAAGGAGCAATGGAGGAGAGGCTGGAGGCAGCAGTCAGCACTTCTAGCCAGACCTATAGGGTGCCTTGGGTGACGATGCAGGATCAGACAAATGACACAGGGGTTCAGGCAGAGAGACAAAGGACATACACCAGAGAAGGGACACTCAAACAACATGGACACACTTCACTCTCTCTCACACACATACACAGAGGAAGCAGATTTGCTGGGATTCAGAACCCTTATCAGCACATACAAACACATACACAAAGCTAGGCATAGACGAGAGCCTCAGAGACACAGCACAGTGTCCCCAGTATATTTATCCAATCTCATCCAGGTCACTTGGTCTACCCCTCTGGGCTCCTTTACTGAGCCTACAGCAAGTCCAATTAACAGCAACAACAGCTAGTGCTAGGTCAGACCCAGCTAAATGCTTTAAACATATCAGTCCCCAGGGGCAGGAGAGATAGTACTGCAGGTAGGCACTTGCCTTGTACATGCTGGTCTTGGTTCAATCATCAGCAACCTATATGGTCCCCCCAAATCTCTCTAGGAGTGACGCCTGAATGCAGAGCCAGGAGTAATAACCCCTGAGCATCACTGGATGTGGCTCCCAAACAGTATATTAGTTCTTTTCATCCTCACAACAGTCCTATGAGGGAGGTACTAGCAGCCACTTTATAAGCAAGGACCTAGATCTAGAGACATGAGTACACAGCTGATAAGTAACAGGATCAGGCTTGGGACCTTCATTAGTATGACAGTTCACTCTGCTGTCCAAAAGAGGCAGCCTCCTACATCTCTCCTCTTGGAAAGATCTGGCTTGGGAGGAGACAGAGTGGGCAGGAAGGACCAACCCTGGGAACTGGGAAACTGCCTGACTGTGGAGATGGGATTGAGGGGGCCCTGCTGTTTGTTGTGACTCCCTGGGGGGTCACTCAGAGAATGGATAAGAAATGGGGAAGCCAGCTCTGAGGTTCTTATACTTTAGCCACATGTCCTTGAGAGGGCACTGGCTTAAGCCAAGCCTCTGTGGGTGAGAAAGTTGGGAACCCAGCAGACAGCAGATCTGAAGGTACTGACTCTCTGGCCTGGGAGGCTGCCATTGTTCCCAGCCTCCAATCAGGAGCACCAACTTCCTGTTATTTTAGGCGGCAGGAAATGATCCCATCCTACAGCCCAGGCCACACAGAGGCCTAATGCTGAGGGCAGAGATCCCAGCCCAAGGCCCAAGGCCCACTGGCTGAACTGTCAACACTATCAGTGTCCTTCTCAACAGTTTTAGACTCCAGAAGGACAGGAAGCATGGGTGAACTCAGGGTTCGGGCAGGCTCTCCCTCTACCTGCCAGGAGCTTTCCGTCAGAGAGTTGGTGTATAAGCTTGAGAGTCTGATGGACTTGAACTTGAGACAGAGAAATAAATATAGGGGTTAAGGTGCTTGCATTGCACGTAGCTGACCCTGGCTAAATCCCCAGTACTGCATGTGGTTCCCCCAAGTACCACTGAGCCTGCCTTTGAAGGGTTCGGCTGGAGGTGACTAAGTGACCTCTTCAAGTGACCTCTGCAAAATGGGAATATGGCTTGTGCCAATTCTATGGAACGTCAGGAGAACCAAAGGAGACAAAGCAACAGATGTGCAAAGCATCATGCTGACACAGAGGAGCCTCTACTCAGTAGTGTGCCAAGGCACACGGTTCCATCAAGGTGTCTGTTCTGGGTCCCCATCTCTTTATGCAACTGGGGGGCAGCATGCCTGTGTTCTCTCCTCCCTCCCAGGCTCTCTGCTCCTCCCCCAGAGGAGAGCTGCAGCTGAGGGTGACGAAGAGCTGCTGAAGGCTGTGCCCTGGAGTGCCAGGCAGAGCTGCCTCAGCCCACAAAGCTGCATTATCTGGGTCTGGCTTCTTGGCCACTTACTGGCACCAAGACCAGCGGGGACCCGAGGACATGATTCTCAGCTGCCAGCAGCCTCACTTGCAGCCTCAGTCAGGCCTAGGATTTGCTTCCAGTGAAACCTTCTAGTCTGGCTTTGCTTTCTGCTCACACTGTCCCCCTTCAGCCCTGCCCCACCAATTGCTAAAGCATCCCCAAGGGGCAGCACTGGGAACTGACCTGGCCTCATGCTGTACCCCTTTCTCACATGCAGATGTGTGTTGCACACACTGGGGTGTGGCAGCAGGTGCAGTGGTAGGCCCACCAACCCTAATTGTAGCCCACTTATAGCCTCTCATGCCAGTCTCCCCAACTCCCTTTGCCTCAGAGATCCACCTCAAATGCCTCCTCTAAGAAACTGTCCAACAACAGAGCCCAGGTACACTGGGTCCCCCTTGGACCTGGGATTCCCTCCCATCATGATGCATCTGCTGCTCCCACTGCACCAAGAGTTCCCCCTCAAAGGTGGCAACTCTGATTCCCTTCTCTGCCATTTGCTCGGCCAGCACAAGTTGGCATGTGGTGAGCACCCGCAGGGGTTGCTGCCTCACTGGACAGCTGCACCCATCTCTTGACGCTTCCAGGTACACCCAAGTCATGTCTGCCTACACTCCCCTCCCCCATGCCCTCAGTCCCACAGTGACCTCTGGAAGTTAAAGAATCACACCTCCTCTGCAGGTCTCCAAAGACATTCAATATAATAACAATAAGCAAAGAGTCGGCATTTATGGACCACTAACTATGGTCCAGGGCCTTGGCCAAATGTTTTGTGCTCATGCAGTATGATGATACCAAGTGTCTCTCGGAGATCATTTCCAGCATTATCATCACTTTAGAGATGGGAAATCTTAAGGCTCAAGTAAGCAGTTTTACTAAGTCATGAAGTGGAGGGAAGCTCAGACTGACTCGAGTTCTCCTGACCCCTAATTCCTGTCCTACTTCCTTCTGCTCCAACCCTCCCTGTTAGCACCAACTGCAATGATAATAACACTGCACTGTGGGTGTCTGAGCTCCAGGTTCCTTTAGGTACATCATCTGCAACCCTGCCATCAACCCCTCCAGAAGCTTGATAACACTATCTGCAAGTCCCAGCATAGAAACCGTAGCTAGAGGACGAAAGTCACTTGTTCCTGTCCACACTTGCCCCCTACTCCCCTATTGCCTATTACTGCTCAGTGCGCAGAAGTAACTCGTGTCTTGTCATGTACACACAGAATCTCAGACTCACAGGGCCCTTGTGGAAAGTGCTACCTTTAGCTCCAGGAAACCCCTGGCACAGGGAGCCCTCAGAGAGGGCTGCTGGCACCTCACCTTCCCTCTGTGGGCCCACATATGATTCTGACCCAGGTTCTCATGTAACTCCATAGAGGCCCCTGTGTGGACAAGAGCCTTCCTTACTACTCGGCCCTGTTTGCACCGTCCCCTTCATCCCCCACCCCAGGAAAGTCAAGCAGCCTACTCCTGTCCTCAAGTTCAATCCAGGCATCCCACTCAAGTTCCCTAATTATAACCAGCCACCCACTCCGGCCTCTGCGGCGGCACAGTCATCACTGGCTTCAGGCCTCCATGTGTACATCAGCTCAGGGGCTCTGGGGTGCAGAGAACTGGGACGAAGGTAGAACTCACCTGCTCACCCAGGACAGGCCCCAGGGTGAGTCTCAGGTTTGTTTAGCTGATCTGAGCAGACCAGACCATTCCTTCAAGGTCCATTCCTCCAGCACTGCCCTCCAGGGCTGGGGAAGAGGGTCAAGCACTTGCCTTACACAGAGGCCCTGCTGGATTCAATCTTCGGCCCCACACAAACACAACTACCAGCTACTAAACAAAAATGGCCCCTCCAAGCACCCACGCTGGCATGGGGAGGAGCCCACCCACAACCAAGAGGCTCCACCTCGTCTGGGGCTTCCCGCACCCACAGACAAGGTTTCATGCTGGGCCCACACCCCAAGGGAGAGGGTGTGACTCCGTGGAGGTGTGGGGATGGGGTCCCCACTCTTTTGAGTCAGGAGGAAGACTTAGTCCTAAGGAATCACACTCCTCTAACCCTTTCTAGCCCTGCCGGGTAGAAAGAAAAAGAGAAACCTCGGCCTCCAACGACAAGCAGAAACTTCTCCCACCCCCACTCCTCCACCCCATCAGCTGCTCCCAGATCCCAGGGAGATTTGCAGAAGTCGGGTTCATGGGGTGGGGGGTGGGGCGGAGATGGTCTGGGGCCTGGAGAGAGGGTGAGAGAGAAAAGGGGAGAAAGAGAACGAGTGATTGTGACGGGGTGGGGAGGCATTCAAAGCTTCAGGCCCAGGAATGATGTGGCAGGACCAGGACCAGGGAGTGAGGGCCTTGGGCCATGGAGGGGAGAGAGACTGAAGCTGGGAGAGGTTGGAAAAAGGGGGTCAGCAGGGAGAAGCTGATCTAGGAAGGTTTTTCTTTCCCCTCAAGGCGGGCTGGGTGGGCTGGGGAGCAGGCCCGGCTGATGGGGAGCGGCTCGAGGCCTCGATGCTCCCTCCCGCCCTCGCCCCAAACAATGCCGCCTCCCCCTCCCCCTCCTCTGGCCTCTCGGCGGGTTACTTGGCAGCCGCCGCTAGAGACCTCCACCTCCTCCTCTTCCTCCTCCTCCTCCTCCTCCTGTCCCCCTCCCTGCGGGGCCACCGCAGCAACAGGCCCTTGGCGCGGCAGCTGGAGAAATGGGGGTTGGGGGGCGAGGTCCGGGCCAGGGCCTGGCAGGGGTAGGAGGGTGGGGTGGGGAAGGGCCTAGGCTGCGGTATGGCATGCGGGGCTCCCTCTAGCCCAGGCCTGAGAATCTGGGCCCCCAACCACACACAGATCTAGGCCGAGCCCCAAGCGCCCACCAAGGATAGCGGACTGGGGTGGCGATGGGGATCTGGGTGATGCCCCAGATCAGTGCAGACCCGGCTCCTCGCCATCTGGGGCGGTAAGGGTCTTGGGCACGGATCAGGGAGGCTGGGGCTGACCTGGGCGCAGGCGGAGGGGTGACCCCAAACTCAGGGCGCTTGGGGGGGGTCCCCGCAGATCCCGCCTCTCCTATGTGCGTGCCCAAGCCCGGGTGGGGGAGGGGGCAGCTGTCAGACGCTGCATCGGCCGCATCCTCAGTTTCCCCTCGCCTCTGCGTGGGCTCCCGCTTGCATGCATGCATGCATGCCTACCTGGGGCTGCGCCGGCACCCCGCCCGGCGTGCGGGCCGCTCTCCATCACTGCGGCTGGCTTGGGGGGTCGGGTGGGGTGGAGTGGAGTGGCGTCGGGTCTCAGCAGCAGCAGCGGCGGCGACGGCGGCGGCCAGCGGCCAGGACCCGGGTCCCGAGGCGCATCCCGCCCGGCCCGGCCCGGCGGGCAAACGACTCAGAGGCGGGATGGGGGGCTTGGGGGTTTGGAGGGGTCGCTCTGGGAAAGATCGGAATTGCAGGGGATCGGTTCGTCCCGTCGATCGCCGAGGGCCTGCGACTCGACCCGGGTGGCGATCGCGCTCAGTGTCCGCCCGGTCCCCTCCGCGGCCCAACCCTATTGTACCGCCGGGCCCGGGGCTGGGCCAGGCCTCTCCGCCGGCGCGTACCAAGTTCGGCGCGGGGAGAGCCGCCCCCACCGAGCCCGGCTGCTGCCGCCCGCCCCGCCCTGCAGCGCCGCCTCCCCGGCCTGGGAGGATGCGCGCCTGCCTGTGCTGCGGGCGCCGCGCCGGGCCACCGCGGTCCTGCAAGACGCCGGTCCAGCTGCACCGCCACCCCCCGGGTTGCAGAGCGTTTGGTACGCGCCGCAGCACGAGACGGCTATGTAGGGATCTGGCTCCGTGACTCACCCGCCGCCTGCTTTGGGGGGAGCTGGACGGGTGGGGTGGGGTGCGGCGGCGGGGAAGCAGCGGGTCCCAGAGTCCCCAAATCCCACTGGAGCCCGAAGCCCTGGTCCTAATGCATTGCTCCGTACAGCTTCAAGTCTTCATCTTTCTTTCCCCCACCCCACAAACTCACATCAAACAAAATCCATCCAGGAGAAAGTGGGAAGACAAGACGTGTCCCAAAGAGACCCCTAAAAGGGTTAGGCTTTCTCTAGGATGGATGGGAAGAAATGGGGAGCCTCGTTTTCCCCGCCCCGTCCTGCCTTGCGCATCCTCTGGTCCAAGTCTTGCCTGTTTCTCTCTTGGGGTAATTACAGGCCTGCCAAGGTCTCTAATCTGCTGGGTCCCTCCTAACTCCCAACTGGGTGGTCCCCTATTCCCATCAGACTATTTCCCAATTCCCCAGAAATACCCTCTCTCCCGTGGTCTTTTCAAGGATTGGATTCCTTCTTGCGGATTTTTGGTTCTCTCTTTCTTGTGCTCACTCCTAAGTACTTTGCAGTCCTCCAGAATGCATTTCCCAGGCCCTTTGTAAATACTAGGCCCCAAGCGGCTTTAAGCTAAGTCTGGCCCAGAGCAGGGAGCTTGCTGGGAAAGTGGATCGATGCTGGTGCTGCAGCAACAACAGGGGAAGAAGGAGGAGCAGCTGGGCTCTGCCAACCACGTCCCTGCCCTTTGTCCTGACCCCCCCAAGGTCAGCTCTCAGTTCTCCATTGTCCAGAGATTAGACCCAGGGCCATGCTGTCCTTCAGTCCCCTTTTCCCGCCTGTCTCTCTTCCTTTGAGAGGCCCTGTGAGCAGCCTTTTCAAGGGGGACAGAGGGGAACAATAAAGGGGTCTGAGTCTAAGGCAATCTGGGTATAATAGTGTGTCTCTTGAAGCAGAGAGGCTGGGGCCTAAACTTTTTTTTGGGAGCATCTGGAGAATAGTGGGCCCTCCAGCCTAAAATTTTAAAAAAGAATGTGGTAGAAAGACTGAAACTGGTATTACAGCAGTTAGAACGCTTGCCTTATACACAGCTGACGCTGCTTGATCCCTGGCACCCCATATGGTCCCAAATGTAGTCAGGAGTGATTCCTGAGTTCAGAGCCAGGAGTAACTGCCGAGCATTGTGTGTATGATCCCAAAATAAACACACAAAACACTGAAACCGGAAATGGAGCTTGAACTTAGTGCATTTTCTGAAAACTGGTATACTTGCCTATAAAATCAAGAGCATGGTCCAGTAGGGTTGTTGTAAAAGTTAAATAAGGCAGGGCAGCTGTGATGCTTTGCACAGAACTGGGTAGAATAGAAGTACCCAATAAATAAATCTGATGGTGAATCTTCAAGAGTAAACCAATTGGGATGGATGAGGAGCAGTTTTATTACCTGCCAACCCATTATCAGGGTATGAGGGCCATATGGATGATGGGGACCAGGAATATCCTTTGTGAGGTAAGAGGACTCAGGTCCTCATTCTTTCAGAGCTCAAGGTACCCAGTCTGAGCTAGGCAGAGATTAGATTTGGGAACATTCATGAGCAGAGCTCTGAAAGCAAAGCCTTCTGGAAGGTTCTTTCTTGGGCTGGCCTCCGATACAGAGACAATGGGGACAGAGGAAGGTGGGAAAATGAGCTGCTCATGTCAGCTGGAGCCCAGAAACTGGAGAATAGTGCTAAAAGAGGAAGATGGACCACAGAGAGGCAATGCAGAAGAATTTGAATGCCATTTGGCATCATGAACTTGACCAAAGGTTCACAGACTTGGCCTATCACCTCCTTCTGGAGGGGGAAAAATTATTCAGTGCCCCATTGAAAATATTTTTTTTAGGGAGGTGCCAAACCCAGGTTTACAATTAGTTCTGCACTCATTCCTGACAGAATTCAGGGGATCATATGAGGAGCCAGGAATTAAATACTGGTTAGCCATGATAGCAAATGTGATACCCACTGTACTATCTTTCT
Source organism: Suncus etruscus (assembly GCF_024139225.1). Classification (NCBI taxonomy): domain Eukaryota; kingdom Metazoa; phylum Chordata; class Mammalia; order Eulipotyphla; family Soricidae; genus Suncus; species Suncus etruscus. Next base: position 41,234,289 of record NC_064853.1, read on the forward strand.
GGCCCTTGAAATCTACCTTCTTTATTTGTGAGGGAGGCCACACTTGACTTACTCAGGTCATATTCCTGGCTCTACACTCAGGAATCACTCATAGCAGGCTTGGGGACCATTTGGGGTACAAGGATCAAACCGAGGTCTAGCTACATGCAAGGCGAGCACCTTACCTGATGTTCTCTTTCTGGCCCCAAGAAATCTACTTTCCTTAAGTGAACAAATAGTACCTGCATCCCTAGTTGTACTTAAGGCTACTGCTTCCCTCATGGAACATCCACTGCTCATTGGAGTGCAAATCGCCTACTTTGGGAAAGATTTAACCTCGCCCATGGAGAAGGTTCTTCAGAAAGGAGAAAGGAATCTGAACATCTATCACAAAAGTCAGTCAACGTGTGGTATGTGGCTATAACAGTCATTTTCAGCCAGAGGGAGGTTTTTGTTGTTTGTTTGAGTTTTGGGATCAAACTTTTGTTTTAAATCAGAGTTATATGTGTGCTGGGGACCAAACCTGAAGCTCCTACATATTTTGCATTTCTTTAGACCTTTGCACCATCTCCCCAGCCTAGCCAGAGGCAGTTTTACCCCTCACAGTACCATCTGGCACTAATAAAGTCATCTTGATAGTCACATCTAGGAGTATTAATGACATCTAGTGCTGAAACTCTGAACACTATTCTTTTGGTGTTGATTTGGGGTTTTGCAGAACACCCAGCAATGTTACTCATAGCTCTGTACTCAGGAGGTGCCCGGTGGGCCATATGGGATCAAAGCCAGGTCATCTGCATGCAAGACAAGCTCCTTACCTGCTGTATTATCTCTCCATTCTCTCTAGACACAGTTTAGCATTTTACAAGGCACAAACACAAGACCATGGAACAGAGAGTTGTCAAGCCCAAATGCCAATGGTGCTAAATTCAAGGAATTCTTTCAAGATTGGGTGTGGAGACACCTGGAAGTTAGATAGTTGAACAAAATATTTTTTGTTTCTTTGTTTTATTTTGGGGCCACATCTGGCAATGCTCAGGGCTTATACCTGACTCAGGAATCACTCCTGGCAGGTTTGGGGGAGATCATATGGGATTTTGTTAATCGAACATAGGTCAGCCATGTGCAAGGTAAACACTCTACCCAGGTACTATCGCTATGGTCCCGACAAAATGCTTTCTTGGAAAGTTTCTGCAGAGCTTCTGGGTTTACCTAGTCTCGGCAAGAGAAAGAAGTGGGGAGCTGGGAGCACCTGTAGCCTGAGTCTGACAAAGCAGGACATACTAGATGAATGAGTACCTCTCTTTTCACTCCTTAATTGACCAGAATTCCAGGCAGATTGTGTCACCAGCTTCTAAAAGGACACCTACTTTAGTGAGTGAGGGTAGGTAGAGTATGACAATATTTGAGGCTTCACATAGCCCTCCTCCCCCCAAATTAGCTATCACTGGGGCTGGAGCAATAGTATAGCAGGTAATGTGCTTGCCTAGCATGCAAAGATCCAGGTTTAATCTGCAGCATTTCTTATGGTCTTTGAGCACCACAAGGATTGATTCCTGAGCACAAAGCCTGGAGTAAGCATTGCTGGGTGTGTCCCAAAACCAAAACCAAACAAACAAAAAAATTAGACATAGAGGGAAAGATCAAGTGGGGCAACATCAAAGTTGGCGCTGAAGTCCTACCAGGATGCCCAGAGTCAATGAGATGATGGGGAGGGGCAGGGCTGCATTCTTGGACACCTTTCTGCTCTCCAGCTCAGCGCTGTCACCTCCCCCTTGTCGGAAATGGGCCTGAACAAACTGTTAGTCTCACCAGGAGACTGGAATGGGCTGGGCTAAGGACCAGACCGTGTCCTCTTCTTGACCCTTCTCAAGAAGAAAGGTGCATGCATAAGCCTTCACCACCTTTCTGATTTGGTGTTCTGGGGCCAGGATGAACCTGCTGGAAGGTTGAAGGAAGTCAGTGGGAGATCTGACACAGAGATCTGAATCCTGACCAAGGCCCTGCAGGCCATTCTACACCCACAGAGTAGGAAGTAGGAGGGGTCTCACCAAGGGGCTGCAGGGAAAACCAAAGACCAGATTCTCACTTTCAACCCACCTCCCAGGCACCACTAGCTCAGGCCCTCAAACTCAAGTAGTCTTTCCTGGGGAACCTATTTCCTGTAATTGAGCAGGGGTTGTTCAGCTGCAGTAAAGCCGCCCTCCTTAGAGCTCCCCTTGAGTGGGTCAAACAGGAAGTGGAGCTAGAGTGATAGTCAGACCCTCAGAGCTCTTGAGAGGAGGTGATTTAGAGCCACTGCTAGGAACGGAGAGCTGTCCCTGTTGCACTCTTTTAAATTTGGAGGCCACACCCAGCAATCTTCTGGAGGCATACCTAGGTTGTGCTTGGGGGGAACATGTGGTGCCTGCAACTGACTGAACCCAGGCCTCCTGCAGGCAAAGCATGGTGCCCTGTTCCACCATCTGTCCAGTACTGCATTCTTTTTGGGGAGGGGAGATGAGGATTGGGAGGGGCAGCTATTGTTCTCACGGTCCCGGCTCCAGAGATGGAAGAAGGGACTGGAATTTGGAATGATGGGAACTGGATTGAGAGTGTTTAGAACATGGTCTAAGGAGATTTTTTTGGAGGGGGGGTGCATACCCAGTGGTGCTCAGGGGTTACTTCTGGTTTTGTGCTCAGAAATTGTTCCTGGCAGACTCAGGGGACCAAATTGGATACCCGGGATCACACTTGGGTCAGTCCCAGGTCTGCCGCTTGCAAGGCAAATGCCCTACCTGCTATGCTATTGCTCCAGCTCCCTAAGGAGATGGAGAGGCCAGAAGGATATTCCCAAGAGTGCTCAGAAGAGCCAGGGTTGCTGATGTTGAGACTTGGCCAACCTGTGATTCCAGGACAGCCTGAAGATATAGTGTTGTAAGGGCCCTATGGGGATGAAGACTACCAAACGCACATACACACACACACACACACACACGAAGTGTGCTTTTGTGTAGTGCTGGGGGTGGGATGGGGTGTGAGAGTCTTCAGGGTGACACTTGGTGGTGTTTAGGTTGCTGCTTGGTGCCAAGTACAAGGTCTGTGTCTTAGCCCCTGCACTGTTTCCAACCCAGAATGACACAGGAAGGGATCTTGTGGCTCAGGATGAGATGGTTCCCACTCACCCTCAACTGAAAACTAATGCTGCAGTGCTTACAAGAGGAGCCCCAAAGGGAAAAGGCACCCTGTGAAAGGATCTCAGGCTGAGAGAGAAAGCAGCTCAGAAGGTGAGCAGCAGGAAAGGTTCTGTACCAGTCTCTGTAGAACTGCTCGAATTGACAGTAGGCTGGGTGGGGTCTGTGGCTGGCCATGACTGTGACTCAGGTTTCTGTGGGCAGCCAAGGGCAGCCGGCAGGGAGGAGCCCAGACCAACAGACAGGCCAGCCAACTGCAGCTTTCACCTCAGCTGTCCTCTCTCTTGGGAATGCAGGAGCTCTTCTCTGACTGTACTGGCTTCTAGTGGCCTGTCCACCCGTGCTTTTCTCCCATGTCCCTATCCCCATCCCAATCTACCATCATATTCCTTCCAGAACCCTCTATAAAGGCACTAACGAAAAAGGGTAAGTCAAAAGTCACTTGCCTATAAGAAAGCCCCAGATTGTCTTTGTCACAGGAGAGAGTATAAAATGATTGGTCCTGTACCCTGACCACTGGCTAGGGGCTTTGGTTTGGTGTTTTTTGTTTTGTTTTTGGGCCACACCCAGTGACACTCAGGGGTTACTCCTTGCTATGTGCTCAGAAATCGCTCCTGGCAGCTAGTGTTTGGGCTGAGTTCTGGTAAGGAGATTGACCCCTGATGTGAGCAAATTTATCAACCTTAGGATCTTGTTGGTATTGCTTTATCTCACCCACAGGTCTCTGCTCTCTTATAGTATGGAATGAGAGCCAATTTGCTTTCTCATTTTGTTTTACAAGACAGTCTTTTGCCCTATCCAGTTTATAAATTTTAGACTTAGTAGATTTTTATAGATTTTACTTGGGTTTTTGTGTAAATTTCTTGATTTAACTTTATTTATTTTTATTTATATTTTATTTTATTTTTTTTGGTTTTTGGGCCACACCCAGCGATGCTCAGGGGTTACTCCTGGCAGTCTGCTCAGAAATAGCTCTTGGCATGCACGGGGGACCATATGGGACACCGGGATTCGAACCAACCACCTTTGGTCCTGGATCGGCTGCTTGCAAGGCAAATGCCGCTGTGCTATCTCTCCGGGCCCATATTTGACTTTATTTGAATCATTACATAGTATATACAATAAATGTGTTACATAAAATACAAACAAACATTGCTCCTGGCTTTGGGGACCATATGGGACGCTGGGGGATTGAACCGTTGTCTGTCTTAGGCTACTGTGGACAAGGCAGATGCCTTACTGCTGTGCCACAGCTCTGGCCCCTGTCTAGGGGCTTTGGAACATGGCTTGCAATCCAAACAGCAGTCTTCTTCAGCCTGGCTGGGCAGGTTGGTTGTCATGGTGAAGACTGGGCTAGAATGGGGCTCCCAATGCAGCTTCCTCGGTATTGACCATAATGCATGAAAGACTGGCAGGAGCTGAAACTGTAAAGATAGTGAAGATTAGGACACTGAAACTTCTTTTTGGTGATGATCAGGGTGTAACCAGCACACCTCTGGCATTTCTGGGGCTGTTGGTTATGCTCTGCTTCTTTTGTGCGGTGTCTTTTTCTTGACTGTACTGAGGACCTACTCCGGCCTCTGCACTCAGGGAATCACTCTTGGCAGAGGTCTGATGATCATATAGAGAACCAGAGATTGAACTTCCACTGACTGCATGCAAGGCAAGTACCCTATCCACTGTGCTGCCTCTCTGGCTCAAGCTCTGTGTTTTAGAACAAGGTTGCAAGAAAAGGACTGCACATTTTTTTTGTGCCCAAATGCCCTGCACATATATCTCACTATTCTTCACAACAATTGAGAGAAGTCCAGTAACTTGCCTAAAATAGCAAAGCTGGAATAAAACTCATGACTGGCTGCCACCAACACTGGGAACTGTGCAGTATGGTTCTAGGGCAGAAGGGAGGAAAAAGTGACCTTAATTTGATCTAACATACTGACTATTCTTCCTGAGGCCACTGCAGCAGGAGACAAGTGCAGACTTGCTGGTTACATATGTCTGAGGTTTGGGAATAAATGGCAGTTTGAAGAGACAGAGAATAGGTTTGACACGTAGTAGGTGTCCATTAAATTTTGTTTTTTTTTTTTTGTTTTGTTTTGTTTTAGAGCCACACTTAGAGGTATTCAGGGTTTACTCCTGGCTCTCTGGGCACCATGTAGGATACCAGAGATCGTCGAACTCGAGTCTGCCATGGAGGCAAATACCCGTTTTACTCTCCTATTTCTCTGGCCTCAAAGGGTCATCAAATTTTTGTTTTGTTTTTGGTCCACACCCAAAGGTGTTCAGAGATTACTTCTGGCTCTGCATTCAGTAATCATTCCTGATGAATTTGGTGGACCACATGGGATGCCTGAGAATCAAATCCTGTGCAAGGAGGCAAGGGCCATCCATAACTGCTGTGCTCTCCCTGCCCGGGTCATTAAATAATTTTATAAAGAAGCCAAATCTGTGTTAAGAATCCTTGCGGATTTTGTGGGTCATCCTGAGAACTGCTGGCTCAGAATTGCAGCCACAGAGGAGGAAGAAGCTAGTTCGAAAGAGGGACTTTCCATGACCAACCCCTGCGAGAGGAATTTGCAGAGCACCCCAGGCTGAGGAATTTGGAGGCGGTGTAGCTGCGGGGTGGCAGGTTCGATGGGGAGGGAAGAGGGAAAACTGTGGAGGCCTACAGCACTCCCAGCAGCCGCGGACGCCACCCTGCGGCCAGAAAGCAATTCCAAGGCGCTACAAGGCCTTGTAGCGCAGAGCCCTATGGGAGTTGTAGTCCGGTCACGTTAAGGGGGGCGGTGCTGTCAACGAGGCTGTTGGGTCTTGTAGTCCTAAAGATCTACTGGGCGGGAATCACCCCCTGGACAGGACTACAATTCCCGTGGTGCTCCGCGGCAGGGCGCGCAGGCGCAGTGAGTCCGTGCCGGTCAATCTTCCAGGCGGAGGGGCCGCGACTGGGTCTAGAGACATCGGCCGGGGTCTCCGAGTGGGCCTGTGGCGAGGCGGGGTGGGGCGGCGATCATCATGTCGAGGCAGGCGAACCGAGGCACCGAAAGCAAGAAAATGGTAACTCGGAGCGAGTGACCTCGGCGGGCGGGCGGGCGGGGCGGAAGGGAGCCGGTTGGGGAAGGGGCCCGGCGCGGACTGCTGGGTGCAGGTGGCAAAGGGTTCCTTGGAGGCAGGTGGAGCCCCCAGGAAGGAAGGGGCTCAGGGGCTGCAGGTGGGGTCAGGGGAAAGCCACTTGGGGGCCTGAGGGTGCTTGGGGTGCAGTGATCAGCGCTGAGACCCTCTTCGGAGGCCTGAGTGTGCTATTCTATTCTTGCCCAACAACCACGACGGCTGTAATAGCAACGGACGCACGTTTGCAATCTTCTTGTGTTCGGGCCCCGGGCCCAGCACTTTCCGCACAGGATCTAATTCCACTCGCCAATCGCTTCGGTGCATTGAGGCTCGCCGTGGTTCCAGCTCATAGAAGTCCCCAGGAATTAACCCGATTTACAGCGAGGGAGAGTTGGGATTTGAACCCAGGTTCCCCCCACTCCCCCAAATTGATGCTGCTCGTGGTACCTAGGACATATTCCCTCTCCTGTCATCCGAAGGGCCCATTCTCTTCTAGGAGGGAACTTTCTGGAGTGGGGTAGAGATGTCAGCGAGCTGGCTCTCCGCTAATCCTGGGAATAGAGGCTGTCCGGTAAAAGTTTGAATGCAAGTGATGCAGGACCCGAAAAGTGAGGAGGCTTTTTTTTTTTTTTTTTTTTTTTTTACCTTCAAACGAAGGGGGTGTCTTGTTGGCAGATGTTTCTTTTCGTATGCTTCCCGACCTCTTCCAGAATCGTTCCTACTGTCTTTGAATTGAGGCTTAAAAAAAAAAACAACAAACAAAACAAAACAAAACAAGGGGCCGGAGAGATAGCATGGAGGTAGTGTGTTTGCCTTGCATGCAGAAGGACGGTGGTTCGAATCCCGGCATCCCATATGGTCCCCCCGAGCCTGCCAGCAGCGATTTCTGAACGCTGCTGAGTGTGACCCAAAAACAAAACAAAACAAGGGGCCGGAGAGATAGCATGGAGGTAAGGCATTTGCCTCGCGTGCAAAAGGTCGGTTCAAATCTCGGCATCCCATATGGTCCCCAGAACCTGCCAGGAGCGATTTCTGAGCATGGAGCCAGGAGTAACCCCTGAGCACTGCTGGGTGTGACCCAAAAACCAAACCAAAACAAACCAAAACAAAAAAACCACATGCACTCTTGTTGGCATAGCTGTGGAAGGAAGGATTAAATTTTCTGTCACATCTTTGCGTCTTAAACTAGGAATAATTGCTAAAATGAACTGCAGCATGGGATCTGGGGTCTGAGCAAAGTGCAGGGCCTGTGTGCTTGCCCTGCACATGGATGACCGGGTTCAATTTTGACACTCCATATGGTTGCTGGTGCCCACCAAGGGTGATCGCTGAGTGCAAATACGGGAATTAACCCTGAGTACTGGATGTGGAACACCTGAGTAGGACTTTTTTTTCTTCTCAGACCCATTTAAAGAAGTTGACAGTAGCTATGACTCATCTCTCCAGAAACAGGAAATAGGTGGTATATACAGAGCTAGTTACTTATATTTGAGGGCAGGGATGATACAGGGAAGAACTTGTGTTCTCCCTGAAAATACACCAGAGATTACAAGTTAAGCCCCCTTGTTTGGGGGATAGAGTGAGCTTATGGTGGGTAGGGCATTTTTTTTGCACAGGGCCAATCTGTGTTCAGCCCCTAGCACCCCATATGATTCTCCAAGTTTGCTTGGAGTTATTTCTGAGCATAGAGTCAGGAGTAAGTCCTGAGCACTGCAGGATATGGTCCAAAAAGCGACAGAAAAAAAATGTTCTGTTTCTGAAGGGACTGGAGTGATAATACAGCAGGTACTGTGCTTATCTTGCATATCACCAACCCACCCATGTTCAATCCTGGGCACTCCATGTTGTCTTCCCATAACGCAGAGCCAGGAGTAAGCCCTGAATATTGTTCGATGTGGCCTCAGATCCCAAAATAAATAATTCCTGATTTGGGGGAGTCAGAGTCATAATACAGGTGTTAAGGCTCTTGCCTTGCTTCCTTCAGATCCTCTTTCAAATCTCCAGTATCACATTTGATCTTTTTTTTTTTCTTTTTGGTTTTTGGGTCACACCTGGCAGCACTCAGGGGCCACTCCTGGCTCTGTGCTCAGAAATCGCTCCTGGCAGGCTCGGGGAACCATATGGGATGCCGGGATTCGAACCACCGTCCTTTTGCATGCAAGGCAAACGCCTTACCTCCATGCTATCTTTCCACCCCACATTTGATCTTTTGAGCACTGTCTGGGTACCATTAAGTGGTTCCCAAATCAAAACAACAAAAACAAAATTTCTATCTTGTGGGCTGGAGAAATAGTTCAGTGAGCTTTTATTTTGGGGGGGGCATTGGGGTCACATTGGTGGCACTCAGGAGTTACTCCTGGTTCTGTGCTCAGAAATTGCTCCTGGAAGGCATGGGGAACCATATGGGGGATGCCAGGAATCGAACCACCATCTGTCCTGGATCGGCTGCTTGTAAGGCAAACATCCTACGTCTGTGCTATCTCTCCAGCCCAAGTCTCTTCTTTTTTGTGGAGTGGTGGTGGGGGCACACTGGGCTGTCTTCAGAGATCACTCCTGGCAGTATGGAGTGCTGGGAATTGAATTCAGGTCAGCTGTGCAAGGCAAGCGCTTTACCCTCTGTATTATTACTCTGGTCCCATAGCTAATTCTTTGTTTGTTTGTTTGTTTTGGGATTTTGGGTCACATCCAGTGGTGCTCAGGGGTTACTCCTGGCTCTTCACTCAGAAATTGTTCCTGGCTCGGGGGACCCTATGGATGCTGGGGATTGAACCCACTTCCGTCCTCCGTCAGCCATATACAAGGCAGACAGCCTATCCCTGTGCTATAACTCCAGCCCTTTATAGCTAGTTCTCTTCTTATTTCTTTATAGAACTGTTTAATTTTAAATACTTCATTATATTTACTTGGCCACAGTCAGCAGTGCCCAAGAGCTACTTTTGACTAGTTGCTCAGGGGTCATTATTGCTCGTCCTCTGGGAACCATGTGGTTTGGGGGATTGAGCCCAGGCTTCTAGTATGGAAAAGCCTGTGCTTAGCCCTTGAACTCTTTCTCACCCTAAATATTTCATTATAAATGACACGGCTCCTTTTTATTTTTCAGTCGCCACCATGACTATGAAAATCTCACCAGAGCAAGGAGATTTTTGTTGTTGTTGTTCACTCTTCTGTTCCTAGTATTTGGAAAGATGCCAGACTCTAAGCAATTTTAATTTTATTGTTTGGGGACCACACCTGACAGTTCTCAGGGCTTACTCCTGGCTTTGTGCTCAAGGGGACCTGGTGGTACCAGGTTGGCTATATTATTTTTCTGACTCATATCTCTTAGTCTCTGCAAACAGAAACAGTTCATTTATCTAACTTGTCCTGACTTACAGTTACAGGCAAAATGTTGTGCTAGGTGTTGTAGGAAGTGCAGAGAAGAATTGCTAACCACTCATCTAGAGAAGTACATAAGCAGAAAAGGACACAAGGGTATGATGTTGTTGGGTTGGATCTTGGCTTCACTGATGTCTTGTTGTGTGACCTTGAGTGAGTTTATTATTGTAATTATCAATTTGTTTGGGGAATGGTCACATCCAGTGATGCTCAAGGTCTTCTGACATGGTGCATGGGGATGTGGACAGGGCATGTGTGCTGGGGATGGAATCTGATATACTCACTTAAGTATGTGCTCCAGACCTTTGCACCTTCTCTTGCCACGTTTCACCATCTTTATTTTGGGGGTGTGTGCGCCACACCTGACGATGCTCAAAGGTTTTTCCTGGCTCTGTGCTCAGAAACTACTCCTGACAGTCTCGGGGGACTATTTGGAAGGGTGGGGATTGAAGCTGGGTTCAAATCAGCAGATGCCTTATCTGCTGTGCTGTCATCCTGACCTCACCATCTTTTCTTGTGGGTGGGCTTCCCAAGCTGTGTTCAGGGGACTGGGCGTCATTCTTGGTAATACCAACCATGGGGCTAGAGAGATAGCATAGCGGTAGGGCATTTTCCTTGCACGCAGCTGATTTGAACAGATGATGATTCAAATCCTGTCATCACACATGGTCCCCCGTGCCTGCCAGGAGACTTCTGAGTGCAAAGCCAGGAGTAACCCTCAGCGCTGCTGGGTGTGACCCAAAAACCAAAAGAAAAACAAAAACCTTACCAACCGGGCAGGGGCTTCAATGCAGGTACCTAAGGAGCAGTGCTCCAAAGGCCCTGTAGATCCAGAGGTCAGTCAGCTTCCAGGGACCTCCAGGCCATACCAAACAATGCTCAGAAGGCCTCTAGATCTAGGGGACCATGTAGTGCTAGGGTTTGAACCAGGTCAACCACATGCAAGGTATGTTCTTTTTTTGTTTTTGTTTTTGTTTTTTGGGACACACCCGTTTGACACTCACCCTGGCTGTGTGCTCAGAAATTGCCCCTGGCTTGGGAGGACCATATGGGATGCTGGAGGATCGAACCATGGTCCGTCCTACGCTAGTGCTTGCAAGGCAGACACCTTAACCTCTAGTGCCACCTTTCCGGCCCCGCAAGGTATGTTCCTTAATTCCTTTACTATTTCTCTGTCCCCATATTTCATTGTTTTTAAGAAAATTAATTTATGGGCCCGGAGAAATAGCACAGCGGCGTTTGCCTTGCAAGTAGCCGATCCAGGACCTAAGGTGGTTGGTTCGAATCCCGGTGTGCCATATAATCCCCCGTGCCTGTCAGGAGCTATTTCTGAGCAGACAGCCAGGAGTAACCCTTGAGAATAGCCGGGTGTGGCCCAAAAACCAAAAAAAAAAAAAAAAAAAAAATTAATTTATGGACCAGAGCAATAGTGTAGTATATAAAGCCCTTGCCTTTCACATAGACAACCAGGAATCAATCACCAGCACCTCTCATGATCCCCTGACCCTCACCAAAAGTGATCCCTGAACACTACTGAATGTGGTCCCAAAACAAAAAAAAATTTTTTGTTTTGTTTTGTTTTTGGGTCACACCTGGCGGTGCTCAAGGGTTATTCCTGGCTCTGTGCTCAGACATCACCCCTGGCAGGTTTGGGGGACCATATGGGATGCCCGGATTCGAACCACCATCCGTCCTGTGTTGGTTGCGTGCAAGGCAAATGCCTTACCTCTGTATTATCACTCTGGGTCCCCAAAACAAATATTTTAAAAGGTAGTGGGAGTGTGTGGACAGGGATTTGGCTCAAATATGAGAGCAAAGCCTTACAAGTGGGAGGCCTTAAAGTTGTTCCTTGGTATTGCCTAACTGACCTTGTAGTGCTCAGAGTGTCTCATACTCCCTTAAAAAAAAAGTACTAATAGGGGCCGGGCGGTGGCGCTCGAGGTAAGGTGCCTGCCTTACCTGTGCTAGCCTAGGAGACGGACCGCGGTTCGATCCCCCGGCGCCCCATATGGTCCCCCAAGCCAGGAGCGACTTCTGAGCGCATAGCCAGGAGTAACCCCTGAGCGTCACCGGGTGTGGCCCAAAAACCAAAAAAAAAAAAAAAAAGTACTAATAGATGTATGTCATTGGTTTTTCTGAGGCTAAATTGAGGTAATACATGTGAAGATAACAGTTTAATAATGTATCTATAGTGTTTATATTTGGTTCTTTTGGTGTGCTTGTTTTCTTGGACCACACCTGGCATGCTCAGAGATTACATGGCAGTGCTATGGGGAGTATGTGGGCTGCCGGAGATTGAACCTGGGTCAGCCACGTGCAAAGCAAACGCCTTTCCACTTTTCTATCTCTGGCCCCAGTGTTTGTTTCTTGAATCCCATGAACAAGCAGACTGCACTCTTCTGTTGTGTCCTAGTAATCTAACACCAGTAGCTGCGTCTACAGAGCTGCTTAAGTCAGTACCAAATTTCCATATTGGAGGCTGAAGGTAATAGAAGGCTGGATTGGACTCTGTGCTTATACCAACTTTTCTTCTGCAACTCCCGTCTTTAGTTACACAAGAGAACGTGTGTTAATAAGCTGTGTGGCTCCTGGAGCATGGCAGCAAAGGTCAGCTGTCTTTAGGCCTTTTCTGTTTTGTTTGGAGCACTAATTGGTGGATTGTTTTCAGTCCACTACCAGTGGTGCTCAGGGTTTACTCCTGGCTCTGTACTGAGGGATCACTGCTATACTATTTCTCTGGCCTTGGGGCTTTTTCTAATAGAAAGGCCTTCTGGAAACTGTTAGGTGCAGTGCAAATTTTACTGAAGCACTGCCTTGAACACATCATATTGGCATTCTGATTTTTTTAAAATTTTTGGGCCACATCTGGTGACACTCAGGGGTTACTCCTGGATTGGGGGACCATATGGGACCCATGGTCCGTCCTAGGTCAGCTACGTGCAAACACCCTACTGCTGCACCATTGCTCTGGTCCAACATGACTGATTTTTACTGATAGTTGTTTTTAGTGTGAGAGCATTGAGATTTAGTGAAGTGAAGTGATTTACTTAAGTCTCACAGCTAGTACCTGACAAGTTGAGACTGTGAATCAGAGGTAGAATATTTGACCTTGCTTGTGTAAGGCCCAGTTCCCCTATTTAAATTTCCCCACCTGGAAATAGCTCAAAGGATCAGAGCATGCAGGGCATGCACAGGCCTCCTGGCCACCATCAGGTGTAGCTTGGCAGTCTCTAGCACTGTAAAATCAGTCCTTCCCACATATCTATTAGATATAAATAGCCCTTAATGTACTGGGGGAGTGGTGTGGAGACTCCACAGAGGTTCTCAGGGGCCCCTCCCTGTGATTCTCGGCCAAGAGAGTTCAATGCAGTGACCAGGTTACACACTACTTGGGCTCTGCAGTGCTTTTTTTGTTTTGTTTTTGTTTTTGTGTCACACCTGGCAACGCTCAGGAGTTACTCCTGATTCTACACCCAGAAATCGCTCCTGGCAGGCTCGGGGGACCATATGGGATGCCGGGATTTGAACCACCGTCCTTCTTCATGCAAGGCAATCATCCTACCTCCATGCTGTCTCTTTGGCCCCGGTCTCTGCAGTGCTGAAGTCACCTGGGGCCAACTGAATGGAGCTCAGGCCTCCAGGACTATCCCCAGTAATGCTTGGGGAACCATTGGGATGCCAGGATTGAACCAAGATCAGATTGAACCTAAGTCAACAACACTGTGCCCTAATCCCTGTGCAAATAAGTATATAACATACTTTTGTGGTATAATTATATTAACATACTATAGAGATGAATTTTTTTATATGATGCTGGGGATCAAACCCTGGCTGACTGAGTGTGAAACAAAAGCCCTATTCTCCTATCTCTCCAACTCCAGGACCTGGAATTTTCTTACCTGTGTGCACTGCATGTGTAACCATTTTGAGTTATGCGGTCACTTGGTATCGTGGAGGGGGTGGTGATGAGGCTCTTTGACACACTATCTATGGGCTCATGAATAATGGAATGAAAGTGCTCCTATTTTAATGCAGTGGTGCCAACTTTATAGGTTGGTAACTGCTGGATTGTGTCCATCCATTCATGCCTAAGCCATTCTGGTGCCAGTCCTTAATTTTACTAAGAAAGCATTCTCCCCTTAATAGCCTCCCCTTAATTGCTGTATTTGGTAAATGGTTTCTTGGAGACACCTGATCTGACTGTTTTAGTTGAGTTCAAAGAGCTTCCTGATCCTAAACTGATTCTTTATGACTCCCTAGTGCAGCTGAGATGTTTATTTGCTTGCTTTTACGAGGACTTATTAATATTGCAGTTGTGGGTAATAGTGGATCAGATGACCACTGGCATTAGAAACTCAATTTCTGTTCCCAAAAGTCACTTCTATCAATAATTACCTTTGTGCTGGGGCAGATTACTTAACCGTAGTGAGTTCTAGTTGCCTTTTCGCTAAAAGGAGATTCATTCCCTACCTTTCTGCTTCGCAAAGTTGTCAAGTAGAAAATGTATGGGGCAGAGAGGTAGTACAGAAGATAGTGTTCTTGACTTGAATGAGGCTGACTTGAGTTTGATCCCTGGCACCCAAAACAGTCCCCCGAAAACTGCCAGGAGTGATTCCTGAACACACAGTTGGGTGTGGACCCAAAACAAAAAACAAAAAACAAAAAAAATCAAACACACTGTGTAATCTTCTCTGCCCAAATGCCCCTGGACTTGGCTTTTTGTTTTTTTGTTTTGTTTTGTTTTGGGCTACACCAGTAGTGCTCAGGGCTTATTCCTGGCTCTTTGCTCAGGGATCACTTCTGGCAGTTCTCTGGGGACCATATGGGGTGCCAGGGATCAAACCCAGGGCGACCACATGCAAGGCAAACCCCCTACCTGCTATGCTACTGCTCTGGCTTCCTACCTTTATTTCTGTGTAAGTCTGTGAGTCTCTATGTGCTATTGACATCTGTAGTAATGCTTTCCCTGCACTGCTTTTATCAGGAGTTTTTGTTCTTCCACATCTCTCTGTTTTGGGTTGGAGAGTGTCAGGATTCTTTATCTGAAGATAAAGAGCAAGAGTCTCTGTGATTTAACTGTGGTTGCAATGGAAACCAAGTCTGGGTACATAAAAGGCCATATTGCTTTCAGAATGGCCCTCTTCCCTGGGCCTAAATTAGCACTGCATAAAATGAGTGTGAGCTTTTCTAAGCTAGTGACATAGGAAAGGGCCTTTTATCAGTGCACTGGACTTAGCTGGGACTTCCTTCCCTAGAGAGTAGGACGTAGTCCTGTTGCTGTTTCATGGGGGTTCACTTTAGCACTTGGTCAGGACACTCCACTGCTCTAACTACTCTAACATGGGGCTTTAGTCATGTTTGCTTGTTGTGTTTGCTTTGTGTCTGTCTGTCTGCCACAGTATCTGGTGAATGACTACTGCTCCCAGATTCTGTAGTTGGTAGAAGGCCCCCTTGGGTGTTGGCAGAGGAAGTGCCCAACATGTGATTCCATAGAGGCACAGTGGTAGGTGGTCTGAGAGCATAGGAGTGCTGTGTTCTCTTGCCAGGCACAGATTGCCTCCCTCGAATCTTGACAGTTGCCTCCCTCGAATCTTGACAGTTGCCTCAAGGCCAGCCAGACTCTGGCCACTCTGTTTTACACAGCGTGGGTCTGACTCCCTTTGATTCTTTTCCAGAGCTCTGAGCTCTTCACTTTGACCTATGGCGCTCTGGTCACCCAGTTGTGCAAGGACTATGAGAATGATGAAGATGTGAATAAACAACTGGACAAAATGTAAGTGACACTTCTGTGGGAGACCAGTCGGGGTATCTTCATACCTGCATAGTGCCAGCAAAGTCTCCTTACTTTTTTTTTTTTTTTGCCACACACAGCAGTGCTTAGGTTCTGACTCCGCGTTCAGAAATCACTGAATTCTGGCAGGCTCGGGGGACCACATGGGATGCCAGAAATTGAACCTGGGTCGGCCTCGTGCAAGACAAACACCCTACTTGCTGTGCTATTGCTTTGGCTCCGTGGCTCCTCACTCTTACTCCTCCCTCAGACCCTTTACGCTGATCGTATTATTATGGGATTACTCTCAGTTTCCCTTTACCACCATCAGCTTTACGTGAGACAGACATTCAGGCCTTGATAGACTGTTCTCTTTTCTTCCCCAGGGGCTATAACATTGGAGTCCGACTGATTGAAGATTTCTTGGCACGATCAAATGTTGGGAGGTGCCACGACTTTCGGGAAACAGCAGATGTTATCGCTAAGGTCAGATGTCATCGCTTACTGCTCAGGGTCCTCCTTAGTTGAAGGATTGTCATGGGGGGCTCTGCTTCTTACTCTCCAACTCCCTTTAGAGAGGCTTCTGACTTTCCAGAGATTAGTTAGCCAGCTGTTTGGGCCAGAGAAGCCTCCCTGATAGGTGAGGAATGGCACAGGTCATAAAAAAAAGGAAGAGCATTGGAGTCAGCTTTTGGATTTAAACTTCTTTGAAAAGAAAGCCAGGCAGTGCCTTTTACAGTAAGCATGTAGCAGGTTATCTGGGGGATTAGGAATACAAAGTCCGGGGCTAGGGAGAGAACTCAGAGGTCTAGCACACCTGTTTTACATGTAGGTGGGACTCAAGCACAATTTGGTCCCTTGAGCACTACTAGGTATGACTCCAAAACCCACTACACTACCACCCCTCAAAAAAAGAGTATAAGACTTTAGACTCAGACAAACCTGTTTACAAATTCTGGCTCCTGTACTTAGTTTTTTGCTAAGTTACTGTCAATTTTTAAGTTTCCAGTCACCTCATTTTTTTTTTTTTTTTTTTTTTGGTTTTTGGGCCACACCCGGTAATGCTCAGGGGTTACTCCTGGCTATGTGCTCAGAAGTTGCTCCTGGCTTGGGGGACCATATGGGACACCGGGGGATCGAACCGCGGTCCGTCCAAGGCTAGCGCAGGCAAGGCAGGCACCTTACCTTTAGCGCCACCGCCCGGCCCCAACCCTCATTTTTAAGGTGAAGAAAATAAACATTCTCACAAGGTTGTTGTTAGCAGTAAAAGAAGCTTGAGATGAGTATTCAAGTGAAATAAATGCACTTAACATAGTGTCCTTAAAGTAGACCATTAATAATAAATGACACAGCATCTATAGCTTTGGAATTCGTTACCGGAAAGGTTGATTCTGTCTGTTGTCAGCGTCCTGGCTATGTCCAGAGCCTAGAAAAGCAGATAGTGGCTGATGTCAGAGTTACCCAGCCGGAGTGATTTGTACTTGCTTTCAGGTAGAAGGGTTGAGGGGCTAGAGAGATGACTCAAAGGACTGACCACAGCACTGCATGTTCCCTGAGTGAGCATCTCTCAGGTTAGCATCTTGCATGCTAAAGAGCGTGAAGCTTTGCTTCCCCTGCTCTAGGGCCTAGCATACCCCAAATTTGAATCTTCTGCCCACACTCTTGGGCAGTGTTGAGCAATTCTTCCCTCAAGTCATTACCCATCTCCCTTTCCTCTTGTATAGTCCCTCCTACCCTTCCCATGGTGCTCTTGTATGTTCCCTGACAGGTTGCTTTCAAGATGTACTTGGGCATCACTCCAAGTATCACCAATTGGAGTCCAGCTGGTGACGAATTCTCCCTCATTTTGGAAAATAACCCCTTGGTGGACTTTGTGGAACTTCCTGATAATCACTCATCACTAATTTATTCCAATCTCCTGTGTGGGGTATTGCGGGGAGCCTTGGAGATGGTGAGTACATCTCTACTTTCTGGAACATCTGAAATAGAGTTGGGGCTTGATGAATGTTTGAATGTATGAGAGTAAAGACAGGTCTTAACTGTCTTTACTGCCTTACATTTCACTGTTTGGAATGGTGACACTGCTTAAAATAGGACAAAAGTGGACTGTCTGTGCATGCTTCTCCTTCCAGACTGGGCTGGGAGGTGATGCTGGTGGTTCCCCCAAAACCTACACACATTCATTTCCAGATTGAGAGTTTCATTTGTGGAAGTTCTTTGCTAATGTTTCTTGGGCTTTGGGAAGGGAGCATTGAAGCTACCATCTTTATCCTATAACCCAACCTTATGATCCTTTTGGGGGGCTACTATGGCTGAATCTACTATAATCCCATCCCAGGAACACCTTGGTAGCTATGACTAGGAAGCTGACCCTTCATTGTCCCACTGTCTCCAGGTCCAGATGGCTGTGGAGGCCAAGTTTGTCCAGGACACCCTGAAAGGAGATGGTGTGACAGAAATCCGGATGAGGTTTATCAGGCGGATTGAGGACAATCTTCCAGCTGGAGAGGAGTGACCATCCCCGGGACTTTGGATAGCCAGCAGGAGTACTTGTTGGAACCAGAAAGCCTTGATGCTCTCTGTGCCCTCCAGAACTCAGTGACTCTTAACTCGGATGTTATATATTCTTTGAACCTTGTCTCTTATTCTTCATGCTAGTCAAGAACAGACTGTGATAAAATCTGTCGAACCACCTCACCCCCCCCCCCCCGTTCCCCACTTAGTGTACAGATTCAGGAGGGAAATCTTTGCTTCCTTTCCCTTCAGAAGGACTGTTTAGATCCTTCTCAGTTGAACTAGAAAGTGTTCAAGCCATTTTACATTCCTGTTTGAATTTTCCAAAGTAAAGGCCACTTTGACTCATTAAGAGGCAATCCTAGTGCATCCGCTCCTGAAACTTGAGGAAGCCAATGAAGGGGCCAGGGCCGTGGCTCAGTTGGGGGAGCACCTGCTTTGCAGTATATGAGGTCTTGGGTTTTGTTTTCCCCAAACAAAGAAAAATAAAGCCCTTGGCTAATGGTGATAGGGATTACAGGGTTGTGGGCTGGGGAAGAGGTTGGGCAGGGTGAGTGGGAGTTGTTAGTGGCAGTATGACACATCCTAGTGCTTGCCAGCAAAGAAGCCAGCTGTGCGGGAAACACTGACTGCTGGGAAGCCTCCCAGGTCTCATTCCTCCCTGCTGTATGGAGGCTACATCTCCTCTTTTTACAGAGGGTTCATCCTTTTTCTTACAACTTAAATAAAGACATTCTTGAGTGAAATCCAATTATATCCTGCTTTTCTTTTCCTCCCCTTTTGTTTGGGGGCACACCCAATGTGCATAGGGCTTATTCCTGGCTCTATGCTCAGGAGTCACTCAAAGTGATGCTCAAGGGATGGTATAGGATATAGGTGCTGGGAATCCGACTGGGATTGTTCAGATGCAAGGCAAGTGCCTTAACCCCGGTTTTTCTCCAGCCTGTGTCCTGTTGTTGTTCAGCCCTGGCGCTTCTGTTACAGTAGGTGAGATGAGCAGCTCAGTTCCTGAGCGTTGCTTAACTACCTGCTTAGCAATGGTTTCTCCCCACATACCTGAGTCTGGACAATGTGAGACAAATAATGCCTTTGGAAGATCATTTTGGGGGTCTTCTATCTGTAAAACCATTAAGGTAGGCTTAGCAGATGTAAAGTGGATTAACACTGGCTCAACCCACTAGATAAAGACCAAATAAATCCTGGTTTTGAGGCATTGGTGTACCATTCATGTGTGCTGAAACACCATTTTGCTTTTTTTTTTTTTTGGCCACACCAGCGGTGCTGCTCAGGAATTACTCCTGGTTCTGTACTCATAAATCACTCCTGCCACGCTTAGGGGGGACCATATGGGATGCCAGGGATTGAACCAGGGCCTGTCTTGGGTCAGCTGAGTACGAGGCAATTGCCCTACTGCTGTGCTATCACTTTGGCCCCTCAAACACCATTTTTCTTTCTTTCTTTCTTTCTTTCTTTCTTTCTTTCTTTCTTTCTTTCTTTCTTTCTTTCTTTCTTTCTTTCTTTCTTTCTTTCTTTCTTTCTTTCTTTCTTTCTTTCTTTCTTTCTTTCTTTCTTTCTTTCCTTCCTTCCTTCCTTCCTTCCTTCCTTCCTTCCTCTTCCTTTCTCTTCCTTCCTTCCTTCCTTCCTTCCTTCCTTCCTTCCTTCCTTCCTTCCTCTTCCTTTCTCTTCCTTCCTTCCTTCCTTCCTTCCTTCCTTCCTTCCTTCCTTCCTTCCTTCCTTCTTTCCTTCCTTCCTTCCTCTTCCTTTCTCTTCCTTCCTTCCTTCCTTCCTTCCTTCCTTCCTTCCTTCCTTCCTTCCTTCCTTCCTTCCTTCCTTCCTTCCTTCCTTTTTTTTTTTTTGGTTTTTGAGTCGCACCCGGCAGCGCTCAGGGGTTACTCCTGGCTCTATGCTCAGAAATAGCCCCTGGCAGGCACGAGGGACCATATGGGATGCCGTGATTCGAACCACCATCCTTTAGCATGAAAGGCAAACGCCTTACCTCCATGCTATCTCTCCGGCCCCTCTTTCTTTCTTTCTTTTTTTTTTTTTTTTTTTGGTTTTTGGGTCACACCTGGCAGCGCCCAGGAGTTACTCCTGGCTCTACACTCAGAAATCGCTTCTGGCAGGTTCGGGGGACCATATGGGATGCCAGGACTTGAACCACTGTCCTGCATGCAAGGCAAATGCCCTCCCTTCATGCTATCTCTCTGGCCTCAAGCCTACTTTATTTTGGACCACACCCAGTGATGTTCCAGGGTTACTTCTGGCTCTGCACTCAGGAAAGGTCCCCGGCAGCCTAGAGGGACCATATAGGGTGCTGGGGACCAAACTTGGGTCAGTTGCATACAAAACAAGCACCTTAGTCACTGTACTATGACTCTGTACTATTACTCTGGCCCTGTTATCCATAATCAATCTAGCAGTGAGGTGGGGAGAACAACACAACTTAGGATGCTGAGATGTATGTCTCACTTGAGATGAAACGATGTCTCCCCATACTTCTATGCCCTTTGCCTGAGACCTTGAGTTGCGCATCACATATGGTGGAAGAAGCCACTGAGGGTCTCAGCTCCCATAGGTTCTTGACCCTGTCAAGCTGTTCAAGCTTAGCCTTTGGAAACAAACTCTAAAAGCTATCATCGATGCTGGAGCCAGAGTGATAGTACAGCAGGTATGGTGCTGGCCTTGCATAGTACCCCCTGTTTTCCAGAGATACCCTGCATAAACACAATCACCAGGTCAGGCCTCTCCTGTCCTCCTAGTTGTACAAGGGACACCCCCTTAACCAGAGGGGATGAGTTTGCCAGTATAAAAAGAGGCTCTGGAGCCGGGAGGTCACTGCTGCGGCAGGGCAGAACTAACAAGATGTATAGTATAGCATTTGGCCACCAGGGGGCTCCAGATCACACTATTCGCAAAGCGGCCACTGGACCGTCTCCCTGTATCCAGAATTTGCTAGAAGATGCACCTGATGAAATAAATCTCAGAGGCTGATCAAAGCCTGGCAGTGGCTTCTTCCTACTGCACCCACAAGGGGATCTGAATACTCATGGCACCAGGCCGGAGGGCCTCTTGATTGAGTCAGATTAAAGGAAAAAGTGCATTGGTTAAGAAGTGTGTATCCCTCACCTGCCAATCCGATTTTCCTATTGGCCTCCTGCGTTGCACAAGCTTGCTGTGTCTCCTCCCCGACACTCCCCTTACTTCCTGAGTGGAGACCAGAGTACCATGCCAGTTTCCCTGATGTAAGAACCCTTTCCTGCCCCAGACCCCCACGTCAGTGACGTTTCCGTATTCAGGTTACACCTTCCCATGAATGATAGACTTCACCCACAACTTTCTGTATGGGGCCTCCAAAACTGAGAAGGAGGTGAAAACTGAAGGCCAGGAGTAGAAATTACATTAAGTAAAACGAAATAGTCTCCTAACAAGTAGTACATTGTGAATGCTGGAGGGTTGGTGGGTTGGTAGTACAGGAAAAGAGTCCTCCAGTCCTCCCAGCACTTAAGTGCTACCATGTGCTGTTCCCTGCAAGCCAAAGGGCCTGTGGGAGGGGAGGGAGGACTGGGCAGGGTGGCAGCCAGGAGGAGCCTCGCTGTTACCGATCCCCAGCCTTTGATGCAGGGCCAGGCCTGACCCCAGGACTGCTGCTAGCCACTGCCAGGGGAGCTGCGGGACACAGTGCATTCCTGGAGACTATTTAAGCTTCTGGCAAAAGAGGAAAGTCTCTACTGTAGGGAAGGGAGTGGAGATGGCCCTGAAGGAGATCTGGGTGTGCATATTAGGAGGAACAGTGTGTGTGTGGGGGGGTGAGCTCATGGAACAGAGCAGCGTTCGCCTACTCCAGGACACCTCTGAGGACCTCCATCACAGAGCTGGTGAGGAGCAGCCTTTTGTCTGCACATGTGTTAGCTGCCCAGGAAGAGCCCAAGAGAGGCTGCAGCTTTTCCCTTTAGCTCCTCTGGGGCTTGGTCTGCCCACCAGAAGGCACTGAGGACTGAGCAAGGAGTAAGAATGAGGTGACAGGCATCAGGGCATGTGAGAAAGGGGGCATAATCAAGCTGCTTATATTGATTGCAGAGTGACTCTGGCTCAGTGCTGGCAGAAGCACTTCATAGTCATCACAACTCAATTACCACCAAAGGTTCCATTTTGCAGATAAAAAAACAGATACATGACTAAGTCATAGTAGGTTCAGGTCTTGAATCTACATCATCCTATCTCAGATGCTAAGCTCTTGTCTAGGAGGTATTTTCTGGGTGACATGTATGTTTCTGTCTCAGACTGGGTCTGTTTCCTGTGTTACTTAGGGAGCATGCCTGGATGTGAATTCTTTTTTTTTGTTTTGTTTTGTTTTGGTTTTTCGGGCCACACCCGTTTGATGCTCAGGGGTTACTCCTGACTAAGCGCTCAGAAATCGCCCCTGGCTTGGGGGGACCATATGGGATGCCGGGGGATCGAACCGCGGTCCTTCCTTGACTAGCACTTGCAAGGCAGACGCCTTACCTCTAGCGCTACCTCGCTGGCCCATGAATTCTTTTTTTTTTTTGGTTTTTGGGCCACACCCGTTTGACGCTCAGGGGTTACTCCTGGCTATGTGCTCAGAAATCGCCCCTGGCTTGGGGGGACCATATGGGACGCCGGGGGGATCGAACCGCGGTCCTGATCCTTGGCTAGCGCTTGCAAGGCAGACACCTTACCTCCAGCGCCACCTACCCGGCCCCATGAATTCTTTATATATGTCAAAGCCAATCAAAACCCCAACAACAAAGGGTTAGAGGCTGGCCCAATGGCAGTGGTTTATCAGAACTTATTAACATTAGTATCACAAAAGTTGGTATATAACCCCCCCACTGCTCAATTTGACTGGCTTAAAAAAAAAAAGAAAAAGAAAAACAGGGTTAGAAACAGGGTTTAGGGTTTAGCATGGAGGTAAGGCATTTGCTTTGCATGCAGAAGAACAGTGGTTTGAATCCCGGCATCCAAGATGGTCCCCGAGCCTGCCAGGAGCAATTTTTGAGTGTAAAGCCAGGAGTAACTCCTGAGTGCTGCCGGGTGTGACCCAAAAACCAAAAACCAAAAAAAAAAAAAAAAAAAAGAAAAGAAAAGAAAAAAAGAAAAAGAAAAGAAAAGAAATAGGATTTAATTGAGGGAAAGGCAAATCAGGGAGGCCAGGGGCCTTACAGCCAGCTCCCTTGGCCAAAAGAGGGAGAGAGAGAGAAGGCCAAGGTTGGAACCAGGGCCAACTGCCCTCCCGTAGTGATTATAAGTGGTGAGCATCTGCTAACTGATGTCTTCACATTTAAGAGGATAGGACCCTCTTATGGCTGACCGTGGGCCATAAGAGTCTCTGTTTCCTTATATCTCTTCCTTTTTCCACAGGAAAAAACATTTTGGGGGAGTGTAAAATAAAATCCATGGTTGGTGAAATCACCTCAGACACCATGTTTCTAACTCCCACACAGGTCTGAAGAAGCAGAGTAGCAGTGAAGAATTAATAAGACAAGCAAGTCAGGAAAGTGTAAAGGAGTCAGTAGCTTCTTAGGGTTCTCCCTATGGTGTCTCTGAGAGGCTAAACCAAAACTGATCTTTCTTTGTTATTCTAGAACCAAATTCACCAGGGCAGGGCAGGGCAGGGCAGGGCAGAGTGATCCAGGTGGGCTTTTACACATCAAAAGAGAGATTTAACAGAAAGAGGAAGATAGGGGGATGCCTTTGTTTTGGGTTAATAGCTGGTGTCATCCTACTGGGGAGTAGGAATAAATAACAGTATCCAAGTATTGTTGTTCTACACTGCTGATTAAGTTTTCAGGTAGGTCAAACCTAAAGGATTTCAGTTGATGATGTAATCTATTAGCACAGGGCAGTCAGAAAGTCAATGGTCCTCTGCAGGTCAAAATAGTCAGGTCCTCAAGCCAGGATCCCAGTCAAAGAAGCTGATTCAATGGGTGGTAGATTGGTTGAAAACAGCAGTTCTTTTACTCCTAAAAGGGTGTTTGGTGCTCCATTGCCAAGGGACCAGAAAAGAAAAGGAAGCTTTAGCAACAGTAAAAATGGCAACATGTTGTAAAAGGTGTAGAACAAAAATGGAAAGCTATTTAAAATTTAAAATATAGGGACTAGACCTGTTGCACAGTGGGTAGGGCATTTACCTTACATGTGGCCAACCCAGGTTCAATCCCCAGCATCCTATATGGTTCCCTAAGCCTGCCAGGAGTGATTTATTTATTTATTTATTTATTTATTTATTTATTTATTTATTTATTTATTTATTTATTTGGTTTTTGGGCCACATCCGGCACAGCTCAGGGGTTACTCCTGGCTATCTGCTCAGAAATAGCTCCTGGCAGGCACGGGAGACCATATGGGATGCCGGGATTCGAATCAACCACCTTAGGTCCTGGATCAGATGCTTGCAAGGCAAAAGCCACTGTGCTATCTCTCCGGCCCCACCAGGAGTGATTTCTAAACATAGAGCCACCTTAAGTGCAGCCTGGTGTGGCCCAAAGCCAAAATAAACAATTTTTTTTTTTGAGGAGGGGGTCACACCTGGCAGCGCTCAGGAGTTTCTCCTGGCTCTATGCTCAGAAATTGCTTCTGGCAGGCTTGAAGGACCATATGGGATGCCGGGTTTCGGACCACTGTCCTTCTGCATGCAAGGCAAACACCCTACCTCATGCTATCTCTCAGACCCTCAAAATAAACAAATTTGAAATACATATGTACATATATGCACGTGTGTGCACACACACATTAGGTTTGGGGCCACTCCAATTATTATCAGGGGTTACTCCTGACTCTGAAATCAAAAATTACTCCTGGCAGAGCTTGGGGGACCATATGGGATGCCAGGGATTGAATCCAGGTTGGCACATGCAAGGCAAGTTCCCTATCTGCTGAACCATTTGTCTTGCCCCTGAATTTTTTCACTAAATACATGTTAACCTATCCTGAAGGCTGGGGTATGGAGGAGCTGAGAGCATCCTCATGGGGAAGTTGGTGTGTGTGTGTGTGTGTGTGTGTGTGTGTGTGTGTGTGTGTGTGTGTGTGTGTGTGTGTGTGTGTGGTGAAAGGAAGAAAAGAAGAGGCTGCAAAAGAAAGACAAAAGCCAAGTTCTAGTTCTTCTGCTTAATAGATACATGTTGTTAGATGAAGGATTGGAATCAAAAACTTTTATTTTTCTTTTTATCGAAAAATGGGGATAATATTGCCTACTTTTTGGACTAACTTGAAAATAAAGTTTATGAGGAATGTCAGTTTTCTGGCTTATACTGGGTGTTTCCTAATCCGCAATTAGCATAGACAGAAATATTTTTAGGGAAAGATCTAAGAAAAATTGCTCTTCATGGATAGATATATGTTAGGTGTTGGCAGGTACTTTTGTGAGATCAGAGCCATGCTTATGTACATTGCTGTGTCCCTAAGCATCTAACATGGCCTTTTTCTTTTTTTGGTTCTTGGGTCACACCCGGCAGCGCTCAGGGGTTCCTCCTGGCTCTAGGCTCAGAAATCGCTCCTGGCAGGCTCGGGGGTCTGTTGCAAGTCAGCCCCTGAAGAGGTTGACTGATGGAGGGATGGAGGATGAGGTCTTTCCCCTCCAGCTCGGAGCACGCGTCTGCTACCCTGTCTAGCCGACGGTTCTGAGGTAAAACGGCGGGTAAACAGCTCGCAGATAGTCAGGCTTGTGGAAATATTAGCTTTATTCGGTGGACAAGACTGAAGTCCCAAGTCTCAGCCTCAGTTCCAGCCAAGAGCCTCCCCGCCTTCCACAGACCCTTGTTTTTATCCCCTAGAACCAGGTACTACCCAATGGTGGCATCAGATACCACCCAATGGTGGAAGCAGAATCAGGTACCACACTAGGGTGGGGGCAGAATGCCAGGTCACACCCTAGGATAGGGCACAATCACCCATTATGGTAGGGTCAGTAACATAATAATTCCATAAAATGTTTACATACACAACAGAGGACCACATGGGATGCGGGAATTCCAACCATCAACCTTCTGCATGCAAGGCAAACACCTTGCCTCCATGCTATCTCTCCAGCCCCAATTCTTTTTTATTTAATTCACTGTCAGAAGGTTTAATTAGCTCTTGTTGCTAATTGATCATTCTGTTACTTCTTTTGTTTTCTGAATATTAGGCAGCTTCAGCTTCAAATACACACTGTCATTTACATTTTTTGTTTTTATTTGGGGGCCACAGCAGGCAGCACTCAGGGGTTACTCTTGGCTCTGTGCTCAGCAGTCATTCCTGGCAGGCTCAGGAATTGATGTATTCCTACAAGATGGCAGTATTAAAAAAATTGAGGCTGTCTCGTAGCTGCACGGATCAGGAATTTCAAACACTATTGCTGATAACTGCAGCTTTGTGGGGCTTATTTTTGGCTGCCAGGGCTTCCAGAAGCATGAGAAGGCAGGGGCACGGTGCCTGGACTCACTCCAAAAAATTCCTGATGATGTCAGCTTAAATACTGCCATACCTGAAGTTTTGATCAAATTGGTGTCTCTGCTGAGAACCATCAAAATGCTGTGAAGTAGGGTGATTGGGGGTGATGTCTGAAGGTGGCATGGCTTTATTATGACAGGGACTTAGTCCATCTCTCACCCCTGAAATTGATAGCTTTCAGCTGTGTGGCCAGTAGTACCTATAATTTTTCACAGCTTGGTTTAAATCTCCTTAGAGAATAGAGTGAGCGTGGAACTTGCCAAATGGACCTATTTTCAGCTCTAGCACTTCTTTTTTTTTTTTTTTTTTTTTTTTTTTTTGGTTTTTGGGCCATACCTGGCAGCGCTCAGGGGCTACTCCTGGCTCTATGCTCAGAAATTGCCCTTGACAGGCACAGGGGACCATATGGGATGCCGGGATTCAAACCACCATCCTTTAGCATGAAAGGCAAACGCCTTACCTCCATGCTATCTCTCCGGCCCCCAGCTCTATCACTTCTTGTCTACCTGAGTAAGTGCTCAGCAAATTAGGTGGCCCCTGAGGAGAAGGTCCATGTGGATTGTGTAATCCTCCTTCAGGACCAGCTACAGAATTATGGGGACGCAGTGCAAAATGAAGATAACAGAATCCCCAGTTCAAATTTCAGAATGACCCAGAAGCAAAGTGAGACATGGGACACATAGGCTGTACCTCTTTCTGCCATCCATGTCCTCATTTGTGCCCAGTATCAGGTAATCAGGAACTGAGGTAATTGGCATCCACCTGGCCGCTCTGTTTTCATGTGTGAGGGCAGGTCAGGAGATAGAGATGGTCCTAGTGACCAATGGACCCCTCCCATCTGGAGTTCCTCCAGATGCAGACCCCAGGCTCATACCCTAGTCTCAGAGCAGCCCTCTGCCCTCCATCCAGCTAGCAATTTACCCCTCCACCCCCCCAAAAACCACCAACCAGGCTGCTGGGTGGTCTGGCACATGTGGTCACATTTAGATGTTGATTGGAATAAAATTGTTATAAGATTAGGATATTTAAGGTGACTCTAATTTCCATACATTACTGAGATTTTTGAGGTCCCCTGGGGGGAAGTGAGGACAATGGATGGAATTGTGGGGGGTGTCTTAATTTCCCTAATCCTGTGGGAGAGGCCCAGGGGACTAGAAGAAGGAAGGGCAGCTAAGGTAGGGAAGGATTTCCCCAGATCTAGAGCCTGGAGCTCATCCTCTAGCAGACAAGGTACGTCAATGGTAGAGCTGGGGGCCAAGTCCCCAAGGCACTGGTAGAGGAAGCTTTTACCAGCACAGCACCCCCCTCCCAGACTATATGCACCTCCAGGGCTCCAGAGCTGAACATCTGTACAAACACCCCTACCCTTAGCCTGCCAGACTGGAAGGTTCCACCAGGCCTCTCTAGCTCCAGCCTGGATGGGTGGAGTCCAGAGAGGGGCTTCTTGTTGGCAACTGGAGCAGAAAATTTGGAAAAAAGTGAAAAGAGAGGGTTGCAGGCACCTCTGGACCCTAGGGTTACTCTTCCCAGAGGCCTCAGGCATGGGGAAAGGAAGAAACTGGACCCCACCTGGAATCACTCCCAGCTTGCCCCATTTCTAGCTGTGACTATGTATGCAGGGTTGTGTGTGCCCCAGGCCTCCCATCTGCAAAGCAGAGACAAGAATTCAAGTCTTAGAGCTAGAGCTCTAAGCTACAAAGGGGAGGAAGCTTGTTTTGTTTTGCATGTAATTGATCTGGGTTCGATTCTTGGCACTCCATATTGTCCCCTTTGCCCATTAGAAGTGATACAGAGCTAGGAGTAAGTCTATTGCCAGGTGTGGCAGGTGTGTTAGAAAGGGAAGGAAGGAAGGAAGGAAGGAAGGCAGGAAGGAAGGAAGGAAGGAAGGAAGGAAGGAAGGAAGGAAGGAAGGAAGGAAGGAAGGAAGGAAGGAAGGAAGGAAGGAAGGAAGGAAGGAAGGATTACTATTTAAGGACTGGGAGCACTGGCCACTCTGAGAAAAGTGAATGCATGAGGCCACCCTAGAGGGTTAGTTGTCATTAGGAAACAGTTTGCCCCCTCAAGAGGAGAAGGAATTTGAGGTTTGGAGAAATTAGGTCACTTGCCCACAGTCACAGAAAGGCCCAGCTGGAATCCAAACCTGGAGTAGCCTTACACCCCCCTCCATTCCCCATTCAGGCAGATGGGTGGCAGAACCAGTCCCTGCCCAGGGGCTGTGGCAGGAGCAGAGAAAGAGGAGGCGGTGCTGAGTTGATCACTCTGTACATTCGTATCTGGAAGGGAAGGGGGATTTCTGCAGGTGAGATGTGCTAGAATGACATGAAGTGATGCAGGGAGTTGTGTTCCCAGGAAGCCAAGAAAGCTGTCAGAGGTCACAGCAGAAAACCCTCTTGGAACCAGCCAAGGTTCTGTATCTCCTTCAGCCACCTCCTTCCACTTTTTATCTCTCCTCTGCCTAGAACCTTTATTCTGCTATCCCAGTTATTCATGGCACCCCAGTTCTTTGGAGGAAGTCAGCCTGGTTTACAAGATGACTGCTCTCCTGATAGCTAGCCTCTGGGTTTCTTCTTTTCTTTTATCCTTCTTTTTAGTTTTTAGGCCTTGAACTCACACCTGGCAGTTCTCAGGGCTTACTCCTGGCCCTGTACTCAAGGATCACGCCTGTTTTTATTTGTTTGCTTTTGATTTTTGGGCCATCCCAGCAATGCTGAAGGGCTACTTTGTGTGCTCTGTGCTTAGGGATCATTCCTGGTGCTTGGGGAACCATATGGGATGCTGTATAATTGTATACCTGGGCCAGCCAAGTACAAAGCAAGAACCCTATCTACTGTCTTATCACTCTGGTCCCAGAGTTCACCCCTAGCAGTGGTTGGGGCATTCTATACAGTGCCAGGGATCTAACCTAGGTTGGCTACATACAAGGAAAGCTTCCTAGCCACTGTACTATCTCTCTGGATCATCTTCTTGTTTGTTTGTGTGAGGATGGAACCCAGGGCTTCATGCAGGAGAAACTTGCCTTTGGTTCTTATGGTGGTGGAACTAGAAGCTCAAAGCTGTATATAGGGTGACCTAAGCAGAGCTGACCACTGATATCCAGACCTCAGAAGAGACACATCAAAGAGGGACCCAAGGGGCCGGAGAGATAGCATGGAGGTAGGGCATTTGCCTTGAATGCAGAAGGATGGTGGTTCAAATCCCAGCATCCCATATGGTCCCCCATGCATGCCAGGAGTGATTTCTGAGCATAGAGCCAGGAGTGGCCCCTGAGTGCTGCTGGTGTGACCCAAAAACCAAAAAAAAAAAAAAGAAAAAAGAGGGACCCAAGTACATGTGTGCTGCCAGTGCAGATGGTGTCTGCATGCACATGTTGCCTGCATCTCCCCTCTTGATATATATATATATATATATATATATATATATATATATATATATTTTTTTTTTTTTTTTTTGGCTTTTGGCTTTTGGCTTTTGGGCCACACCCAGCGATGCTCAGGGGTTACTCCTGGCTGTCTGCTCAGAAATAGCTCCTGGCAGGCACGGGGGACCTTATGAGACACCGGGATTCCAACTAACCACCTTTGGTCCTAGATTGGCTGCTTGCAAGGCAAACAACGCTGTGCTATCTCTCCGGGCCCCCGAGATGTATATTTTCAAACTTTAATCTGGAACATGTACCAGGGCTCTTGCCTCCTTTGGAGGAGCCACGCTCTCCTCCCACAAGCATGTTACTTTCTCTCTCTTTCATATCCTCTCCCTCTTCTTCCTCAGTTCTTCTGAATAAAATCTACTTTTACTTAAAAAAAAAAAAAGGAGAGGGGCTGGCATGGCACTAGAGATAAGGTGTCTGCCTTGCAAGCACTAGCTAAGGAAGGACCGCAGTTTGATCCCCGGCATCCCATATGGTCCCCCCAAGCCAGGGGCAATTTCTGAGCGCTTAGCCAGGAGTAACCCCTGAGCATCAAATGGGTGTGGCCTAAAAAACCAAAAAAAAAAAAAAGGAGGGGGTGGGCCGGAGAGATAGCACATCGATAGGGCATTTGCCTGCATGCAGACAGTTCAGGAGGACGATAATTCAAATCCTGGCATCTCATATGGTCCCCTGTGCATGCCAGGAGTGATTTCTGAGCCTGCCAGGAACGATTTCTGATCTTAGAGCCAGGAGTAACCCCTGAGCACTGCTGGGTGTGTCCCAAAAACCAAATTAAGAAAAAAAAGAGGGGCCGGAGAGATAGCATGGAGGTAAGGCGGTTGCCTTTCATGCAGAAGGTCATCAGTTCAAATCCCGGCATCCCATATGGTCCCCGAGCCTGCCAGGAGCAATTTCTGAGCATGGAGCCAGGAATAACCCCTGAGCACTGCCGGGTGTGACCCAAAAACCACCAAAAAAAAAAAAATCTCCAGAAGTGATTCCTAATAGCAGAGTATGACCCCCCTCAAAAAAAAAGACTTGAGGAGTTAGGGGATGGGTAGGGTGGGGATTGACCCAGGGCGCTAAAACCCTTCAACAGGGCACCTCTTATTTGCTTTTTGCTTTCCTCTTTCTCCACTGAGATTCTCCGACAGGTCTCACAAAAGAACTAAAGGGACCCTTAGGATGAGGAGCCGGAGGTGACAGAGATCAGGCACTTTGCTGAAAAGACTGATACATTGTGCACCACCGGTGGCTCACACTTAAATGTGGCTTAATTAGTACAAATGGCAGTGCTGAGTTAATGTCTTAAGGGCACCCAGCTGTTGACTCTTGTGCCCATATTTTCTACTTCCTCAAGTGCTGCTTAGAACTCAACCCCTCTGAACCACATCAAGGCCTGCTCTTTCCACCAGTGTAGGGAGGGCCAGGTCCTCAGCTCCTCAGCCCAGGGATGTCCTCAGAGTTGTCCCTTTTCAGACTGACTCCTGCTGTTCCAGGCAAGCAGGCCAGATCCACTGACGTCTTGCAATGCAATTCCCCTCATGTGAGGGGTAGGCTGGGAGTGGGCCCCTGGAGGTGGGTGAGGGGGAGAGGCCCAGCTAAGGAGTGGCAGAGTTGCTGTGTACCTTGGCAAGGGGACAACGAAGTGGGAGGCCTGGAGGGCAGACAGTGGAGGGGGAAGGGGCGAGGGGGGTGGGCCCAGACCCGGAGACGGGCTGTCTTGGGCCCTCCCTGATCCTTTTCAAGACCTGTCCAAGACTGAGCTTCCTCACCCAGCACACGCGCGCACACACACACACACACACAGTACACATTCACACACATGCGTAGCTACACAAATACACTCAAACATGTGTACACGCACACGGACATCCACTGCATATACACACACTGATCCCTGTACATATAGTCACACATGCACCAGGGTCACCTCTCCTGATTCCAGTTCTTCTAACCCTCTGCTGATGATGGGTGTCCATTCCCTTCTGACTGCGCCTTTGGCCTCTGCAGTCTGGCTCCAGCCCCTGTCAGCTCCCACCTCTACAGCTGGTTCCAAATGGTTCTCCACTGTGACCCACGAGTGTATGGCTCTCCTTGGTTTTCTAGGAACACTTGCCTTTACAAGGTCCTAGCCTGGGTTCACTTTATTCCCATCTCTCTGCATCACCCTAAGGTACGTCACATCTCATCTCTTTTTTTTTTTTTTTTTTTTTGTTTTTTCGTTTTTGTTTTTGTTTTGTTTTGGTTTTTGGTTTTTGGTTTTTGGGTCACACCCGGCGGTGCTCAGGCGTTACTCCTGGCTCCATGCTCAGAAATAGCTCCTGGCAGGCACGGGGAACCATATGGGACACCGGGATTCGAACCAACCCCCTTTGGTCCTGGATCGGCTGCTTGCAAGGCAAACACCGCTGTGCTATCTCTCCGGGCCCACATCTCATCTCTTGACCTACACAACTTCTCCAGGACATGTGAAGAATCCCACAAGAAGGCCCAGCTCAGTGATTCCTCTCTCTCTCTCTCTCTCTCTCTCTCTCTCTCTCTCTCTCTCTCTCTCTCTCTCTCTCTCTCTCTCTCTCTCTCTCTCTCTCTCTCTCTCTCTCTCCTCTCTCTCTCTCTCTCTCTCTCTCCTCTCTCTCTCTCTCTCTCTCTCTCTCTCTCTCTCTCTCTCTCTCTCACACACACACACACACACACACACACATTCAAATTCTGTTTGGATGGTGGGTGACTCAACTGGTAAAACACATGCCTGGCACCACCAGGCGTGGCCCCTACAACTAATAAAACCAACCCCTGGAGCTGGAACCATAGTACAGTGGGTAAAACATTTGCTTTGCACGTACTGACAAAGGTTTGATGATCCCTGGCACCCCGGATGGTCCCCCTGTGCCTGCCAGGAGTGATCCCTGAGTGCAGAGCCTGGAATAAGTCCTGAGTGTCACTGCTGGGTGCAACCCTCCAAACCAAAGCAACAACATCAATCATGAGAAAGTTCCTGACCTAGGACCCTTCCTTCAAGCTCCACCGTCCACCTCCTGAGACTCCCAGGACGATTCCAGAAGCTTCCACATTGCTATCTGTGCCCCTCTTTCGGGCACCCGGCGGGTGGTCCCCTTTGGGAGGTGAAGTCTGAGCAGCCTCACATGGCGACAGGATCAGGAGGCTCGGGGATCTCCCTGGTCCCTGACAGCTCAGCGCCTAAGCCCCGAGGGCCTCCCCATCATCGGGCCACCACTTGCAGGCAGCGTCGACCTCCTTAGTCCTGGGGCTCCCTCCACATCTAGCCCTCGAGGGCAGCGCCTGGGTCTCCGCAGGACTCGCCCTGGGTGCAGACGCGCCACCGGGGTCCTGGACGGCGCCTCCAGGCAGGTCCCGGGTGCGCCGAGGTCCGAGGCGGCGGGCGGCGGGCGGGCGGGCGGCAGGCGGGGCCCCCGCTGGCCTTGGCCGAGGCAATGGAAAGGGGCGGGTGAGCCCCGCCTCGGTCCCCCCGGCCCCCGCCCTCCTTCTCCGGCATCCATCTGCGAGGGGCGCGGGCAGAGCGACGCGGAGCCCCGCCGGCGCGGACCCGACGCCTTCGCCCGCCGAGCCCGCGTCCGCGCCCGCCGCTGCCCGGGGCGCCCCAGACGCTGGGAAGGCGCCCGCACCGCTCCGCGCCTGCAGGTAAAAGACCGGCCGAGGTGTCCCCCGGGCCGCTCTGGGGCCTCGTCGTGGGGGCTCTGGCTAGGGAGCCCCTCGCGATGCCGGCACCCCGC
Source organism: Suncus etruscus (assembly GCF_024139225.1). Taxonomy (NCBI): domain Eukaryota; kingdom Metazoa; phylum Chordata; class Mammalia; order Eulipotyphla; family Soricidae; genus Suncus; species Suncus etruscus. Next base: position 41,267,820 of record NC_064853.1, read on the forward strand.
CGATGCTTTCCTGGGCAGGGTCGTGGAGGAAGCCCCCCGCGGGAGACAGAGCCGGAGCCCCTGTCCTCCGGAGGCAAAGCGCCCCAGCCACCTGCCAAGTGGAAACTACCGCCCCAGCTTCCTTCCAAGGGCCCGGGAGGGAGAGAGGGGTGCCAGAGCCTCCTTGTTGCCCCGTGTTCCCCGCAGGCAAGGAGACACCACAGCTGTCGCCCCACTTCTGTCCACCCCACCGCTGCCTTTCTGCTTTGCTGGCTGCCACTTTCCCATCTTCTGCCCCAAGTCCTGGTTGCACCCCCAAACTGAAGACTGACCTAAGGAATGGACCTGTGGTCTTGCCTCAGAGGCCGGTTTGAGGGTCTCAGAACAGCTTCCCCCAACTCTCTGCTCTGGAGAGCAGGAGGCCTGAGAGTGTGTGTGTGTGTGTGTGTGTGTGTGTGTGTGTGTGTGTGTGTGTGTGTGTGTGTGTGTGTGTGTGGAAGTCCACCCGTGTGTTTGTGGAATGTGCAGACAATGAACGACCACTCTGGTTATTAACTCCCCCATTCTGGTCATTGTGCTCCTGAGACCTGCTTGGGCGCAGACTCGCCTTTGACCTCCTTTGGGTACCCAGCCTCACACCAGCTGCCTTTAGTACTTCTTGCAAAGGCCTGGCCCTCTCAATGGCAGTCAGCTGCCTGGACCTGCCAGGGCATTTGAAAGAAAGGTCTGGGGGTAGGGGGAGGGAAGGAGCAGGGATGACTCGGGGGAGGCACTTGAAGTCCTTCTTCAGGGACTGATGGATGCTCCTTTGAGCAGATACGGGGTCCCCATCTATTCTGGTTATATCAGTCAGAGCATAGAAGGCCCCACTGGCCCTGCTGGACCAGTGAACACTTGTGCGTACTCACTGTCCAGAACAGTGGCGGGGACATAGCAGAGGCGGGCTCACAGCCTCACAGGCTCCCTGTCAGCCACACACAGTCCCCGGTAGACATGCTCCAGCCAGAATCACCCCACCACAGACCCTAAAGTAGTAACACATGGGGCATGTGTGTACATGGATGTACATCTGTCCCAGACATCTGAAAACACACAAGTACATGTTTACATGCACATGTACGCACACATTTGTGTGTGCTTACATTTGTGCACACAGGCAGAGGCTTACATGCACACGACATGCATCTCACAAACACTCAGACACACACACTGAAGTCTGGTTCTACTCCGGCTTCGAGGAATAGGAAAGGAAAAGCAGAAGGAATGTGTCTGCTTGTAAAGGATGGAACAAAGGTATTGGTAAAGATGCAGCCTGGGCACCCCACCACGACCCTTGCCCCAGGTCCAGCCCCACCAAATGTGGGGTATCCCTGCCTTGTCAACTTCTTCCAGCCAGTTCTAAGCCCATGAACCTGAGGCACTTACAGAGATGGGACATAAGGACCAGAGAGGCACAGCAACCTCTCACAGGGGTGCAGTAGTCTCGGTAATCTAAGGCAAATAAGGGGGAGGTACTCTGGGGGTGGGTAATAGCAGGCTGGGGCATCCAGGGACAATGAGAGCCTTGACGGGAGCAGGTGGGCTGGGCTGGGAGAGCACTGCCCCCTGGGGGACTCTGAGTAATGGTTGACGCACAGAGGACAGCTGGGAGGACTCACTACTATGCTGAGGTCTAATTTCCAAGAGTCTTGTCTAGAGAAAGGGCTTGAACAGCAGAGAGGCGGAGTCCCTCTGTTGTCTGGAGGGGCAAGAAAAGGGGGCTCAGAGATCACTCTGACAGTGCTCTGGGACCATTAATGCCAGGAATGAATCAGGCTCGGTCACATGCAAAACATCTTAATCTCGAGCAGGCTGACAGAGTTGGAGGAGGAAAGTGATGAGAAATGAGAGGTGATTGCAGGAATGAGGGTGAGATGGAAAGGGAGAGGAGTCAGGGGCAAGCCAGATGGGCTGTGGGGGTGGAGGTTGAATGTGACCTTGAGTTAGGTATGTGTCTGGGAGGTCTGGGGTATGAACAGAGCTGGTCATGGAAAGCCATATATGTACATCTGTCCCAGACATTAATCAGAGGTGTCATGCTTCTAGAAAGGAACCCCTCCCCCAGATGCCCTTCTGCTCCAGACACTTTTAGGATGGGGTGTGGACAGTGGCTACAAGCAGACATAAGCTAGGGGCCCAGCCCATAGACCTGGGTTACCTTCCATGTTATCCTGCCCTGTGACTTAGTGTTCATACAGGTTCTTGGAAAGTTTTTTTTTTATTTAATTTTAATTGGATTTGGGCCACACCTGGTGGTACTCAGGGATTACTCCTGGCAGGCTTGGGGGACCAGGCTGGGAAACAAACACAGGTTGGTCACATGCAAGGGAAATGCCTTAGCCACTGTGCTATTGCTCTGGCTCTATCTCGGGAAGTTTTGAATGGGAAAGAAATGTTCTCAGGGGGCCGGGTAGGTGGCGCTGGAGGTAAGGTGTCTGCCTTGCAAGCGCTAGCCAAGGAAGGACCGCGGTTCGATCCCCCGGCGTCCCATATGGTCCCCCCAAGCCAGGGGCGATTTCTGAGCACGTAGCCAGGAGTAACCCCTGAGCGTCAAACGGGTGTGGCCCAAAAACCAAAAAAAAAAAAAAAAAAAGAAATGTTCTCAGGCCACTTGGATGGGCTATGGGAAGTGGGTGGTAGAGGGTTTGTGCCTCTGGGGATGAGCCATGCTGGCATTTTTCTTTTGGTTTTTGGGTCACACCCGGCAGTGCTCAAGAGTTATTCCTGGCTCTATGCTCAGAAATCGCTCCTGGAAGGCACAGGGGACCATATGGGATGCTGGGATTTGAACTACCATCCTTCTGCATGCAAGGCAAATGCCTTGCCTCCATGCTATCACTCCGGCCCCGTGGGCATATTTCTTGAAGGGGGGGATGATAGAGACTCCAGAGAGCATGCCAAAGGTGACACAGCAGCCAAAACTCAGGACTCCCTGACTCCTGCCTTCTGGTTTGGCATCAGGGTCAGACAGGATAGAAGGAGGGACCTCCTTACCTGTGGTTCTCTGATTTCAACTTTCTGTCCCTGAGGTAGCCATCATCAGAGTTCACTGGGTCTCTGTGGTATATAGGCACTCTCTGCAGTCTCATTTAGCCCATTTCACAGAAGAGAAGTAGAGAGAGAAGAGAAGTACAGGCCCAGATGGCTGTGTAACCTGCCACATGTCACCTTACTGGGCCCAGCTGGGATGGCTTCCAGGTGCCTGAAGAAAGACCACTCACATCTTTCCTGTTTCTCAGACCTCCCCTCCTCTATGGTGGTTTGAGGGGAAGGAACAGAAGCTTCATTCTTTGCAGCCACGGTGTGGGAGCCATTTTCACAGCCCAAGGGGGCTTTGGGGTTGAGTGTGTGTGGAATGCAGAGACTCCAGGCCTGAGAAAGTCAGGCCAAGAGAAAGCTGAGAGCAACGATGACTGGGGTGGGGTCCCTAGTTTCTGAGAACCTGTGGTGGCCTATGAGGGGACAGCCTCTGGGATAAAGGGGGTGCTGTGCTGAGGGGCCTGGTGTTGATTCGGTTCCTGGCTGCTGTGTGATCTCAGGAGAGCTCCACTCTGCGTCTCTGTTGTTCCAATCCTGAAGGAAAAACACTCCTTAGAGCCTGTGGTGAGGAGACTGTGGGGGTGCAGAGAGGCTTCTCTCCTGAAGGGCCCGGGAGGCTGCCTCTGCCTCCACAGGCGCACCGGAAATGCCCTCTGTCTAGCCTCTCCTGCCTGCTGGGTCTGGGCCTCCCAGACCTCCTCCCTCTGACAGGCGACCATGGCTCAGCTCGTGGCAAACATTCTTTTCATAGTTCCCGGAGCACAGCAAATCCGGCTGCTTAGCCGGGAATGCAGAGCCCCTCCTGCAGTGGCAGTAGGGGCTTGGGTGGAGGAGCATATGAGGGTCAGGTAGAAGAACTGAAGGGGATGTGGAGGACCCCCCCAGACACACACATGCCTTCTCTAATTTGTTGAGAAACTGTGCTTTTCATCTATATGGATTCAGCACAGGTCCAAATTCTGGGCATCTGGCCCTGCCCAGCTGGGAGGACTTGGACACAGACTTCTTGCTCTGTGCCTCTGTATCTTGATCTGTCCACTGGGGTTTATAATACTAACTTCATAGGGCTTCGGGAAGTGTCGCACAATGATAATTCAAATGGTGGCGAAGGGCTGCTGAGTGCTGCTCTCTCTACAAGCACGGTTTGAAGTGCAAGCTTGATTATTAAATTAAAAAAGCAGTTTATTTATTCTCCTCAAAGCTCCATGAAGCAGCGATGCTCCTCATTTCATTGAGGAAGCAGCTGGACACAGACAAGTGAGGTCACATGCTAAAAGAGGTCAGGCTGGGAGAACATTTGCAGCTGCGCTTCAGAATGCTGCTTTACTCTCTCTTTTGCTTTTTTTGGTCACTCTTGTTGTGGGACTCACACTCAGAGGTGCTGGTGGCCATCAGGACCACACCCAGCACAGCCAGGGAGCAAACTCAGAGGCGTGCATATGTTAGACATGTGCTCTACCACTGAATTATCCCCTATCCACCCACCAGGATTTTTCTTTTTTTTTGGGGGAGGGTCACACCTGGCAGCGCTCAGGGGTTACTCCTGGCTCTACACTCAGAAATTGCTCCTGGCAGGCTCGGGAGACCACATGGGATGCCGGGATTCGAGCCACTGTCCTTTTGCATGCAAGGCAAATGCCTTACCTCCATGCTATCTCTCCGGCCCAGTCCATCAGGATTTTTCTTGTTTGCTTTTGTTTGGGGGCCATCATTTCTAGCACTGCTTGGAGATCATGTGGTTCCGGGAATGAAACCTGGACCTGCCAAAGCATATTCTCCTACCCCAGTCCTTGCTAAGATATTTTGGTTGTTGTTTGTTTTGGGGCCACATCCATCGATACTCAGAGATTACTCCAGGATCAGTGTTCAGAAATTACTCCTGGTGGCTCTTGGGAGACCATATGGGATGCCAGGGATCAAACATGGGTTGGCCATGTGTAAGGCCAGTGCTTTATCTATTGTGCTATATCTCTGGTTCCAGAATTGGGGGTGGAGTTGATTGGGCCAACCCAGTGGTGCTTGAAGGTTACACCTGACTCTGTGCTCGGGTTCTTACTGGTGGTGCTAGGGAGACCAACTATATACCATATAGGGATCAACCTGGGTTGCATCTGGTTGAATGCAAAGCAAGCACCTTAGCCTCGTACTATATCTTTGGCCTCCACTAGAATTTTTATTGTGATTTTAGAAAATATCTAATGGTGCTCAGGGCTTATTCCTACCTGGTTCTGAGCTCTGGGACCATTCCTAGTGGGGAACTATATGGTGCCAGGAATCCAAACTTGGCTGGTGATAATCGAGGCAGGCAGGCGCCTTACCCACTCTTCTATTTCTCTGGCCCAGCCACTGGCAGTGTTCAGGGGTTATATCTGATAGTGTTCGGGGAACCATATGGAGTGCTAGAGATCAACTGCATGCAAGGCCACATGCAAGACAAACATACAACTCCCCTGGATCCCTCACTAGGAGTGTTTTTGTTTTTGGACCACACCTGGTGACGCTCAGAAATTGCTACTGGCTTGGGGGACCATATGGGATGCTGGAGGATCCAACTGTGGTCCGTCCTAGGTTAGTGTGTGTAAGGCAAACACTCTACCGCTTGCGCCACTGCTCCGGCCCCTCACTAGGAGTTTTTAAGCAAGAAGGTTAGCTCTGGGCCTGCTGGTGAGAGGCAATTGGAAAGTGAAGATTCACCTGCCTCCAACTCCCCCAACCCCTGCTGACCCTCAGCACCTGTTTGGAAAGTTGGGACTGGGCAGTGGGCCTGAGTCTGTGGCTAAGTGCCTCCTTGGGCACCCTGCAACTCTCAGAAGCTGGTGGTGGGCAGAGAGGGCAGAGGGGACAGACCGCCCCACCCACATCTACAGGATTTAGCTGGCAGCAGGCTCTGTGCAAGGAGGGGATGTCACGGGGCAAGGGCTCCTGGAGATTAGGAAAGGAGTTGGGGTGAGGGGTAGGAACAAGGCCCATTGGAATTGATGCCCTGTCCTGGCATGCCTTTAGCCTGAGCTGCATATTTTGTAGGACTATGGGCACTTAGGGCATCAGAGATGACCAATCTACCCCCACCTTCCCTATCTCCATAGCCATCTCGGCTGGAGCAACACAGGTGGGAGTGCTGGGGGATGTGGGGAGAAGAACTGCAGTCTTCTCTGAGCCCAAATGTACAGGGCTTTAGTCATTGGGAGGTTAAGGGAGGCCCTAAAGTTCAGATCTGCCCCTAACTCTCCTAGTCCTGGCATTTGGGAGAAAAAAGTGCCCCTCCCAGTCTTTCAGTGCTCCTCCTCAGAAAGATGAACAGCATGCCACTGAGCCCACAAGGGTGATTGAGAGAAATGGGGACCTGAACAGCTGCGGTCTGAGCATATCACTCTCCTCTCAGCTTTCTAGGGCTCTCAAGGGTCTACCAGAGGAATGAACATTTGACATTCAAGTCTCCCCACAGGAGAGTGGGCATGTTGGATAAAATAATACCTCAAGCATGTCTAGTGCATAAAGTGTACTAGGGATTTAGGGATTTAGGGACCCGAGTGACAATTATTATTGCTGCTGTTGTTGTGGGGACCATGGTATTCTACTCCCTACCCCACAAGGGGTGCTGGGAACTGAAGCACATTCCAAGTCTAGATTGTCATAACATTATTACTATAATTTGGTTTTGGGGCCACAACCAGAGGTGATTAGGAGTCCTGATGGTGCTCAGGGGACGCAGTGTTGATGTTGAACCTCGGCCTCTCATATGCAAGAAACATGTTTTAACCTTTGAGTATCTCACTTAAAAACAATTTGTTGGGGCCGGAGTGATAGTGCAAATAGTGCAGTGGTAGGGCATTTGCCTTACACGCGGCTGACCCAGGATGGACCTTGGTTTGATCCCCGAGTCCCATATCGTCCCCCAAGCCAGGAACGATTTCTTTTTTATTTTTTTATCATGTCTTATAGTGTAGGAAACATAATTATTTTATATTTAGAAGGATTTTATGTATATATATATATATATATATATATATATATATATATATATATATATATATTTGGTTTTTGGGTCACACCTGGCTGTGCTCAAGAGTTATTCCTGGCTCTATGCTCAGAAATCGCTCCTGGCAGGCTCGGGAAACCATATGGGATGCCGGGATTCGAACCACCGTCCTTCTGCATGCAAGGCAAGTGCCTTACCTCCATGCTATCTCTCCAGCCCCTTTATTATTAATATCTTTATTTAAAACACCTTGATTACAAATATGATTGTAGTTGGGTTTCAGTCATGTAAAGAACACCCCTCCCTTCACCAGTACAACATTCCCATCACCAATGTCCCAAATCTCCCTCCTCCCCACCTCACCCCCGAGGAGCAATTTCTGAGTTCATAGCCAGGAGTAACCCCTGAGTGTCACTGGGTGTGGCCCAAAAACCAAAAAAAATGTTTTTGTTGTTATTGAAGGGCTGGAGAAAGGTACTGCTTTGCATGCAGCTGACCCAGGTTCAATTCCTAGCATCACATAGAGTCCCTGAGCCCTGCTAGGAGTAATCCCTGAGCACTTTAGGGTTGTGTCCCAAGAACAAAAAACAAACACCAAATTTATTTTGGCTTTTGGCTGCTTCTCTACTACTGCTGAGGGGCAGCTCCCAGCTCATCACTCCTGGTATTATTGGCTCTTGTATTGCTAGGGACTGAATTCAGGGCTCCTGTAGGCAGAGTAAGCAAACACTCCACTTGACCTTCTCGTTGGCCCCAGACCTTTAATTTACTTTTGGTTTGGGGCTATACTCACTGTGCTCAGGGATTATACCTGGCTCTCTACTCAGGGGTCACTCTTGGCAGGCTTGGAGGACCATATGGGATGCAGGGGATTAAATTTAGGTCTCTATGTGTAAGGCAGGTGCCCTACCCATTGTACTATCATTTCGTCTTCAACAAACCATTGTTTTTTTATGCAAGACAAATACTCTAGTCTCCAATATTTGTTTGTTTGGGGGGCCATATTCAGCAGTGCTTAGGGTTTACTCCTGGCTCTGTATTTAGGGATCATTTTTGGTGGGCTGAAGGGAACAGATGGAGTTTTGGGGATCAAACTTGGGTTAGCTGCATGCAAGGCACACACTCTACCTGCTCTGGGGTTACTCCTGGCTCTAGGCTCAGAAATCACCCCTGGCCCCAGGGGACTATATCAGATGCCAGGATTTGAACCACCGTCCTTCTGCATGAAAGGCAAATGCCTTACCTCCATGCTATCTTTCTGGCCCCTAAACTTTCCTTTTTAATGAACTTTCAAGAGTAGTTTTAGGTTTACAGAAAATTTTAATAGAAACTAAAATTCCCATAATCCTCAAATTCTTTTCATCCCTTGAATATGTTTATATCTGACACCCTCTCTCATGCTATTCCCTAGGCCTGGACTTCTCCCTGTACCACCCAGTAAATTCAAGTTGATCCTTCAAAGCTCTGGTCCCTTCCCTAGTGTCTCAAGGTAGGGGTAGGGGTGGAGCTGGGCTTGAGTTGTGAGCAACTCCTATCCAGGTTCCATCAGCCTGGCTGGGCCCTAGGACCATCATCTCATGATTCACCCTGGGCTTGTGGTGTTCAGAGCACTGGGAGCAGAGACCGGCCCAGCTGAGCTGGAGAAAGGGCCTGTGACCCGCTGGCCACAGGCGCTGGCAGCTTATGCAGATACACATAGGGTTGGGGTGTCAGAGTTTCCATGGGGGCAGGCAGAGGCGAGCAAGCAGCTGGGGGATAGAGTGACGTGGTCAGTAAGACCTCTGTGCCAGTCCCCCCACCCCCTCACATCCACCTTGAATCACTTCTGGGTCTGGACCACAGCCCCAGGTCCCCTGAGGCCCCGTGTCTCCCTAGGGGACCTGCACTAGGGTTTGTGGCCACAAATCTTTGCAGCAAGATGAACTGAGGCAGAAATGGGAATCTGGCTTTTAGTGGTCTGGTCATGTCACTTCCTCACTCTGCAGCCTTTATAGCTCCCCATTGCTTCCAGAGAAGCCTGACATTCAGGGCATTTCATGATGTTGCCCGGGGAGGAAGGTCCTGCCTCTCTCCAGCACCTCGGGGCCCTTCTCTGCCTCTCTGGCTTCCTTCTGTGGAAACTCCTGCTTGTACCTTGTCTGCTCTTCAGACTCCTGCTCATCTGGGAACAGGTCCTCCACTGAGGGCCCAATCACTGTTGCTTCCTCCAGGAAGCCTTCTAGGGAAACAAAATACCCTGTTTTGTCCTTCCATGGCCCAGAGATCATGCGATACCTCCTGCTAAGTGGGGGCAGGTGAATGTATAGATTCATGTGTGTGTCTGTGTGAGTGTATATGTGTGTGCGATTGTGTGTGAGCAGAGTGTATGGCATGTGTGCTATTTCTGTGTCCCAAGATCAGGCGTGGGGACCGCTGCCTGGCTGGTGCACCCCGACAGGAAGGCTAACCCAGGGCGGTGACTGCTATAGCACAGACTCGTCCACTCCAGACCGAGACACCCAGAAGGGGTTGTCCAACCAGGGCTGGGGATGGGAGCAATCTGATCCCCCACCCCAGGACCCTGTGGGCATTGCTATCTGTGTGTGCCATGAATGCAGGGTGCCTGTGAATGGAGGGCACCCAGCTCTGCTCTCTGTGAAGAGAAATAGAGGTAGACATTCCTCCTGTCTCTGCTCTAAGCTGATTCCTGCAGCAGGAATCGAACTCTCCCTCACCCTGTCTCTTTCCTCCTTAGGCCGTGTCTCTCCTGGGCCCATCAGAGCCCCCTCTGACCTGAAAGGTAAGCGAGATTTGGGGCAGCCCCTCTTGCAGGTGACCGCAGCAGCTCCCGCCGCCCAGGCCTTGCATCGCGGCCCAACTCGGAAGCAGCTTGTTCTCATTTGTGAACTATTTCTCCCGGCTCCCTGGCGCAGCCTGGGTTTGCTTGGCCTGCCCGGGTGCAGTGGCCTGGCCGCGCTCCCGCAGGCCCCCTCCCGGCCCGGCCCGGCCTCTCCTGCTGCCGCCGGTTCGCTGCCGCCACCGCACGGGGAAGCCGCGAAGGCCCAGGAATCTTGGCAGACGCAGGAGCCGCGGGCGGCGGGTGGCGCTCCGGAAAAGGCTGCAAATGCGAACCAGAAGGCCAGGGATGGGCTTCGAGGAGGCCCCGCCTGGCCCGGCCTGGGGACTGGGGGAGCTGAGGCGGAGGAACCTGAGCTGTCTGAGGCATATGCTGGGAAGCAAAGGATGGCACCAAGGAGAACTGTCTCCTGCTCTGTTGTTGCCCAGGGCTGCTCCTGGACTGGCCTCTCCTGGCCTCAGTCCCTCCCTGCCTGTTCCTTGCACCCTTCCTTGCCCTGAGAGACACTTTCCTGGGGAAGGAGAGAGGCACTTAGCCTCAGAAATGGTTTGATGCAGGGCCTGGGAAGTAAATCTAGTCTCTAGCCAAGAGGGACGTCCAGTCGGACCCCCCTCCAGCTCAGCTGTGAGCTTGGGGTCGGATTGTCAGAGGCCTGAGGTGAAACATCTGACTAAGAACCCACTTTGTGCCAAGCCCTTGTCGGGTAAGTTGAGGTGAGGAGGCACAAAAGATGCCTAGGAAGAAAAGCTATCTGGTCTACAGTGGGTAGGAAGAAGTGTTTGGGAGGAGGAGAACATGTTTCTGTTTGTGTGTATGTTAGTCTCCAGCCTACCACTGACCCACTACTTTCTCTTGCACAAACCCAGATATTTGCTCTCTGGGCAGGGATTTCTGTGATCACTGTCCTGCCCCTTTTAAGGCTACTTCTCAAACTGAAGCTCCAAGGTTGTGAGGGATCTGGGTCTTGGGGGGAACCAAAGCCTGGTGGGGAGACAGTGATTAGGGGACCAACTGCCCTGCTAAAAGCTCTGCACCAGGCAGCTCTGCACCAATTTCAGATTCCAGGTGGCTGGACAGTGGTCCTCATCCTGCACGGTTATTTATTTATTTTTTTTTGGTCACACCCGGCAGCGCTCAGGGATTACTCCTGGCTCTATGCTCAGAAATCACTCCTGGCATGCATGGGGGACCATATGGGATGCCAGGATCCGAACCACCGTCCTTCTGCATGAAAGGCAAACACCTTATCCATGCTATCTTTCTGGTCCCATGTTTGTTTTGTTTTGTTTTGTTTTTTTAAGTTTATTGATTGATTGATTGATTGGTTGTTGGGTCACACACAGCCATGCTCAGTGGTACTCCTGGCTCTGCACTCAGAAATCGCCCCTGGCAGTCTGGGGGACCACCTGGGATGCTGCGAATCAAATCAGGCCCCTCCTGGGTTGACCACATGCAAGGCAAATACCCTACCTCTGTGCCACCTCTCTGGCCCCTGCATGTTTCATTTTGAACTATTCAGAGTCTCACCTGAACTTCTGCAAGGAAGTTCACTGGACTTCATAATGCCCCAACCCAGACCTTGGGGGGCTGCCAGATGGGTCCCCAGAACAGTGCTGTTAGCAATCACATTAGGGCCTAATCCTGATCCCTCCAGTGAGAGAAGCCAGTGCTCTGAAGACAGAATTCAGAAAAGGTTTCAGTACAGGGACATGGGAGAGGGTAGGGAGAGACAAGTGGGGTCTCACAGATGCTGTGACATGAAGAGAGGTGAGTAGAGAGACTTCCACCATAATGCCTGAGAACACAGGTCAGGAGCACCTGGATTCACCGACACAGTAACACAGGAACGGGGAGGTTGAGAGGGGAGGTACATACTCCTGGGGCCCCTTGAGATAGGCTGGTCCCTAGTTTCTTCTGAGACCCAGGACCCCCTCTAGAAAAGCCAGAGCAGGGGAGGGCCAGAGCCAAATTCAGTGATGACCGCCAGACTGCAGCAGCGGCACTGGGAGTAGACCTCCAGAGTGGGGACCTGTGGCAGCTGGTAGGACTAATTGTGGGGGGAAGATTTGGCAGTTTGGAGAACTTGACTGGGACATGCCGGGCCCTGAGCTGCAGCAGAGAGACAAGTTCTGTCTTTGGGCACAGAGGAAGAAGAAGGGACAAGGGGACAGAAGCAGAGGAGTCTGTGGAACTGATGGAGGCTTGAGGGCATAAGCCCAGGCTGTCTTAGACCTTTGTGTGGGGGCTCCTGGATGTGGGCACAGGTGGGGAGTGAGAGGGACCTGGGTGCAGAGGAGCCACAAGGCCATCTGGGTGGTCCAGCAGTCTGGGAGAGGTGGTAGCAGAAGACAGTCCTGTGATCCTTGGTGATGCAAGAACCACAGGATCTGTGAGGTAGGCACTTCCCTGGAAACTTCCAGAAAGAAGTGAGGCCTGAGTTTGACCCCCACAAGTCTGTCTCTGCAGAACAGGAGGGAAAGAGTTCTGAGATCTGCCAGGAAGGAGAGTCAGGGTTGGGGGAGGGTTTGGTGCAGGGGAGTAGGGAGCATGAGGTGAGGTTCCGCTGGGGAGCACTGGAGTAGGAAGGGGACAGGATTCTTTCTACAAATTTGGCTGAGAAAACCTGGAAGTGTATAGGGGGATAGGGTGGTTGGCAGGGCGGGTGGCCCCTACCCCCTCAGGACTCAGTATGTTCTGTACCCAACACTAACTTCAGAGAATTTGCAGAGCTTATTCAGGCTTGGAGGAGAGAGAGGTCACTGCAGCCAGCCCTGGTGACACTGGGGTGTGTGTGTGTGTGTGTGTGTGTGTGTGTGTGTGTCTTTGTGACCTTGTGGAGCTCCTCCTTTGAAGGAATGAGAATCCAGGGGGATCGGGGGACCATAGCGGAGCTGTTCAGAATCTCTGATAGGGAGAGCCTGATGGAGATGTGCTGCTCACCTGTGAGGTCCAGGGACCGGACTGGGGAGACAGACAGACAGACAGTCCCAGAGACAGTGAGGGAGAGGGCGGGAAGGAGAGGACGGGGTGGGAGACCAGCGAGGAGACAGGCAGAGGAGCAGGAGAGGCCGCCGCTCAGCAGAAATGTCTCCACAACAGGAAGCGTCTCATCGCATACCTGTGGTTTGGCGGCTGCCGGAGCTCCCCATTGCTCTGTTCAGCGCAGCCGCCAGTCTGGGGTGGGGTAGGGGGCTTGGGGGGGCAGGAGCCTGGTCCTGCCACACCCCAGCACCGTCTGCAAAGAGTCTGGGCACCCCCAACGCAGGTCCCTTTGATCTGGACCCTGACAGGCTCCTTAGAAATGGGATCCTAGAAATAGGCATGTTTTTTCAGTGGGATCGATGTGGGGGCTCTGCTGGCCAGCCCTGGGGAAACTTTGAAAGAGAGGAATAATAAGGACTAGTTAATGTCCCTTCCCCTGGGGAGAGGGGTTGACAGTCCCACCAGGGCTTCCTCCCCCCATGGGTCTAAAAGACCCGGAGCCCCGCTTGCTCCCAGCCAGCCTCCTTGGCTGTAGGGAGGAGGCCAGAGGCTGGGCAGCCACAAAACGCTGACTTGGAAAAAATACTGTTTTACGGGGATTTGTTGAAAAAGGGGGGAAATCCCCGGTAAGGACTTGCAGCTGTCCAAACACTGTGTCTACCACGCACGCCACCACTCCATCCCCTGAATCAGCGTCTCCATGTGCACCCCACCTAAGTCCCTGCCAGCCCAGCCCCTTCTTGGACTGTTTCACTCTTGTCTGCCTTCCTAACAGGTCACCAGAGAAGGTGATGGCTTGCCTGAGGCCACACAGCAGAGATAGATTGCACTTTCAGAGTCCTTTCCCCTCCTTCCCTTCCAGCTGCTGCCTCCAAACCCCTCCTAGGCCACCATTACCCAGAGCAGAACAAGGAATCAAGGGAACAGTTGCTCTTTCCCCTTACATACGTTTTTATTTTTCCATTCTTGGCAGGATGCAGCCACCTCCTTCAATCGGTCCTAGGGACACCCCACGGGAAGCTGATCTTTGCCATCTGAGGGGAGGGTGGGGCGATCTCTAGATGGTGAATTGAGTTCATCAGGCACTGAATTTAGGTCAGAGAGAGCTAAGGGGGCTGAGTTCTGCTCAATGGGCAGGAGGCATAGTTTCTTCTCACAGTGACCCCTGAGCCTGGAGCACTACAGAGTGTGATCCCAAACCCCCAAACAAACCCCAAAAGTGAAGGCCACACTGGTTCAAAGTGTCTGGCTGGGAGGGAGTGGGAGGTGGAGGAGGTCCCTGGCAGGTGAAGAAACAGATGCTTGAGGCAAAGAGCAGTCTTGAGCACCTACCAGCAGGGGGCAGCAGAGCACCTGCCCCACTTCCCAGAAAGAGGCCGTAAAGGTGTTTGCTGGATGGAGGAACTGAGAGGGGAAAGGGGCCAGAAGGCCTCAGGACTCCCTGGATGTGTAGGGTGGGTCAAACTCGCGGCCCACGAGTTGTTGTGGCCTCCGTACAACATTTTGTGGCCCGTGTGGCCGGCCTTCAAATATCACAGTATTCACGATTATTCGCTTACCGAATAAAAATTGCATATTTGAAGGCCGGACGTGAGCCACAAAATGTTGTAGGAGGCGCAACAACTCGCGAGCCTCGAGTTTGAGACCCTGATTCAGGTATCCTTGGCTGTGATGTTGGTTGGTGTGCCCCCTGGGCAGCTGAGCCACTGCAGGGGACAGGGCATCCTTTCTCTGTGCAGCCCCTTGAATAGGCTCAATCTGCCTGGCCTGTGCCCGCCTCTCCTTCATGACCCCTCAATCCTGGCCCTGTCCTCATCTCTGGGGTCTAGTGTGTGCGCAGTGGCCTGTCCTCCCCCATTAGGAACAGCTCCTATGTTCCTCATGTCATAGGACATTATGGTGTGGCTGTGGGTAAGCGCTGGGGGCTCTTCTGACTAAATGTCTCAGTTCCAGTGACTCTTGTAGATTTTATAGGGTTTTTCTTTTCATTTTTCTTTTTTGGTTGGGGGAGGCCTTCAGGGTTAGGGTTATGTCCTGTAGTGCTCAGGATTGACTCCTGACTCTGAGCTCAGGGATCACTCCTGGCAAGGCTCCAGGGACATTATTGGCGGTGGGGATTGAACCAGAGTTGGCTGCTTGCAAGGCAAATGCCCTACCTGCTGTACTCTCTCTATCCTGCTCCACTTTCACAGGATTCTTCATAGGTTATATTATCAACTGCAGATAAGATGGAAGAGTGAGCTTAGGTTGTTAACAGAATTTAGCTCCAACCCCTGGCATCCCAATCTGGCCTGGAAACACGTCTCTGTACTTCTCCAAGCCAGAGAAATACAAGCCACAGAGCATTCCTCTCATGGCCTACGGGGCTGGGAGCCTGGCAGAGGGCACCTCGCACATGCCCAGTCCTGTCCCCTGAGCAGAGTCTATGGTCCTCTCTGTGTCAGTGTGTATAACATGGTAAAGCTGAGGATGTGGCTCAAAGGCCGGCACTTGTCCTGGATTCAACCCCAATACCTCATGCTCCCCACTCCCCGCACTGCTAGGATTGACCTTCACAACAATAAAAAATAACAACAATCAAATTTATTTTTCTTGGGCTGGAAGATCACTTCATGGCTGGGCGCATGCAAAGCCTGCTGTGCTCTGCATGTGGGAGGTCCGGATTCAGTCCCAGCACTGCATGAGACCTGGAGTAGCTAGGAGCTTCACTGCTGTGGCTTGAAAAACAAAAACAAGTTTAATTTTTAGAGGAGTGCACACCCATCAGTGCTCAGGGGTTACTCTTGGTTCTCTGACTGTGAGGATAGAAGAGGGTGCTAATTCTGGTGGTGCTTGAGGAATTTTGCAGTTATGGGGATTATACCTGGGCATCCTGCATGCAAAGCCTGAGCTATCTCTCAGGCCCAGAGATCAAATTTAGGAGCAAATGCCACAGTATAGCGGGTAGGGTGTTTGCCTTTACACAGCCAACCCTAGTTCAATCCGGTACCACATGTGGTTTCCCGAACCCCACCAGAAGTGATCTCTGAATGCAGAACCAGGAGTAAGCCCTGAACACTACCAAAGGTATGGCCCCTCCAAACAACTAAATTTACACAACTCAATGATTAGTTGATCATGGAGGGGACCAGAGACAGGACTCAGAAGCCTGGAGTCAGGCCTGGTACTTGGGACCTTCAGGGAGTGGCTAGACTTTTGCTGGAGTATTGAGAAGTGACCTGTGGCTCCAAGCTGATGGCAGAGCTGGAGTTTGCACCCTTGAGCTGGGATGGCATCTTTATCATCTTCTCCAGAGCCCCAGTACCAGAACCTCAGCTTTAACTCGAGTCAGCCCAGCATAGAAGGACTCTGCTCCTCACAGGTACCTCCACAATCTCCTGGGATTAGAGGCACTGGAGTGGGTAGAGGGAGCCCAGAGCAGAGATTCAGGGGATTAGGGATTTCTTCTGGGGGTGAAAATGTCAAGTAGTCCCCACTCAAGTGGGGACTGTTCCTGGTATGCACTAAGTTCTGAGTTCATACCACCCACCCCAGCACCACCCTAGTGGCTACTAGTCACCACTGAACATTGGTGTCTTGGTGGTCCACATCTCTGACAGGCCTGAACTGTATTACTGGCCAGAACTCAGGCTGCTACAGCTGAGGCAGGCATCACCCAAGTGACTACCATGAGTCCCCGGGCACTGCTGGGGCAACCCTCCCACAAAAAAAACACATCTGAATGTGAGTGACCAACCATTCGGCAGGTACAGTCTCTCCCGAGAAGTCACAGTTAGTCCAGACTTTGAAATAATGTATTGAGGGCTGGAGAGATAGCATAGGGGTTAAGGCACTTGCCTTGCACATGGCTGACCCTGATTTAAACCCGGCACTACGTATGGTCCCCCAGACACCAACATGAGTGATCCCTCAACAAAGGAATGTTTTCTGCCTTGTGGCAATCCGGACCATATGTGGTGCTGGGAAGTCTAATCTGGGTTGGTCTTATGCAAGACAAGTTCCCTATATGCTGTACTATGGCTCCACTTTTTGGAACACCACACCCAGTTGTGCTCAGGAGTTACTCCTGGCACTGCTCAGAGATCACTCCTGGTTGGCTCAGGGGACCATATGGGATGCTGATAATCGAACGTGGATTAGCTGCGTGCAAGGCAAACACATTATCCACTGTACCATCACTTCAGTCCCTCCAGTTCCCATTTATATTTATATATATATTGGATTAAACCCAATGGTGCTCAGGGGTTACTCCTGGCTCTATGCTCATAAATTGCTCCTGGCTTGCTCCAGGGACCATATGGGATGGTACCACCATCCGTTCTAGATTGACTGCATGCAAGGCAAATGCCCTACCACTGTGCTATCTCCCTGGCCTCCCCAAAGCCCCCCTTTTTGTTTTTTGGGTCACACCCAGCGGTGCTCAGGAGTCGCTCTTGGCTTTATGCTCAGAATCACTCCTGGCAGGCTCGGGCGCCCATATGGGGTGCCAGGATTCGAACCACTGTCCTTCTGCATGCAAGGCAAATGCCTTACCTCCTTGCTATCTCTTTGGCCCGGTAAATTTTTTTTTAGCCATTGACCACTTTCCTCCAGTGAACCCCAGTCCTATCAGCCTCCAGCCCTAGGAAGCTAGAAATCTACTCCCTCCCTCTGTACATTTGCCCATCCTGCAGACTTCATGCATTTAAATGGAATTATACAATTAGCTTTTTTTTTTTCCTTTTTGTGATGTGGGGGACTAAGCCCAGGGCCTAACACCTGTAAAACACCATCTACGTCTGAGCCACCCACCTCCTCCTTGGCTGTGGTTTGGTGACAGACTTCTTAGCATCATGCCTCCTAGAGTCAGTTACCTTGGTATATCTTGTACGTCATTGTTTTTTTGTTTGGGGCCACACTTGGTAATACTCAAGGGTTATACCTGGCTCTGCCTCAGGTTTCACTCCTGGTGATGCTAGTAGGACTATATGGGATGCCGGGGATCAAATCTGGGTTGGCCGTGTGCAAAGCAAGCTCCCTACTTGCACTATTGCTCTGGCCTGTCACCTATGGGGCTCCCTTGCACAGCAGACCACACACATTTTCCTCAGCAGATGCCCCTGTGTTGTTCCATTTTTGTTCATCTGTAATGAGTAGGTGCATGTATATGTTTGTGCACATGCGAGCCCACTTTACAGAGGAGGTAAGCCAAGGCTTACAGAGCAGAAACAACTGCTGAAGCTTCCCCAGCTGATGAGTGAAGGACACAGGCTGGCAGCTCAGACCCATTTACAGGTCTTGAGCTAAATATGATGTCAGAACCAGAGAGGCCAAATATGAGGACAGGCTTATTGTATGGACTCTGGAAGAGGTGCCAGCTGCCTAGGAGCTGATGGATGTGTTGATGGGGGACTGACACAGTTGTGTGGCAGCTGGTGTCTAAGATCTGAAATCAGTGTCTGTGTTTCTGGGCACAGGTATGTGTGTGGGAGGCAGATAAAGAGGAAATGGCTAATGGTGTGGGAGACAGAAGCAAATTTAAAGGACTTTGAGGAGGGCTAGAGAGATAATGCAGTTGGTAGGTAGTAAAATGGTCTGGGCATTTTCCATGCATGCAGCCCAAATTTGATCTCCAATATCTCCCAAGCACTGGCAGGAGTGATTCCTGAGTGCAAAGCCAGGAGTAATCCCTGAGCATCACAAGGTGTGCCCCCTCAAAAAAAAAAAAAAAAAAAAAAAGCCTTCAAGGGCCATTGGAATGATACCTGTATCATCAAGGCTTTGAATGAAGCCAACCTCCATTTAATGCCTGGGCATTACATGGTACCTGAGCATCCCTGGGTACAGTTCTGGGGGCCCCTGAATACCACTCCTGGATAGGTCTGGAAATTCCAGCATCCAGCAACACTACATCCCTGACCTCAAATCAGACCTCCAGCCTAGTTGGTCGAGAATTGCTGGGAGATTCCCTTAGACTTCCTGAGCATTGCTTGAGTGACCCCAAGTAAGACTTGAGCACTGAACACTAAACCTGGGCTGAGTCCTGAAGGTCATGGGGGACCTCCCTTAGTCTCCCCCCACACCCCATCAATATGATGGATGTCAGACAGTGACAAAAACAACACCTCTACCTGCTAGAGGATTAAGGGAACCTGTAGGCATTGCAGCCGGTGGAAAGGTAGAACCGGGTGCAGACTTTATGGGAGACCTTCAGAGGGGCTTGCCAGGGCTGCACAGACTGTATGGGGGTGGAGGGAGGCTGTAATTCAGGGGAGGTAGCTTCTCGAGATAGTGACGAGGATGAGGAACCAGGGCACAGGGCAGGTGGCACGCAGGGGCCCACTGTGGGTGAGGCTCTGGGCAGGGCTTGTGAGCACTGTATTCTTAGCAGAGCTCGCAAAGCTGATGTTTCTGTGAGCCCTCCTCGGCCCCAGACCAGAGCTAGCTCCATGGTCTCTCTTCTTCCTTCCTGCAGACACCCTTGGACACCATGCGGGGGGCTCTGGTGCCCTTGCCACCTCTGCTACTGCTGTTGCTAGGGTGCAGGCCTCGGACAGCCACTGGAGGAGGTGCCGGTGGGGCAGCGGGCTACGCTCCTGTGAAGTACATACAGCCCATGCTCAAGGGGCCTGTGGGCCCCCCCTTCCGCGAGGGCAAGGGCCAGTACCTGGGTGAGTGCCCCTTCCCCAGAGACCCATCTGCACCATTCAGGCCCTTAAGCCCACCCACCCTCGACTTTCCTATCTTGCTCTCCTTCCAGATGTTGAGCAGGACACTCTTGCCTTCAGTCTGGAATGGGACCTGGGGAGTGGGGAGGTGGGAGGTTTGTGGGATGTGATCCCTAGGCTGGCTCTGATCAGTGCTGCTGCTGCCCCCCGCTGGCCAGTCTTCAGCCTCGCCCAAGCTCGAGGCAGTCCTGGATAGGCTGGGTACAAAGACCCCCCAAGAAGGCCGCTGTCCAGCCCAGACTCTGCCTCCTGTGGGAGTGGTGGTGGGTCTTGTCCCCATGGCCAGGTTGATGACTGAACCCCTTCTCTCTCTTTCTCTCTCTCAGAAATGCCCCTACCAATGCTGCCAATGGACCTGAAAGGAGAACCAGGCCCCCCTGGAAAGCCTGGCCCCCGGGGACCCCCTGGTCCACCTGGCTTCCCAGGAAAACCAGGCACAGGAAAGCCGGGGCTACATGGGCAGCCGGGCCCCGCCGGGCCCCCTGGCTTCTCCAGGGCAGGCAAGGCTGGTTCCCCAGGGCTTCCAGGCAAGATTGGCCCACCAGGACAGCCGGGGCTGCGGGGGGAGCCGGGGAGTCGAGGGGACCAGGGCCTCCGAGGACCCCCAGGGCCTCCTGGCCTTCCTGGGCCCTCTGGCATTGCTGTCCCCGGAAAACCAGGCCCTCAGGGAGTACCAGGGCCCCCTGGATTTGGAGGGGAGCCGGGGCCCCAGGGGGAACCTGGGCCCCCAGGGGATCGAGGCCTTAAGGGGGATCAGGGGGTGGGCCAGCCAGGGCTGCCTGGGGCCCCAGGGCAGGGGGGTGCCCCTGGTCCACCTGGTCTCCCTGGCCCAGCTGGCTTGGGTAGACCAGGCCTGGATGGGCTTCCTGGGGCCCCTGGAGACAAGGGTGAGTTTGGGCCCCCTGGGGTGCCCGGGCCCAGGGGGGAGCCAGGAGCTTTGGGCCCCAAAGGGTCCCCTGGAGTAAATGGACTAGGGGTGCCAGGGGCAGCAGGAGTGCCAGGGCCACAGGGCCCAGTAGGGGCCAAAGGTGAGCCTGGGGCCCGGGGCCTGCCTGGCCTGATGGGCCCTGCTGGCTACGGGCTGCCTGGGCTGCCCGGCCCGAAGGGAGACAGAGGTCCTGCAGGGGTTCCAGGACTCTTGGGGGACAGGGGGGAGCCAGGAGAGGATGGGGAGCCCGGGGAGCAGGGTCCACAGGGCCTTGGTGGACCTCCTGGACTTCCAGGCTCAGCAGGGCTTCCTGGGAGACGTGGGGCCCCTGGACCTAAGGGGGATGCAGGGCCTGGAGGACCCCCAGGAGTGCCTGGCATTCGAGGTGACCAGGGGTCTAATGGCCTGTCTGGAAAACCTGGGGTCCCAGGTGAAAGGGGGCTTCCAGGGGCCCATGGACCCCCTGGACCAGCTGGGCCCAAGGGTGAACCAGGTTTTATGGGCCGCCCTGGGGGTCCTGGGGTGGCTGGAGCCTTGGGGCAGAAGGGCGACTTGGGGCTCCCTGGGCAGCCAGGCCTCAGGGGTCCCTCAGGTATCCCAGGACTCCAGGGTCCAGCTGGTCCAATTGGGCCACAGGGCCTTCCTGGCCTGAAGGGGGAACCAGGCCTGCCAGGGGCCCCTGGAGAGGGGAAAGTGGGCGAACCTGGCATGACTGGGCCTACAGGGCCTCCTGGGGTCCCTGGTTCTCCAGGACTCACGGGCCCTCCTGGGCCTCCAGGGCCTCCTGGCCCCCCGGGCGCCCCCGGGGCCTTGGATGAGACTGGCATCGCAGGCCTGCACCTGCCTGACAGTGGTGTGGAGGGGGCAGTGCTGGGTAAGGGGGCCAAGCCCCATCCGGGGCTGGGGGAGCTGTCGGCCCAGGCCACACCGGCCTTCACAGCAGTGCTTACCTCTCCCTTCCCCGCCTCGGGCATGCCGGTGAAGTTCGACCGGACCCTCTACAACGGCCACAGCGGCTACAACCCAGCCACTGGCATCTTCACCTGCCCGGTGGGCGGCGTCTACTACTTTGCCTACCACGTGCACGTCAAGGGCACCAGTGTGTGGGTGGCGCTGTACAAGAACAACGTGCCAGCCACCTACACCTACGATGAGTACAAGAAGGGCTACCTGGACCAGGCGTCGGGCGGGGCCGTGTTGCAGCTGCGGCCCAACGACCAGGTCTGGGTGCAGATGCCCTCGGACCAGGCCAATGGCCTCTACTCCACTGAGTACATCCATTCCTCCTTCTCAGGCTTCTTGCTCTGCCCCACATAACCCTGGGGGCGCCGCAGCCACCACCACTGCCATCACCACCTCTGGAGCAGTAGGGAATTTTCCAGTGACATCAAACCTCGTTTAAAGAAAACCACCAGACCGAGGCTGGACAGAGGCGCTTTGGTCTTGGTCCAAGGAGACCAAGTTGCTTTCTTCCACCACGTGGCGCAGGGTGGCTGGAGAGGCTGGCTTGCGTCCCTCTCCCCCAGATGTCCATGCAATATGGGGGAGAGGGATTGCACCCCATCCCTGCCCAACCTGGGAGATCCTGTATGTCCCTTGGGGGCCCCGGACTTGACTGCATGGTGAAGAGGCTGCTTTTGTGGCTGAGCTAAAGGGTCTGAGACCCACCTTCCATCTTCCTGAGCAAAGGTGCCAAGCTACCCTTAGCTCTTGGTTGGGGCTTCTCCAGCATTCCAGGCTCTCAACATTGAAGGGGGGTGGGGTCCTGGAAGTCGGTTCCTCCAGAGCAAAAGGAGAGGGGGCTGAGGGAGATGGGGCCAGGATTGTGGGGCAATCCTGTGCCTCCACCCTCCACTACCCTTCTCCCCCAACTCCATACCAGCCAGGGTTCATGAAGCCCAGGGCAAGGCTATGTACAGCATTTGGCTGACTGCTCCCAAGTCTTCTCTGTCAGCAGTGGCGGAGTGAGGATAGCTGCACAGGCAGGCACCTCGAGATTGACAGCCTCTGCCCACCCTCCCTAGCCCTCAAGTATTCCTGTCTCTCCTTTCACTGGCAGTGGGGGGAGCTGGTATTTTCGTTAGAACCTTGCCACACCTCACCCCAAGTGTCCCTAAGGCAGAGCCTCCTACTCACTCTTAGAATAAGGTGCACATGGCTCGGGACAGGCTGCTCCTTCAGAAGGCACAAGGTGCTCAAGCCCAGCAGGAGAGGTGGTGGCTGCCCACTCCTGCCTGCTACTTCCGCTTGCCTGTTCTAAGCAGGAGCAGGCTTAGGAAGCTGGAGAGAAAGGCTGCCATCAGGCCCCTTTGGGATGTTTGGTTCTACTGGTCCCATTACAGCTCCACAGCAGCACACACAGAACCTACTCCTGTGTCCTCAGTCCCTAGTTTCAGGGGAGATATGAAGTTGGGGCTCTCTTCCCAATTGAGCGGGGCCTCCTCTCAGCCTCTACAGGTCAGTGTCTGTCCCTGAATGTGGACAGTGACATGCCCTCATGCCTGGCTTCATTACTGGAAATGGAGAATGGAGGGAGAACCCCTAGCCGACCCCCAGTCTGTCCCCAACCCCAGAAGGACATGTAGTAGAGGCAGTGATCCAGTAACTTCTAAAAGCCCCAGCATCACTTTTCACCATGGATTTCCTGCTCCCTATTACCCAGATACCCAGAGGTCCACCTAGGCCACCTCAAACCATCCTGGAGCCCTTTGTCACCTCCTTCCTGGATCCCAGCTGCCACTGATAGGTCCAAAGGGAGCTTCTCAATGGGCACAGAGAAACCAGCTTTCCACCGAGCCCAAGACTAGTGGGCATGGCAGGGAACAAGAAGGTTGTTTCATTGAACTGAGTTGCTGCCAGGAATGCCAGGTGCTATTCCTTTGGAGGGGAGCTGGGCGCGGATGAAATGTTGGGATTTGGTTCCAGGTACCCATTTATCTGACTGGCTTTGATGCAGGGTCAGGTTAGAGCTATGAAACATGACCTTGTGCATTCTCACTATTATGATACTAACTTTAAGAAGATATACTGTTTTCCAGTAGTGATTTCATTTCTAACCTGGTACACAAAGCTTAGCTCTCTACATGCCTGTTAGGTGCTGTGTCAGATTTGGAGAAAATGCATTCAGGAATCAAAGAAAATGGGATTTTATTTTTAAACAATGATGTTGATGGTATTGACACAACTTCAATAAAAGCTGTTGTCTCAGACAGCCCTGGGCCAGCACTGCCTGGTTGCAGAGATCCCCGTCCTAGCTTCCTCTGTGGGACTTGATCTCTGCCTTCCTACTTCCAGTTGAACCCTCCCCAGCCACCTCAAAAATGCCTCATGTTCCCAGCTGCTGCAGATCTCCTGTTAATGCTGCCCAGGGCTGGGGGAGGCAGGGTCTACTTCCCTGGAACATTCCTGCAAGTTCTCAGGGTTAGTGGGGCATGACAGCCAGCTCTGGATCTCAAGGGCTGACCTTCAACATCTGATGCAAATTATGAATGAAATTGTGGATCTCTGCTCTCGTGGGTGGGTGAGTGCCAAGTCAGGCAGGCAAGAGGTCACAAACCCCTCAGCTGGCCATGCTGGGCAGTGAGGTGTCTATCCCTGGCTCTAGTCAGCAGGTCCTAAGTTAGTGGATCCCATTCTGGCTGACTTTAGGATACTTGTAGAAAGTTGTAAAATGGGGCTATACATGTTCAGAGAACAACCATGAGGCCTGAGGACAGGTGTCCCCTTGCTTCTGATTGCCTTTTTTTTTTTTGGGGGGGGGGGAGGGTCACTGGGACATACTTAATGGTGTTCTGGGGCATTTCCAGGCTTGGTGCTCAGGAGAGATTCCTAGTGGTGCTCAGGGGATGTGATGCTGAGCATGGAACTGGGACTGGCTACCGGCACGATGAGCACATACCCCTGTACCATCTCTCTGGCTTGACTGCTCTTTGATGGTCTGCAGCAGCTCATGTCTGGGTCTTGATGCAGAATGAGGCTCCCAGCCTTCAGCCTGCGAGGCCTGAGACGTGTCCTTGCTGGCATATCTGCCCAGTGCTGTCTCTAACCTACAGGGGTCTTATTCCTGCCCATGGGGACTAAGTCCTATTTGGGGAAAAGTCTATGAAGCCAGGCTCTAGGAATGGGAAACTCTGGCCCATTCCTGCTGTTGCTAGGACTGCTCCGAGGACTGCCTAACTGGAAACACCCAGCTAGGCCAGCTCTACCAGACCAGCTGTGCCTGCAGTAGTGCAGGGACTAGACTACAAGGGACAAGTACTGACAGCCCACCAATCACTGGAGGCTTGAGCACTGAGGGCAGAACACAGTCCCAAGGCACTGAGCAGAGATCACACTAGCCCAGGCAGGGCACAGAGACCAGAAAATGGTGAGGTTCACAGGAAACTTTACTGCTGCAACTCTCACTGGCTGCTGTGAACCAGTCTTATGGCAGCCAAGGGCTGCGTGTGGATCCAGACTGCCAGATTCAAGACCCTTATCTCCATGATCCACATCCACATAAAAACAAAGACACACAGACACACACCTATGTGTGTTCCCACAGGGGCCCTGCCCAAACTGCTAAAACCCAATAGACAAAAATGATGCTTCTACATCATGATGCTTTCTCAACCCACATCCTTGATAAAGGAAAACACCACAGGATCCTCCAGAATAAAACTCGCCCTGGCCCTCAGAGCGAACCCAGATCAGGAATGCCTGGATCTCTGCAGTCTGATAACAGTACCAGGTAGGCTGTGGCCCATCACTTGTGGTGCCAGGTGCCCTTCCCGCCCCAGGGGTGCCCTCTGTACCCAGCTGCAGGAAGGCTGGGGCACAGAGCCCAGCGCAAACCATCTCGGGACTGCCAACTGAGCTGGGCTTGGTCCTGTTGGCAAGAAGGAGGCCCAGTCATGGTGGCCTTCACAGGCTTTTCTGGAAGACCCGGTGCAGGCTCTGGGCCAGGACATCTGTCTCCTCATAGCCCTCGCAGCTCTGTTGCCAGCTCTCTGGCACTTGTTCCATCCCGTAGTAGGCTCCGGCAATGGCCCCGGCCATGGTGGCAATGGTGTCTGTGTCACCCCCAAGGGAGATGGAATAGATGAGAGTCCTCTGGAGGCTGTTGAAGGTAGAGGGGATCTCGGGGTCTGGCGCCATGCAGCGTAGAAAGCAGTAGATGGCAGTGGGCACTGACTCAAATGCAGCGATGCCGTTCCCTGAAGAGAGGGCAGACAGGTCACCTAAAGAGCCTCAGCCCGTCCCCAGGCTCCCTGTCTTGTGCTATCAGGCCGCAATCAGATTCATGTCAAGCTGTGGATAGTATTCCAGGCTTGTGACTGGCTATGATGGCTTCACTCATCATAGCAACAAGGGACAGATTTAAGATTAACTGGCCAGAGAGCTGGGACAGGGTTGAGGCACTTGCCTTGTGGAAATCCAATCCCAGTTTGATCCCCATTACCATCCAGTCCCCTGAACATTGCTAGGAAATGACCTCCGAGTGGAGTTGGGGAGAGCCCCAAATAGTATCAGGTGTGGCTTTAGATCCTTCAAGTGAATAAAACAAATAAAACTCAGACTCTTTACTGCCAGGTTTACATCTGGCTCTGCCTCTAACTAGCTGGGGGACTGGGAAAGTCCTCTAAGCTCCATGCCCTGTGTAGACAGAGGCAGTAACTCTCCCAGGGCTAGTGCGAGGGTGGCAGTCACATATGTTAGCATTTCCCATGAAGCTCATGGTAGTCTGTGCTGTTTTAAGGGGTCGGAGCAGCTCTAAGGGCTGCAGCACAAGTTCTGCATGCTAGGGGCCTGGGCTGGATCTCCGGAACCACATGTAGTGAGCACCACCATGGGTGACCCCTGAGCACAGACTGGCGCAGTCCCTGAGCACCCCGCCATTTCAGAGTGCTGTATCAACAAACATTAGTTCTCAATACCTGCCATCAATTGGAGCCCAAGACAATACCCGAGCTGAAGGAGAGGAGAGAAAGTGGTAATCCCGCCTACAGGGATCCTGCAGAGCACAGCTGTGCCATCTCAGGACACTGGGACAGGCCTGGCTCCATGCTGCCACATGCAGCCTGAAGGCTATTGGGGGCGGAAACCCACCTAGCTCAGACACCACCTCCTCTCTGGTCACCGAGGTCTGTTCGAGTAGCTCCCTGATCTTCTTCAGTCTGCTGGAATAGGGGCGCTCCTCCATGCCCAGCCTGCAGTTAAAGGACAGTCCAGAGTAAAGGGTCAGAGGTGGCCATGCTGGGCAGTGAAAGGGAAAGCAGGGATGTGGACACACCCGACAGAGAGGCCCTGACAGGAAGGGGGAACTGGCCATTTCTTCCTTGGGAATCCTAAGGACCTTCAAGTACATCCAAGGCAACAGGGTTTCTTTATCCCCCAACTCTGAGCCCACAAAGAAGGTTCAGTGCATCCCCATGCAGCACTAGGCACACTCACTCCCTGGCATCCGAGATGGACTGAGTGTCGCTCTCCAATTCCTCCATGTGGCCCAGCAGCTGCTCGAGGAAGCGCTCGCCGGAACACTCGCCTTGCAGGGCCAGGTGCACGGCCAGGGCCTGCAGAATGGCGCCGTTGTAACCCAGGGAGGAGGCGTGAGTCAGCTGGGCCGAGAGCCGGGCAAACTGGGTCAGAGACAGAAGGCAGGAGCTGCTGTCAACCACTGTGGCTACCTGGAGCAGGGAAGGGAAGGGAAGGGAAGGGAAGGGCGGGGCAGGTACCTTCTGCACATCCTGGGTGCTGCTGTAAGCCAGGGAGATGCCAGCCACCCGCATGGCACCCCCGTTGCCATAGGAGCCTTTGCCATTAAACTGGGCACGTGCAGGCTCATAGACATCGCGACACTTGGGGCTCAGGAGCTTCTTGAAGACAGTGATGACCCCAGCACCATAGCCCCGATCAGGGTCTTTCTTGTACTCCTGAGCAAACCTGGAGGGGCAGAGGGACACAGAAGCTGGACACTCTAAGAGGCCTATCATGGGAGAGAAACCTGGGGAAGAACAAAGTCTTGGGGCCCATGGGAGCCACAGCAGCCCCAGAAATAGAACCTATGAGTGTGTGTGTGGGGTGGTGGTGGTGGTGTCCCTGCACTCCTCCTCCGCTCAAGGAGGGCAATGACCCTGCCTACCTGGCTGGACTTGCCTCAGGTCCCCTCACCTGTGAGCCATATCCACCTCGTCAAAGGCCTCCTTAGCCAGCAGGGATTGCACCAGGGCCCTGGTCATCGCCGTGTCATCAGTGTAGTACAAAGCTTCTGTGGAGACAGCAAGGAGGGGTGAGCTGCAGGGCTCCGAGGTTCTACCCACTATACCTGCCTTTCCTGTTCCTGTGTTTACTGACTCTGAAGGAACTACCCCTTCCCTTCTCGCTCCCATCACTCACTCCAGTCTAACCTTGCTGTTATCACTGCTCTGACTCTCAAATCTCCCTCACCTATCTCTCCTCTTGTGGCAGGTCATCACTTCCTCCCATCCCACACCCCACAGCTCTTCTCCACCCAGGCCTCCCAGACTAGACTGCTCCCCATTCTGGAGGCCCTCTTGCATCTGCTCTGGCATGTCTCACAGACTTCAGAGGCCCAGAGACAGGGATCCCACCAATGCTCAGGGCTTACTCCTGGTTCTGCACTTAGAAATCACTCCTGGCAGTGCTCAGAGGGCCTTAATGGGTGCTGGGGAAATGACCTAGTTGGGCATGTACAAGGCAGGTGCCCTCCTTGCTGTACTGTTGTTCCAGACCCTAGGGACTTGGTTTTATTTGAAGGGACAAATGGTTAGGACAACAAAAATGCTCCCCAATGGATCCCATTTCCCTGCTGCTCACCCAGTTTCAGCCACTCCCCTCTGTGGATCCAAAGGCCTAGCACCTCTGTCTCCGCCTGTCCCTTAGGAGTCCTTCACCAGCACTCACATTGCCAGAACTATTGCAGAGCACTGGGCCCAGCCAGGGGCTCACCGCCAGCCAGAGCCCTCTCCTCTCTCAACAGCACCAATCCTCCTTCCCTGGAATCTTGAACCTTCTCTTCTGGGGAATTCTACTTCTCCTTTTCCCAGTGTTTAGGACAGGAGCATGTAATGATGTTTACTCTCCTGCTAATCTAAATGAATGACATCCCTCTTCCTCTCAGGGATAAGCTGAGCCAATGAGGCTGAGTCTTGGGGTCTGGGCTGGACTCACACCAAAAGAAACTTCCGCAGCCAAAACAGGGACTCCTGTGAAGGGCCAACCAGGAGGCACAGCCCTGAACAAGGGGGAGGAAGAGAGTCCCTGGATGACCCCCCAGGTACTTTTCAGTGATTCCTGCCAATTCTTTCTCCCCTTAGACAACTGTGATTTGGGTTCTCTGCCATCGAAAGGGCCCTAAAAGCACTTTACAACCACCATCCTAATTAAAAACAAAACAAAAAGTCCTTGTCCTCGCTTCAATTGTTAGTCTAACTGAAGTAACTCAAAACTGTGTTTATTCATAATGCTATAATGCTTTGTTTTCTGTTGATTAATTTGTGCTATCATTACAGACAATAAGAACAGCTGTGCCATTCAAGTTGTGCTATTTACTGCTCCAAGGCCTGAGTGTTATTGTAAGAGCATTTTTACACAATCACATCTCCGTTCTTTCCTTCCCTTCCAACCCAAGGTCACTCATATTTAGCTCCCCCTCAAATCCACTGATGTTAAATAACTTCTGAGATCCAAGCTTCAAACTTGGGAAACCGGACTGGAGCGATTGCACACTGGGATTGCACATTTATATGCGTTGCATGCGGTGGGCGGTAGTGCGTGATCTTCACTTTCTACAAGTTCTCCTGAGCACCGGCCATAGGCAATTCCTGAGTGCAGAGCCAGGAGCAAGGAAGCCCTGAGCATTGCTGGCTGTGGCCCCCCAAAAGCAAACCTAAACAGTGATTCTGATCGCAGGGGTCCCCGAAAACCTGGAGGGCTGTGCTCAGCGGCCTGAGCCAGGCCTCGAACTCGGCCGACGGAGACCCGGGAGACAGAAGCGCGGGGTCGCCCAACACGCCTCCCTCGCCACCCCGGCCCGCCGCCCGCCCCGCCCACCTGTCCGCGCGCTGCCCGGCGAGCTGGGCTCGGGCTCCAGGCCCTGCACGTGCTGCAGGACTGACGTCAGGCGGACGGCGTCGCTCGCCTCGTACACGGCGCCCACGCAGTCCCCGAGCAGCGCGCCGGCCAGGCAGCCGCGGAAGCGGGACAGCGAGCGCGACGCCCCGGCCCCCGCCGCCATGCCGGCCGCCGTCCCCGCCGCGGCCGCCATGCGCGCCCACCAGCGGCCACTTCCGGCGCGGCCAGGGCGCGCCCCGGGCCCCGCCCACTCTCGCCGCCCCACAGCGCCTCCCCGCGGCCTGGAGCCTCGTCGTTGCTGCAGGCCGGGCCCCACAGCGCCGCCCAGCGGCCGGGAGTCGCAGCGGCCGCGTGTTGACACCAGCATCTGAGCCGGGCAGCTTTCTCCTCCACCTGGAAATGACGTCCCCGAATGGGCGGGAAGGTCCTACCCCGAGAGTCCCCAAAGGGAAGATACCGAGCCGAGCCAATGCACCATCTACCTTTATGAACTTGCAATTGTGACCCCCAAATCCCACAGCCCTCTCTTGGCAGTCCCCGTTAAGTGAGGCCTTACTGCCACCCACCCCACTCCAGCTCTCCCATTCGGATCTAACTTCCTCTGCACCCTCCCAGGCATTAAAAGGGTAGCGCTAGAATTCGGGGTGCTGAGAGGAGAGAGGAGTTCTCTGAAGCAAGATAGGATAAGAGCATTTTTTTTAAATTTTATTTTGGTTTATGGGCAACCCATGGTGATGCTCAGGGGTTACTCCTGGCTATGCGCTCAGAAATCGCTCCTGACTTGGGGGAACCATATTGGACGCTGGGGGATCGAACTGCGGTCCATCCTAGGTTAGCACGTGCAAGGCAAATGCGTCACTGCTCTGGCCCTGTTTTGTGGCGCTCAAGGGTTTATATGCCTATCTTTACTAATCTACTACAGTGGGCCAAGAAGCTTCTCAATGGATATTGCCTGTGTGGATGGACAACAGAGAGCCTTCTAGATTGAGAAATTTAACATTTATTAGATTCCATTTGTCCACCTGCCTCCCTCCCTTGCCCACCTTGCCCTCCTGATCTTCCTCAGCCCCATGACATTAGGTCTGCTCTAGGTAGCACTTCTTGAGGGGACTGAGGACGCGGTTTGTGGTGCGGGTGAAGGTGTCCACCTCAGGCACAAACTTCTCAGCGGGCACGACTAGCTTGCGGCGGGTGTCCATGCACTTGGTGTCCAGCAGCAAAGTGTTGGCCTTGCAGGCGATGTCAGCTTGCAGATGGGCCAGGTGCTTGAAGAGCGAGTCCAAAGCATCCCTGGGGAGGAGGCGTGGGTCAACCCCAGGCTGAGTTAGGTTGGATATAGGGCTGAAGGCAGTACTAGTCAGCTGTAGGGAAGCGGCCAGCAGCCAGAGGCACCACTGGTGACCAGCACCTTCCTGGCTCTCTGCCACACCCACCCACCACCGCCCCAGACCTACTGTGTCTGTGCCAGCTTCTGCTTCAGGATTTTGATGGTTTCTTCTAACTGACAAACCTCATCACTCAGGCCGTACTGGGCCTGGAAGGAGAGGGGTGAGTGGGAGCCCCGTCAGCTAAGCTTTCCTGTAGCCCAGTGTGCTGTTGCTCTATGCAAATCCCTGAGTAAGAGGGAATTCTATGGGGCTGTGGCTACAGCCTTGTTTGTACAAAGACTGAGGGTATGGCCCTCACAGCAATAGAAAAAGACAGTAATTTTGATATTGGGCCACACCCATCAGATTCTGGGCTTGTTTCTCCCTCTGTGTTCAGGGGCCACTTGTTTCAGTGCTCAGGGTACATAAGCAGTGCTGGGGGTTGTATGGGGTTGGCTGCATGAACTGACTATCTCTCTGATCCAATATATAATAACTTAAAAAAAAACAACAACCCAAGTACTAGGGAGTGATTTCAGGAAACTTCAGCCAGAGGTCCCCAGGGGTCCTCAGCACCTGGTCCCTGCAGAGCTCCAAGTTGGGCCGATAGGTTCTGGACTCTAGCCGGGTGTGGCACAGCTTCAAGTTGAGCATCTTTCTTTGGAGATCGTCCTCCAGGTGCCGGATGTCCTGCTGCATGTCAGCTATCTCCTCCAAGGACTTTGGGAGAGGACCATGGCTACCACATCTAAACGGCCGCCACATCTAAACCACCGCCCTGGTACGTGCACTAAACCTTTGGGCCCACCCCTGGCTCCTGACCCAACTGCATCCAAGCTCAGCCCCAAAGAATAAATCAAATGGCTCACATTCTTTTCCTGCCACTTGAGCTCACTGTATAGCTTCTCAATCTCCCGCAGCCGCTTCCTGAAAGTAAATTCCGTGGCTACTCTCTGGGCTTCGAGTTCATTGTTGGTCTGCAGGCCAGGGGTGGGCAGGACAGAGAGGTAAGTTCAGGGTACTCTTTACTGGAAGGTGTATATGTGTGTGTGTGTAGCGAATTGTCCCTTGAAGCCTCAAGGAAAGGCCCAGGGAGTAGCTGGGTTCATTATTAGCAGGTCAGAGTGGGGTGGTGCTAACCTCAGCGATGGTCAGGACTATGGCCTCACGAAGCTCCACGGAGTGTTTCATCTCAGTCTCGGCTCGATTTATAATAAATTGGCTGAATTCGTCCCACTGCTGGAGGGAGGAGGTGCTTTGGGCAGAGGGGACAATGATCAACGGGCTTGCGAATGAGTACCACACAGGACGTGAAGCTGACTGACATACTTACTTATCAGGGACCCGAGTTGGGTTGGCCTTCAGGGAGAGGTTTGGGGACTGCAGGGTAAGAGAAAGGCAGCCTCGGTCTATATCCAGGGCCTCCATTTTGTCCCGATGGTCGGAGTTGAGCTGCTGCCTGACTTCCTGCAGGAGGCTGGGACAAAAGAGATCCCCATGGGAACCAGCCCTTTCCGGCTCCCAGTATCCCAAGAGACCCCTTTAAATGTCCACTTTGGTTCAGGCAAAGTCCGGCATTGCTGGAGGACTTACCCAAGGTGATCCCCACTTTCTTGCACCTCCCACATACACTGGGATGAGGTTGGGAACAAATGCTTAGAAAAGTTCTCATGGGGGTACAGACACATGGACCTTTGCTTTTCAAGCTTCCAGTTAGGGCGGGAAGGGCTGCCTCTGAGGTTGGGTTGTATCAAGAAGTACTCTTATGGTCCCTGCAGGGTCAGTCATAGGCGATGCTACTGTTCCTTTAAGGGTGATTGCATCAGTTACCAGACACCCACTCTTGTCCCTGCCCCTTGTAACTTCACTGGAGGGCAGTTGGCCTGGGGTATAGAAAACCAGGGCTGAAGTGCTGGGTGGGGTGGGGGGCCTGCTGATCCCCTTGCTGGATAGTCTGATTAATTGCTGAAGAAACTGTTCCCTGGTACTTCTGCCTTTTGCTGCCTCTCTGTTACTCTCTGCCTTGTCTGGTCATTCCCTGGGTAACTCCTTGCCCTGGTCCCAACTTTGGCCTTCTCTCTTCCTCTCTTGGCCTAGGGGGCTGGCTGTAAGCCCCCAGGCCTCCCTGCTTTGCCTCTTTCTCAATTAAACCTTGTTACTGGGCCAGAGTGATAGCACAGCAGTAGGACATTTTGCTTTGCATGCGGCCAACCTGGGACAGATCCGGGTTCAATCCCTGGCATCCTATTATGGTCACACGTGCCTGTCAGGAGTGATTTCTGAGCGCAGAGCCAGGAGTAACCCCTAAGTGCTGCCGGGTTTGGCCCCTCAAAACCAAAAACACCTTGTTTCTATCCCTCTCTTGTTGGAGTTCAGACAGGTTACAGAGAGTGTACTGAGCTCCCAGGGATGGGAGAGGTATCTTGGCAGGAGAGGTGCCTTAGCAGCCAGGACAGAGGGTTGCCTTAGGACTTGGCTCTCCAGGGCAGGTGGACACAGAAAGAACACAGAAACGACACAGACCACATCCCTTACCAGAGCTGCTCAAAGGCCAGGGTGACCTTTGTTTGCAAGGCCTTCTTGGTGGCCTCAATCACTGCCACCTCCTTGTGCAGCTGCTGCTCTACAGAGTCGTTCACCACGTCAATGTCTCGCCGGCTCTCCCGCAGGGTCAGGCACTCAATGGCCACGTCCATAGGCAGGTTCTTGGCCTGCAGGTTCTGCTCTGCTGACTCTTTAATCTAGAGGGCACAAAGGGTTGGTGGGGCGTATCTTGGGAAAGGGACAGGCAGACTTGTCTATAGAATCACCCATCCCAGTTTCCTGGGGCCCCTCACACCACCCCAGCTTCCTACATGAGCCAGGGCATCCATCTCTGCATCTAAGTCTGTCAGACACTTGTCCAGCTTCTCCTTCATGCGGTTGACAGTATCAATCCTCTCTGCCAGGCGGTCCTGATTGTCACGTTCATCCCAAATGGTCTAGAACAGAGAGCCAGATGGAAAGAGTGCCAGTGGTCAAAGACTTCCCCATCAGCGCCCTTACCTACCCACTGGCCTCCTGCCCCCCACCTGGTTGTTGGTCTCATTTCGGAGAACTCGGGCCTCCTGGCGGATCTGATAGGATGCTTCTCTCTGCTGCTCGGCATTGGTGGACAGCAGGTAGCTGTTGTTGTGCCAGTCTGACAACTGGTAGCGCTCACTCGGCTTCAGGCTCAGCGTAGCCATGGCGCAGGTGGGATCAGAGAGTCAGAGCCCCGGGCCTGCTCTGAGACTCCCACTTTTTACTGAAGAGGGAAAACAAGGTTGTAGAGATGATTCTGGGCCAGAAACTCCTCTGGCCCCCTCGACGACCTGCTCCTGATTGTCCATGCAACTCCAAGTCCTTCCCCTGCACTAAACGAAATCCTGATGGGGACTTGTCCTTGCTGTACTCAGACGGGTTGGCATGCAAGGCAACACCTAAGCTTCACAGGTGCCTGTTGCTAAGGGCTTGGGGAGGGGAGCCTGGTGAAACAGCAGTTAACCAGGAATAAGAGCCTTAACCCAGTTTCCTCCCTCCCCAGCCCAGGATCTGAGTTCTCTCACTTTTTTTTTTTTTTTGGCCACACCCAGTGACGCTTAGGGGTTACTCCTGGCTATGTGCTCAGAAATCTCTCTTGGCTTGGGGAACCATATGCAAGGCAGACACTACCACTTGCACCACAGCTCTGGCCCCAGGATCTGAGTTATCTGGACAGAAAGGATGAGTTCTTTTGTCTACGTTTGGCAGTAGCGAGTTGGGTGAGGGGTGCTGGCTCTTCCCTAACAGGTCAACGGCACTCCCTCTGCTCTCAGTGAAGAAGAGGTATCTGAAGAAGGGGGGATGGGGTGGTGCTGTGGCTCCAACCAACTTCTCTCTCCTGTGATTTCAGGGCAAGAGTGATAGTACAGTGGGTAGGGTATTTCCCAAGCTGGGTTCACTCCCCCAACACCTTGTATATTTCCTTAAATCAACCAGGAGTGATCCCTGAATGGAGAGCCAGAAGTAAGCCCTGGGCACTGCCAGGTATGGCACAAACTAAAAACAATCCTCTGTGGTTTGGATAGATTCCGTAGGTTAGGACTAAGGGAGGCAGAGGAGGAAAAGAAGGGGGAGGAGGGGGAGAAGGAGGAGGGAGGCTGGGCCTGGGTGGGGGTTCTCCAGCACCCAGGCTCCCCTGGTTTCTCACCGTTCAGGCTCAAGAGCTCTCCCACCTAGGTGCAGCTGAGCTCAGCCGGTTGCTAGGCAGCCTCCAGCGCGTCCTTAACCACCGCTTGTTTGTACTGTTCCTCCTGACAACCGCAGGGCTCTAGAGGCCCAGGGGCCTTCGGGTAGGGAAAGCTGGGTGTTTATTCACACAACTACCACCATCAGCTTCTTCCTTTTCTTTTCTTTTTTGGTTTTTGGGTCACCCCCGGCAGCGCTAGGGGTTACTCCTGACTACGCTCAGAAATCGCTCCTGGCAGGCTCAGGGGACCATATGGGATGCCGGAATTTGAACCACCAGCCTTCTGCATGTAAGGCAAACGCCCTACCTCCATGCTATCTCTCCGGCCCTGCTTCTTCCTTTCTCTAGAGGTACTTGTAAGATAACAAAATAAACAAACTTAATTTTGTTTAATTTTTTTTTTCTTTTCGGTTTTTGGGCCACACCCAGCAGCAGTGCTCAGGGGTTACTCCTGCTCTGTGCTCAGAAATCACTCCTGGCAAGCCGGGGGGAGGGGGGGCCCTGTACGGGATGCCAGGAATTGAACCGGGTCTGTCCCGGGTCAGCCGCATGCAAGGCAAATGCCTTACTGATGTGCTATCTCTCTGGCCCCAGTTCCTTCATTCTAAGTTTGGAGAGTGTTAATGACCACAACACAAGAGACAGTTTGGAGCAAAGCTTTTGTTTTTATTGCAGTTATTAGTGAAAATTACACTTCAAATCGAAGCTAAGCAACACTAAAACCGTAATTTTTGAAGATCAAGGATCAAAACAAATACAACATTGAACCCTTCCAATACATAGAATGGCAGAAAAGAGTGGTCCTGTCACACAATATTTTAGTGACAGATTGGCTCAGAAAGGATCATGACAATTTTTTAAACAATAAAATGTGACAAACTGCTTTAAAAGCAGCTTTTTCAAGCATCTTAATCTCAACCTTAAATTTTCTGTAGTAATTTTTGAAAGATAATTTAACTAAAAGTAGAAAATATTCTACCAAATTTATTTAAATACCGAGAAAAAACACTAAGCTTAGAAATGTTGCTTTCTTCTCATCATTAATTACATTATTTCAAGGAGTGAAAATGACAACCAGATTTGAAGTCTCATATCCAAGTACACAGTGATAGGATTTAGCATTTGGTGTTTCTATTATACAGTGATTACATAAGTTTATATATCAACCAGAGGCTTGACCCCCCAATACACTCCAATTCCCTCTTATTAAATGTGGCAGTCAAATTTAGTTCTATCATAATATATTATGTATTTTTATAAAGTGGTGCTGGGACTGGAACCCCTGTCACATGCATGTAAGGCATGCACTTGAAGAGTTATGTCCCACATTCAAAATCTTCTCTGGTAGTATAGACTCGATCTTAGACTCACTCTATTCTTAAAATGGAGATTACAAATAGGCATTTTGAAATTCTACAATCTTCCATCTCCTACAGTCAATTGTTGTTAAGCCAAAAGAAACCGTGACAGGTAGGAAGCTGAGGAAGGGGCATGGAGAGTCCCTCTTTACCACGTTGAAAATGATTAGGAGAAATATTTGGCAAGAGTGGAAAAGGGAGATGAAAAAGAGGTCACTCTAATATTATGTAATAATTCAGTTGCAAAACATACCAATATCCCCAAAAATAGTTCACATCTGCAATACAAATAGGCACACATGGTCAAGATGGTTCAAAAGTAACATTTCAAAGGCTATTTGCCCGCTTGCAGGACACTTATAAGGAGCCCACCCACCCCCAGTCCTGTGTTTTCGGTTTTACCCTTCAGAGAGCCCCTCTACAGAGGGTGCTATTTCCCCCCTCGCTTTCTTAGGGGTTAAAGAAAAAGCAGCAGTATTGAAAATGGAGCAGTTAGCAATGCTTTCGGAGTGTATATTTGTGTCATAAAATTTTTCTTTAAATGAGTGGTCAGATTACAGTGGAATGGTCATATTACAATTTTAGTCCCTCAGAATACTAGAGAAACACGTTATTTTTCTCTATAAATATGTAATAATTTTACAAACATTATTTATACACATGCACACCACCACTTCCTATAGGCTTTTAATGCAGCCATCAATTCACAAAGCTCAATAATACTTTTATGGGTCCATAACTGAAGGAGAGACATGAAAGTTACACATTAAAGCAAACATGTTTCAAAATATTCCTTATGTATTTTTAGCTAGCTCAATGAGCAAGATGATTTTTTTTGTTCCTATTTCAAGCATGAATCTGCTCCAACTTATTTTCAATATGCTTAATTGCCTGCAAAGAGGTAAGCATTATAGCTAAAAATAAATGTTAAATGTACCCATACCCTGTATACCTAAACTGTCCTTCTCTTTCTCTCATTTTTTGCCATAAAATGCTCTTTGCTCAAAAACAAACGAACAAAAACCCCCACAAAGGATATTTGCAGCTAGGAATTGCTCACACAACCAGTGGGGTGTGTCTTTCATTATTCCCTATAAACAGGAAATAATTCCTCCCCACCTCCCAGGGAGGTGCTTTCCATGATATATTCTCTCTAAAAACCACTAGGTCAGATACTTCCAACAGCTTTGTATCACCTGCTTAGAACTGA
The DNA here is from genome assembly GCF_024139225.1 of Suncus etruscus. NCBI lineage: Eukaryota > Metazoa > Chordata > Mammalia > Eulipotyphla > Soricidae > Suncus > Suncus etruscus. The sequence goes on from NC_064853.1 coordinate 41,305,565, forward strand.
AGAAATAAAAGAAAAAACCCTGTCATGAAATCATAGAGGTGCCTAGTAGATTGGAAAGCAAGGTTCAATTCTGCACAACGATGCATGAAATTACATGTTCCTTCTGAAATCCTAACTCCTTCTTCCAAAAAAGGTGCTGCAACAACAACAACAACAACAAACAAAAAGCACAAAGGGATAATTAATCTAGGTTGTACAACAATCTTTGATGCCAAAAAAATAACACAAATGTCTGAAGGCCAAAGGCAAAATCCATTTCTAAGTTTCTCATAATAATTTCTTCTTTTTGTATTTTTGGTGGGGAGAGACCTCACCTGGTGATGCTCAACTCTGAAGGATCACTCCTGGTGGGCTTAGGGGACCATACGCATACTAGGGATCAAACTCGGGTCACTGGTGTGCAAGGAAAACGCCCTGTCTGCTGTACTATAGCTCCAGCCTTCTCACCACATTAACCTAAGTCAGTCCAATCACAGCTGCAATAGCACCACTGAAAGGTTAGTGTTTGAAGATTCACTTTTTTTTTTTTTTTTGGTTTTTGGGCCACACCCGGCGGTGCTCAGGGGTTACTCCTGGCTATCTGCTCAGAAATAGCTCCTGGCAGGCACGGGGGACCATATGGGACACCGGGATTCGAACCAACCACCTTTGGTCCTGGATTGGCTGCTTGCAAGGCAAACACCGCTGTGCTATCTCTCCGGGCCTGAAGATTCACTTTTGCCAAGGATGACTATTAAAAAAAAAATAGCCTTTGAGCGGGATAGATGGCAGAAGAGGGAGAGAAAACAAAATGTTTGTAGAAAAACACCATGCCATAGATCTAAGTTGCTTAGTTTGTGTTTGATTTTATAAAATGATCTACAGTAATTAACTACAATTTCATAGTGGCAAAGCAGAAAGAAAATCAATCTTACAACATTCTCTTATATTTCAAAAGAGCCTTTCTTCAGGGAGCATTTTCACAAACAGTCCTATTCTTACAGCATTACTGTGAGGTAGGTGAGGGCAGGCATCATGACTCTGGTTTTATTTGGGGAAATAGGTAGAGTTTGGAGAAACCACCTCAGGAATTTCCAGAGCAAAGTGTGGTAAGCACGGAGGAACCTCTAGTGTGTGGCCTATTTTAGAGCCCTATCTACTATAAAATATTTTTCTATTTTTGAGGGCCCGGAGAGATAGCACAGAGGCATTTGCCTTGCAAGCAGCCAACCCAGGACCAAAGGTAGTTGGTTCGAATCCTGGTGTGCCATATGGTCCCCTGTGCCTGCCAGGAGCTATTTCTGAGCAGATAGCCAGGAGTAACCCCTGAGCACCGCTGGGTGTGGCCCAAAAATAAACAAACAAAAAAATCAGATTCTCCTTTTTGTAAAACAGGGAGATTACTTGGAGTTAATCACCATCGGAGATATGTTGATGCTACCCAAGCCAGATCTTTATCCTTTTAAATGCTATGTTCAAATCCTGTCCATTAATCTGGCTAGACTGTCTGTTTTCAGGCAAAATGCCACCCCCCCCCCCCCCGTTTTCATCACAGCCTACTTGCGTTCTGCCCAAAACAATTTATTTACAGAAAAGACAACTTTGGAAGGCATGGATGTGAAGGGGAAATCTGGAAAAACTATGTTGATAGCAATGCCATGGTTTTAAGGATAAATGCCACTTGACTTCTTTATTACAACTTGGGAGCAACTGTCTTTTGTATTTTCAAGAGATTAGATGATTCTTTAGGATTAGGCCAACAATTTGAAACAAAGGCACCTGCCTGAGATTATCTGCATTAGGTTCAGACTAATCACTTGTCCCTTTATGATGTGGTTTGAGAAGTTGACAAATAGTAAACAACTATATGTTGTTTAATATGTCCAAGGATGTTGGCAGGGGAAACTTTATCCTCATTTCCTCTCCTATCAAATATATCCTCAAAATCCACAATTCCAGTTTTTGGACAAAGAACTCCCATTTTCACAGGATTTTTTCTTTTCTTTTCTTTTTTTTTTTTTTTTTGGGCCACACCCAGCGGTGCTCAGGGGTTACTCCTGGCTGTCTGCTCAGAAATAGCTCCTGGCAGGCACGGGGGACCATATGGGACACCGGGATTCGAACCAACCACCTTTGGTCCTGGATCGGCTGCTTGCAAGGCAAACGCCGCTGTGCTATCTCTCCGGGCCCAGGATTTTTTCTTTTAATGATAGTTATGTCTACCACATTTTTGTTGGTTCTTCCCTTCTTTGGTTTTAGAAATATATGATGGGTCAAGTTAAGGGATTTGTGTTTGTTCTTCCAACTAATGTCATGAAGATGGGAAAAGTTTTAGAGATTAAATATTCAAGTAATTTTCCTCTCGAGTCTATGGCATAGTCTCTTAAACAAAACTGCAGATGTGCACACGGCCAATCTGGAAATAACATGCCTTCTATTTTCTACTTATATAGATTGTGCATGTTAGGCAATGTATTGTGCCGCACAGAAAAGTTTTTAGGAGGTAGAATATAAACACAAACAATAAAAACCAAATGCAGCAAGCTCCATGATAATCAAAGTATGATGCCAGCAGGTACCTTGATTTGAGCCAACCAGTTAAAAGAGCAAAATAAGCTCCATGTCACATTCCTATGAACTTTCAGAAGGAAAAGTAAAGGAATATTTTTAACTGTAGTTACTTTAAAGATGTTAATGTAGTATAATTAAATACCAGTGGATAAAAAATCAGTCTACTAAGACAATGTTGAAATGTAATGACTAAAACTAAATTAAAAATATGATAAATGGGGCTGGAGCAATAGTATCACAGGAGGGTGCTTGCCTTGCATGTGGCTGAGCTGAGTTCCGTCCCTGGCATCCTGTACGGGCTCCTGAGTACTGAGTACAGAGCCAGGAGTAGCCCCCAAGCATTGCCAGGTATGGCCCCCAAACCAAAATCAAACTAAAAAAAATGATAAGAAAATATGGTAAATACCACTTTTTGGAAAGAGAACTGGACACCAACTATGGGGTCCTACATATATCCAAGGAATACATTCCAGTCCTCTGAGCCATTTTCCTGGCACCATGATAAAAATTTTTAAAGAATAAAAAAAAAAATTTCCTTTTGATTAATACTTAAAACTTTCTCACTTATACAGTGGAACAGTGGAAGAATATACAACAGTAAAACGTCATATATTGAGCTGTGATAATAAAAAAATTTAAAAGAGGACAGGATAAACTTTATCTCTTGTTATTTAATTTATTTCATTTTAGGTCCACACTTGGCTGTAGACAGGGCTCTGCACTCAATGAGAACTGTAATGTGGTGTGGGGGAAAAAACTTGGGTTGGCTGTGAGTAATGCAAGCATTTTACAATTTCTTGAGCCCAATCTTCGTTGTTGTTGGTGATTTTTGGGTCACACCCGGCAGCACTTAGGGGTTACTCTTGGCTCTACGCACAGAAATCGCTCCTGGCAGGTATGGAGGACCATATGAGATGCCGGGATTTGAACCACTGTCCTTCTGCATGCAAGGCAAACGCCCTACCGCTGTGCTATCTCTCTGGCTACAAATGTTATCTTTTAATCTACTAAGAAATTTTTTTTATAAATTTATAATATAAAAATACAATGGGAGTGTTTGCTTGCTTAAGAGAATCTATTTTGGGGCCGGAGAGATAGGTAGGGCATTTGCCTTGCACGCAGCTGACACAGGACGAACCTGGGTTTGATCCGAGGTGTCCCATATAGTCCCAAGCCAGGAGGGATTTCTGAGTACATACCCAGGAGTAACCCTGAGCGTCACGGAGGGTGGCCCCAAAACAGACAAACAAAAAAAAAAAACAAAAAGAAGAGAATCTATTTTTCTATGTGTCATCAGAAAAAGTGTGCTAACTTCATAAGTTAACATGCATTACATAATCTTAGTGTACTCATTAGGAAACTGGAATGACGATAAGTACTTAAAGTCCTATAGCCACGTCTTAACAGCTTTCCTACTAGCTCACATTCATAAATTATTATAGGTTGAAAAAAAATTTTTTTTTGGTTTTTGGGTCACACCTGGCAGCGCTCAGGGCTTACTCCTGGTTCTATGCTCAGAAATCACTCCTGGCAGGCTTGGGGACCATATGGGATGCCAGGATTCGAACCAATGACCTTCTGCATGAAAGGCAAATGCCTTACCTTCATGGTATCTTTCTGGCCCTTATAGGTTGAAATTTTAATTAATTGAAGTATTATATTAAAGGGTCTAATCCCTCTTTCCATTAACCAATCAGTCCTCCTGACATTTAAATTGTGTTCCACTGGTGCTTAGGGTTGAATCAACGTATTTTCTACTTAGTATATAATTATGAGGAGGGGTAATTTCATTTCAAAGTTAATTATTAATGACATCAGAATAATTTTCTATTTGTTTTCCAGGACTATAAAACTATTATAAGTCAAAGGCTGGAAGATGTGATTTTTTTGTTTTTGTTTTTTGTTATTGGGCCACACCCAGTGGTGCTCAGGCGTTACTCCTGGTTGTCTGCTCAGAAATAGCTCCTGGCAGGCACGGGGGACCATATGGGACACCGGGATTCAAACCAACCACCTTTGGTCCTGGATTGGCTGCTTGCAAGGCAAACACCGCTGTGCTATCTCTCCGGGCCCAGAAGATGTGATTTTAATGTAGACTACGAGTTAAAAAGAAATGTAACAATAACTTACTTGACAAGCTGCTCAAAAACTTAAAATCCAATAAAATGAAACTAATCTGTTAGTGCTTGTTTGTTGGGGGGAAAATATCAAAACCATCTATACTTAGAAATTTACCCAGAGACTGTCTTTAATGCCCACTATATAAACATCAAATATTCTATGTTAGAAGATAATTTTAATGGTTTCTTAGTAAAAATACAAACTCTTTGAATTTATGAAATGAGTAGTTTGGTGGTGTATTAACAATCATTTAAAAATTTTTTTGTTTGTTTGTTTTTGGGTCACACCCGGCAGTGCTCAGGGGTTATTTCTGGCTCCATGCTCAGAAATCACTCTTGGCAGGCTCAGGGGACCATATGGGATGCCGGGATTCAAACCAATGACCTTCTGTATGAAAGACAAACGCCTTACTTCCATGCTATCTCTCTGGCCCCCATTTTAAATTTTTATTTTTGTTTTTGGTCACACCCAGCAATGCTGAGGGGTTACTCCTGGCTATGAGCTCAGAAATCACTCCTGGCAGGTTTGGGGGATCATATGGGATGCCGAGATTTGAACCACCATCCTTCTGCATGCAAGGCAAACATCTTACCTCCATGCTATTTCTCTGGCCCCCCATTTTAAATCTTTAATACTGAGAAGAAACTAGGAACCATGTAAAAAAAAAAAAACCCTAAACCAACAAATAAGCAAAATATAAGTTAATCCAAATTTCCAATAAATATAAGCATCAAAATAGAAAAATTACTATTAAAAATAAATTCATAATTGCTATTAAAATATTATAAAAATGAACAAGTTTAATGTGCACATATATTTGAAAACAGATACAGTACACTCCAAACAATGTAATTTTACTATCATTGTAATATAATGCAGCATACAAGGTTATTGAGGTGTTTTTATTTCTGGTCTATTCTTTTCTGGAGGAATGTATACCAAATTTACAAGGAATACTAATTTATTATTATCCATTTTTGCCTATATCTTTCAAAGTCCATTTTGCATGTTTTTTTTTTTCTTTTTTTTTTGGTGGAGCTGGGATCAAGCCCAGGTCTCATACATGTAAGGTAGGTACTTCACCACTGAGCCATATTCCCTGCCCAGGTGTTCTACTTTTTTTCCCCCCCTGGTTTTTGGGTCACCCCCAGTGATGCTCAGGGGTTACTCCTGGCTCTGGGCTCTTGGCTTGGGGGACCTATGGAAAGCCGGGGATTGAACCCAGGTCCGTCCTGGGTCAGCTGTATGGAAGGCAAATGCCCTACCACTGCGCTATAGCTCCAGTCCCAGTGTTTTACTTTTAATAATCTAATCCTACCTTTTTAGATCCCTTTAATCATAATTTTAGTTCTAGAAAAAAGAATGCTTAAAATAATTTTTGGTGCCTACAAAATTTTCTTAGAAATTGACACATTTATTTATACTTTTAATTTCTGGGTCACACCCGTGGTGCTCAAGGGATCATATGTAGTGCCAAAGATCAAGCCTGTGTTAGTTGTGTGCAAGGCAAGCACCTTACCTGCTATACCATCTCTCTAGCTCCTGTTTTTTTAAAATTGAACTCCATGATTACTTGGTAATTCTCTTATAAAGAGAGTGGTATTCAATGGATTAATTAGAAAATTAGAACAAGAAGAAAAGACAGGGGCTCATGGCATGACTGCTGGAAAGTTATCTTTCCTTTTGGGCACTTGTAATAACTAGACTATTCTTGTTTAAAAATTAATCTGGATCCAGTGAGAGAGCTCCATGGGTTGGAAAGAACATCTGGCTAGTATGAGGTCAGAGTTCAATACTTATTCTACATTGTACCCAGAACCTGAAATGGGTGTAGCCTGGGTGGCCTCCAGCACCACTGGGTGCCCCAGTACTACCTCACTGTTGTTCGAGCACTGAACTATGTTTGGTCAGCAAAACTTGCACCCCCTTTCTCTTCAGCACTGCTTGGGAAGCTATTCCCTTAAAAAAAAAAGTTAATAAGTGTGCTATTTTATCTGGGCATAGAAGGATTCATTGTTATACATTTTGCTTCCAAATTTTCAAAATATACTTGGTGACTATCTAGATACTTTTCTTGGTCTTCTCTAGTAATATTTATATGAAAATGTCATACTCTTTTTTTAAAGAGTTCTAAAATAATTTACCTTACACTTTTTAGCTTCATGCTAGTTGGAAAATAAAAATCTATAGCACCATCTCCTGAAAAGGCACTTTCTAAGCACACCTGGCTCTATCAAATGATTAATAATTTTCATTCAGTGTTACCCTGTAGAACATCTTTATTTTACTGAGACCCTAACAGAGATACAACATTCAGTTTTGGTTATCTCAAGACATTGACTTCAAAAAGGAAAGGAGAGTAAAGACTAGATGAGCAATGGACAGGATCTTAATTCTGATAGTTAATACTAAAATATTTTTCTTTCTAGATTCAATTCAAATTAAAATATCTTACTTCTCTAGTTTAAGAACAAAGATTTCTTGAGGTATAATCAACCATGTAAAAATCTAGAGTATTATCTTTTTTTTTTGGTTTTTGGGTCATGCCCGGCAGCACTTAGAGGTTACCTCTGGCTCTGCACCTAGAAGTCGCTCCTGGCAGGCTTGGGGACCATATGGGATGCCAGGAATCGAACCGGGGTCCGTCCTGTGTTGGCCACGTACAAGGCAAATGCCCTACCGCTGTGCTATCACTCCAGCCTCTACAGTATTATCTTTAATTGGTAAAGGAAAATTTTAGCTAGCAGATTATATAGTACAATATAAGACAAGTATGTCTTAGTTGTGAAAAATTATTTTGTTCAATATGGAAAATTCTAAACTGAAATGTGCAATCTAAAAGTAGAAAAAAGTATTTTCAAAAGAGACTGAGAGACTAAATTTTTTCCTCTTGGGAGTCAGCTTAGCTTTTCACCAATTATATTATTTCTTTTTTTTTTTTTTTTTTTTTTTGGTTTTTGGGTCACACCCGGTGGTGCTCAGGGGTTACTCCTGGCTGTATGCTCAGAAATAGCTCCTGGCAGGCACGGGGGACCATATGGGACACCGGGATTCGAACCAACCACCTTTGGTCCTGGATCGGCTGCTTGCAAGGCAAACGCCGCTGTGCTATCTCTCCGGGCCCCAATTATATTATTTCTAATACTGAAGCTGACCAAGAATTTTCTTTGAATAAATAAGAATTAAAAATAATTATGGTGATTGAAACCAGGGTGTCACACATCTAGGCATGTGTTCTACCACTGCAACACATTCTCACCCTCAAAGACTTATTTCCTTCTTAGCTTTCAGGTCATACCTGGTGATATTCAGTGCTTATTCCTGGCTCTGTGGTCAGGTGTGACTCCAGGAAGGCTTAGGGGACAACTTGGGATGCGGAGATTGAACCATTGGTCAGTCATGTGCAGGTTTTCCTGCTGTCCAGACCCCTCAAAGAAACTTTTGAAAGGAAAAAAATTCCCTTTGCCATTTCTGAATTAACTTTTTTTTTTTTTTTGGCTTTTTGGACCACACTTGGTGGCGCTCAGGGGTTAATACTGGCTCTGTGCTCAGAAATCACTCCTGGCAGGCTCAGGGGACCATATGGGATACTGGGGATCAAACCTGGGTCCGTCCTGGATCAGCAGTGTGCAAGACAAATGCTCTACCGCTGTGCTATCACAAGATCAAAAGTCTTCTTGCTATTATAATTGAAGTTTTAAGACATCCATAAGTTTTCAAAAAAATGTAAAGGACTCAATCTTCATATGGTCAAAAAGTAAAAATACCAGGTCAATGTGGGTATTACTGTGGCCTGACTAATAACTCAGGAAAGATCATTTTAGTAGCAAAGCAAGTTACTATAGGGATCACCTAACTTGTTTTTCATTTAGTAGAAAAACATCAAAGAGAATGAGATAAGTATTTAACTAAGGTTTAATAATACTAATTAAAACTTAAACAGGGGCGGGGACTCGGGGGGAAAAAAAACAAACAGAATTTTTTCACTTAAGCTTCTTGGCAGAATATTATCATTAAGTTTGGAATAGCAAAATTGCAAGATTAGATGGAACCAAGTGGCTAGTTTTGTGGATTTCATAAAAAATCACTACCCTTTGCAGTATCATGATAACATCTGGAAACACACCAGATCAAACACCTTGAGTAACAGTCTAATTCCTTGTCTCTAACTCATCTAAATCCAACAGATCTGCTACTTGCACTCCAAGTATCTGAATATTTCTTCAAATCCGAGAGTCTTTTTTACTTCTACTACTCAGCTTTTTACCTCTATAGACAGTTTAACACTTACATGACTAAGCCTGTCATGAGGCTTGTCACAGAAAATCTACTAGAGAATATACAAGTAAACATTAGGCAGTGGTGGGTCATCAAATAATCTAGATTAGAAAGCTAGGATTCCCTATGCTAGAAGGTAGAGATAAAACTCTGTCAAGTTTCTTCCAAACCCCTACATCATTTCTACCAGAATCCCAACTAATCTCTTTTAGGAAAAAAAATAGGTTACTGACAGGAACATTGCCCTAAGAGTATCTTTTTTTCCTCTGAAAAACTTAATAAAATGTAATTATTATTAAAATATAAAGGATAACTGTCTTTCTGTAAAAATATGTGAGAAACCAGTACTAAGGAGGCTGAGGTACCCTTTTCCCAAACTTCTAAACTCAAAACTCACTTTTCTAAAGCAAAGAAGGAGTATTTGGATATTAAATTGAAAACTAAGATGGTAGCATCCTTTGTAACCTTAGCATTGCATGTTCTTAATCCTATTTAGAAAAAAAGTGAGGGATTTCCTAACACTAGTCTTGAATCTTTCTGTTTCTCATCTCACTGTTTAGTGCAGTAACATTCAGACTCTACTAAATAAATATAGCAGCTACAATACTATAAATGTCTGGTCCTCAAGGCTAGTAACTTGATACCGTAATAGCATACATTATGCATTAGCACTTTACAGACACATCTGCCATTCCGAACAGACATTAAACTCTCAACTTTTCTTCATTTTCAGTTGATATGAGATCAATTATACCTGTTCCTGGGACTAATATTTTAAAGTCAGTCATACATTATAGAGAAAATCAAAACAAGATTTGCATTTTATATAGTTATTGGGCAAGATAAAGCTTCTGTGAGGTCACTGTTGAGTTTTATGACCCTTAAATTAAAAAATGTATTAAAAAAGAAAGAAAATTACGAATTCTACCACAGGAAGACAATAGTAGTAGAAGCAAATTTCAAAAATATTTTGATAGAGTCTTTTATCTTAAAGTTCTTTCTTTTTTCTTTTTCTTTCTTTTTTTCTTTTTTTGGCTACACTGTTGACACTCGGGTTACTCCTGGTTATGTGCTCAGAAGTCACTCTTGGCAGCTTCAGGAAAACATATGGGATGCTGGGGTATCGAACCAAGGTCCCTCCTGGATTGGCCTTGTGCAAGGCAAACACCCTACCGTTGCTGCACTATAGCTCCAGCTCTATCTTAAAATTCTAAACACAAAATATTTTTTTTTTTTGGGCCACACCCTGTGACGCTCAGGGGTTACTCCTGGCTATGCGCTCAGAAGTTGCTCCTGGCTTCTTGGGGGACCATATGGGACGCCGGGGGATCGAACCAAGGTCCGTCCTAGGCTAGCGCAGGCAAGGCAGGCACCTTACCTCCAGCGCCACCGCCCGGCCCCTAAACACAAAATATTTTTAAATTAACTTTGATATACCAATTTTTGATAAGTAAATAAGAATATGAAAATTTCTAGTTGAGTAGTCCTATAAACTAGCAATGTTAAAATTCTTAAGGATATTTTAGTAAAGAACTCATTTCAAAGGTGAAGCACTACATTAAAAAGGATTTTTTTCCTCCAGAAAAAGTCCTTTTAAAATAGATTAAAATTAGGGCTTGTGAAACTAAGCAAGGGAAATTTAGGGAAAGTGGGAAATAAGGAAGGAAAGGGCTCTTCCTGGGTCTTAGATAGTCCCACACAAAATTATGTAACTTCTGTTAATAAACAAAGAAGTCTTATTCATATTAAAGATAAAGTAATCAAGTTCTCAGTACATAGGACATACTATTTTCTTGCCCATACTTATAACCATATTCAGTGAAATATCAAAGTAAAATAAAACCAGCAACTTTTATAGATATTTATGTAGGGTGTGTATGCATGGATCTTGTGTGTGGTATGTACCGTCTATACATTTGCATGTGTATGTGGTGTGTATAGTGTCTGGATGCATGTGTGCCTATATGTGGCATGTAGTATGTGCTGCATGTGTGATTGTGTGTGGCATTTACTTGTGTGTGGGAGTGCTGGAAGAAACTAAATGGAAAGGTTGGGAGGAAAATGTGTCCACTACACAAATATCTCAGGCAAAAACTCTGGAACTTGCATTTCAGACATTTCAATATAACAAACATATAAAATACAGTACTTTCTCAGTTTTATGGCAGAGGGATTAAAGATTTCATATCTGTTGGACGACACGGGCTCAGATTTTAGGCTCAAAATACAGTAAATTGGCAATGAGTGGATTACAGGTAAGAGAAACTAAAATCTTACCATTTCATTTTACATGCAAGTGTATTCTGAAAAGTCAGCAACAATGCCCACTGAAATAATCTATAATATCTATGCTTTGAACTAGTGCAAAGAAGAAAAAAATAAAATGCAGTTTTATAATAAATGAGTTACAAAGTGCAAAGCTCCCCTAAATCCAATGTTACTGATGAACTTGGTTTTGAAAGCTTTATAGTATTTTTCAATACCCTAACTAAAATTGATAAAAGTTTTTCAAAACTTATTTTCTGCATCTCTGTGACTTAGTTATCAAAGTTCTAACTTCTTTTGCCATCATTACCCTAATTTTAAAAGGAAAGTCACAATGGTGATAAATCACTAAATACACTTTTTAAAAATATCATTTTAAGGGCCAGAGAGATAGTTCAAAGAGCTAGTGCAACTATAGAGCATGCAGGAGTCTCCAGTTCTATCCTTTATATCACAAGGTCCTCCAAGCACTGCCAGGGAATGACCCTGAGCAGTGATCCAGGAGTAGCCCCTGAAAACATCTGGGTATGGCCCTCAAACGGAAAGATAGAATCATTTTATATCTTCTTGATTTACTTCAGTACACAAAAATGGGCACTTACCCAATACCGTTCCTCAATAAAACACCATCTCTTTTTAAATAATTTAAATATCTTCTAAATCTTAAGCTATTCACTGTCAAAATTCAACTTCATTTCTAATATTCCAAGTCAGACTCATTTAGGAAATTCAACTTCTTTCATTTTCATTATGATTTTTAAAAGACATGCATTAAATTTGAAAATTATAAAAACTTTCCTTCTGAAATTAAGGCTGCATTACTCTGACTTTTTAAAATTAAAACTATGAAGATGCCTGCTTCTCCCACTATCTGTGCTAAAGACGTCCAAGAGACGCCACTTTCCTTTAAAACAGCTTATTGCACCAAAAGATAGCAAAAACAACTTGTCCGTTCCTAAGACAAACATGATTATATCTCTATAAAAACATTGCCAATACAATTCTATAATTATTAAAGCACTATTCTAATAAATAGAAAAGAAAGCTAAACTTCAAAACACATACATATATGTTTATATATACACATATATAAAAATATATATATGAAAATCACATTACGTTGAGAGGCAGCAAGTAAACTAGGGAGAAAAAAAAAGAAAAGGCCCCTCAAATAATCCCTTCTCTCATTCTACCCAATTTGAGAGGCCTCAGTCTGCCGGTTTGAATCATTTAAAATATTTGCAGTTTATAAAAAAGCCTTAGGGGATTACCATGTAAAACAACAGAAATAGAAAGCGTCTGAACACATATTGTTCATAGAGAGAAAGAGTTATGGGTATTGACAAGATTTTGTATTTAGCAGCTTTAACTAAAGAAAATAATAAAGAAAAAGACTATGTTACTGCTGCTTCTGTACATACCACACATGGGGCGAATGTAAGTTCAAAGCAGATGGGGGCAGACACATTGTCACAGAAACAACTATAGAGAATAATTTTGCTTCTTAAAACAGTATCAAGAATTCAGGACACAGAATTGTTTGAGAAGAGACAGGAGTAGGTTGTGAAAAATAAAAATGAAAAATTTCATGTTTCATATTCAAATGAACCACAAACATGAACACTGAAATGTCACTTAAGGGAGAAAATGTAGGTAATAAAGGCAAGGGAGGTAGAGTAAGAAAGAAAAGGAAGTGGTGGTGAAAGTTTAAGAATAGGGACTAACATTCCCCCACTGGAATGCACTACAAAATATATACACTGATACATATATACCTATTATTGACATAGAAGCAGATATATATGCATATGAAGTATGTATATATTTAAAATGTACATTGGACAAGACACGAATCCACATTAATTTTTTTGCACAAAGAACTGTGAACAATCACTTTGATTATTCATTGTAGATGATGGTTTTTTTTGTTTTTAAACCATCTTTTTTTTTTTTTTGCAAAGATAGTTGTGCTGCCAAGCAACTTGAGTGAGGTAAAGGCATTAAAAGGGTTAGACTACACGAAAACAAAACAAAACAACTGCAATATTTCCTATAGGAGACTGCACAAAAAAGCAGTTGGCTGGTTTCATATTGCATAATGGTGCTGTGTTCCTTGATGAAGTAAACAATCGTCCTTCTATTGGCATAAAGATCAGACCCTGACTTCCACACAGTGTTGGCTTCCGGATGGCTGGAGGCATTTCCCCCACCTCCACTAATTAATTCCATGGGAAACACACAGTGTATGTTGTACATTGAAGCATCTTCAGTTCTTCTGCCCAGAGCAAATTCTTGGACTTTAAGCAAAGTACATTGTGCGTAAGGTATCTTGGTGAATCTGTACAGCCTTGGCAAGAGCTTGTGGATCTCGCCCATTGCTCTGTCCTGAAACGTGACTTCCTTCAGCACTGTAAGAGAAGTGTCAGTGAACACAAAACAAGTTCTATTCTGATGCAATAAGGATAAAAAATCTTATCTGTTGTAGAAAATATTTTAAAAATAAAGGTCACGGGCCTGGAGAGATAGCACAGCGGCGTTTGCCTTGCAAGCAGCCGATCCAGGACCAAAGGTGGTTGGTTCGAATCCCGGTGTCCCATATGGTCCCCCATGCCTGCCAGAAACTATTTCTGAGCAGACAGCCAGGAGTAACCCCTGGGCACCGCCGGGTGTGACCCAAAAACCAAATAAATAAATAAATAAATAAATAAATAAATAAATAAATAAATAAATAAATAAAATAAAGGTCAGTATGTCCATAATTGTTAACTTGAGATCAACAAAGATCAACAAAGTTATACTTCTCTCATCTCAGAATTATAAAGAAACAGATATCAAAGAGTTTATAAATTTATCTATATCAATCACTTCTACTACTTAAATTTTCTCCCCAATCAACTTACACTGGACTCTTAATGAGGACTCCACGTTAAGCAGTCAGTTCTGACTTTCACTACTTTTAAAGTGGAATAGTAAAAGTAACAGCTTGTGGACATAGAATTCTTCTTTTGCGGGCAGGCTTGGGGGACCAGATGGGATGCCAGGATACGAATCGAGGTCCGTCCTATGTTGGCCATGTGCAAGGCAAAAATGCCTTACCACTGTGCTATCGCTCTGGTCCCCAATTTAATTCTTTTTTTTTTTTTTTGGTTTTTGGGCCACACCCAGTGACGTTCAGGGGTTACTCCTGGCTATGCGCTCAGAAGTCGCTCCTGGCTTGGGGGACCATATGGGACGCCAGGGGATCGAACCGCGGTCCATCCAAGGCTAGCGCAGGCAAGGCAGGCACCTTACCTCTAGCGCCACCGCCCGGGCCCCAACCCAATTTAATTCTTGATGGCAGTTATTTATGACAAACAGGCACAAACTCACTACACTCAAAATTTTTCCAATGAAAATCCTAGCACTCAGAACAATCTATATTTGCTATAGTTTTGTATTACCTGTCATGTTCTTTGTCCACAAGATGGTATCTGGCTCTGAATGCCACTAGGTGAGCATAATAAGCTGGTGCAGGTATAGAAACAGATCGTGTACAGCGCACATAGGTGTGGCAGAGCTGGTAAGTGAGCAGCTGAAGTTCATCTGCAGTAAAGCAGTTATCATCCCACAAAACATGATAGTGTGAAGGGCGGCTGGTACCCTATAAGAAGGCAATGGCAAATATTTTGTTGACTTATAAACCTTTTTTTTTTTTTTTTTTTGCTTTTAAGACACACCTGGCAGAGCTTGGGTTACTCCTTGCTTGGTACTCAGAAATCGCTCTTAGTAGGCTTGGGGACCATATGGAAAGTGGGGGGATTGGACTCGGGTTCAATAGTGTGCAAGGTAAATGCCTTATCACTGTGCTATCACTCTGGCCCTGATTTACAAACCTTTAACAAAATATTTAGCATCTTAGATAAAGTTAAGTAAAAGCCAATATATTCATAAAACATATTGTTTGTTTTGGTTTTTGGGCCACACCCGGCGATGCTCAGGGGTTACTCCTGGCTATGCACTCAGAAATCGCCCCTGGCCAGGGGGGACCATATGGGACGCCGGGGGATCGAACCGAGGTCCGTCCTACGCTAGCGCTTGCAAGGCAGACACCTTACCTCTAGCGCCACCTTCCCGGCCCCCATAAAACATATTCTAATAATTGGTTAAAAATATTTTGTTGGGCCCGGAGAGATAGCACAGTGGCGTTTGCCTTGCAAGCAGCCGATCCAGGACCAAAGGTGGTTGGTTCGAATCCCGGTGTCCCATATGGTCCCCAGTGCCTGCCAGGAGCTATTTCTGAGCAGACAGCCAGGAGTAACCCCTGAGCACAGCCGGGTGTGGCCCAAAAACCAAAAAAAAAAAAAAAATTTTGTTGACTGGGGAAGACTCAGCTGTAGAGTACTTTTTATTTTTAATTATTTTGGTTTCTGGCTCAGGGGTTGCTCCTGGCTATGTGCTCAGAAATTGCTCCTGGCTTGGGGGACCATATGGGATGCTGGGGAATCAAACCTCGGTCTGTCCTAGGGCAAATGCCCTACCACTTGCGCCACTGCTCTGGCCCACGTACAGTACTTTTTAAATTAAAACAAATTTGATTGTTGCTGTTTTTTTTTTTTTTTTTTTGGTTTTTGGGCCACACCCTGTGCCGCTCAGGGGTTACTCCTGGCTATGCGCTCAGAAGTTGCTCCTGGCTTCTTGGGGGACACCGGGGGGATCAAACCGCGGTCCGTCCTAGGCTAGCGCAGGCAAGGCAGGCACCTTACCTCCAGCGCCACCGCCCGGCCCTGTTGCTGTTCTTGGGTCCCATACTCAGCAGAGCTCAGGGCTTACTCCTGGCTCTGTGCTGAACCACATGGGAAGCTGGGGATCAAATCAGGGTTGGCCACATGTAAGGCCTTACCCCTATACTATCTTTCTGGTCCAACATTTGTACTAACTAAAGTAAGCATTTTTGAGATTACTTCATGTATCCTTCCAATGAGCTAGAAGAGGAGAGGCTGTATTTCTTTGTTATATTACGTACCTAATATACTACCTATGAGGATGTATGTAAGAAAAATAGCCTCTGCCTTCTGAAACCTCTGATTCAGTGGGAGAAGAAACAAAGGAATGTTTACAATGCTGACTATTAAGGGCAACAGGGAGGTATGCTCAGGGTGTTCAGGCAGTGCAGAGGAGAGCACCAGGTCTTGGGGAAGAATAGAAAGATGAATATCTGGGGCCAGAGAGATAGCTTAGTGGCAGGGTATTTGCCATGCATGCAGCCGATCCAGGATGGATGGTGGTTCAAATCCTGACATCTCATATGGTCCCCCTTGCCTGCCAGGAGCGATTTCTGAGTGCATAGTCAAGAGTAACCCCCAAGCGCTGCTGGTTGTGACCCCCCAAAAACAACAACAAAACCCCAAAAAAGAAACCAAAAAAAAAGGGGGGCCAGAGAGATAGCATGGAGGTAGGATGTTTGCCTTGCATGCAGAAGGACAGTGGTTTGAATCCCGGCATCCCATACGGTCCCAAGCCAGGAGTGATTTCTGAGCATAGAGCCAGAAGTAACCCCGAGTGCTGCTAGGTGTGACCCAAAAACCAAAAAAAAAAAAAAAAGATGAAAATATCAAAGGGGCTGGGCACAGCGATAGGGGCTTGCACACAGTCAATCCAGGATGAACCTTGATTCAATCCCCAGTGTCCCATATGGTCCCCCAAGCCAAGAGCGATCTCTGAGCGCATAGCCAGGAGAAACCCCTGAGCGTCATAGGGTGTGGACAAAAAAGAAAAACAAAAGAATATTAAAGAATGAACAGAAGTTAGAAAAAAGACTATTTGAGAAAAGATAGAAGCATGTGTAGGGAAGTTATGAGAACTAAATGAGGACCATTTATAATGCCTATGGTTATGTTACATGTATTTCC